>NW_011494962.1:4343981-4412760 GCF_000754665.1 Bison bison bison | reverse complement strand
TGTCCTGGCTATTATAAACAGTGCCGCGATGAACATTGGGGTACACGTGTCTCTTTCCCTTCTGGTTTCCTCAGTGTGTATGCCCAGCAGTGGGATTGCTGGATCATAAGGCAGTTCTATTTCCAGTTTTTTAAGGAATCTCCACACTGTTCTCCATAGTGGCTGTACTAGTTTGCATTCCCACCAACAGTGTAAGAGGGTTCCCTTTTCTCCACACCCTCTCCAGCATTTATTATTTGTAGACTTTTGGATCGCAGCCATTCTGACTGGTGTGAAATGGTATCTCATAGTGGTTTTGATTTGCATTTCTCTGATAATGAGTGATATTGAGCATCTTTTCATGTGTTTGTTAGCCATCTGTATGTCTTCTTTGGAGAAATGTCTATTTAGATCTTTGGCCCATTTTTTGATTGGGTCTCTTGTCTCTATTCTAATCCATTCCTGCTCCATAACTCCCTTAAACTTTCCTTAGTATTAATTTAGTTTATTTCTGTTCTTTCCTAATAATATGACAAGAAAGGAACTAGCACGTGTGCACTGTAGTGTAAAATCATACCAGTTTGTTCCCCTCTCAGTAATTTTCAAGCACATCACATCTTTGCTCTCTTTGAGTCCAATCTCTGCAACCAAAATTCCCATTTTCCCCACCTGTAAAATGGTAATGCCATTTTATGTGAAGAAAAACCCGCACATCTGATACACATGAAGAATGTTTGCCTCACCATAATGAGAAATACAGAAATAAAAAAACAATGATATATCATTTTCATCTACTAAATTGGCAAAATTTTAAAGAATATATTAACTGTGGAGTATAGTGAGGTCAGCACTTTCCTACACTGCTTATAAGAGTGTGAAATGATACAACATTTTTGGAAAACAGTGTGTAAAAAATACATTAGTGACTTAAAATTAGTACCCTTGACCGAGTCTTCCCAAGTTTTACTTCTAAAGAGACTCTCTCTATGACTTCAGATATTCTCATAGAAGTACAAAGAGATATATTCTTTTTTAAAGCAATTTAGTTTGTGGAAGTGTAGTTGACTTACAATGTTGTCTTAATTTTTACTGTACAGCACAACGATTCAGTGATTCACACACATACACACTCATATACATTCTTTTTCACATTCTTTTCAATAGTTTATCATAGGGTAGCGAATGCAGTTCCATGTGCTATACAGTAGGTCCTTGTTGTTTATCCGTTTTATATGTAATAGTTTGTGTCTGCTAACCCCGAACTCCCAATCGGTTCCTCTCCCCACTCCCGCCTTGGCAGCCAGAAGTCTGTTTTCTGTGTCTGTGAGTCTGTTTCTGATTTGAAGATAAGTTAATTTGTGTCGTGTTTTAGATTCCACACGTAAGTGCTATCACATGGTATTTGTCTTTCCCTTTCTGACTTATTTCACTTACTATAATAATCTCAAGATCAATCCATTTTGCTGCAAATGCCAAGATTTCATTCTTTTTTATGACCAAGCAGTATTCCATTATATATGTGTATACACACACACACACACACACACACACACTCCATTTTGTTTATCTATTCATCTGTTGATGAGCACACAGATACTCTTTATAGTACTATTCACTGAGCACTTATTCTGTGTCTATCACCACACCAGGTGCTTGACAGGTATCGTCTCATCTACCCTATGAGGCAAGCACATTACAAATGACTGATTTTACAAATGAGGAAACCATGGCAAGAGAGACTGAATAACTTGCCTACATTAACAGCTTGTTGATGATAGAGTCCCGTTCCTACCTAGATGGTCTTACCACAGACCTCCTGCTCTTAACCTCCAAGCTGTAATGCAGTAAGACTGTTTACCTTTTGCTCAGCCCCGTGAAAGCTTAGGCAAGAAGCTCCTGTCTCCGCCCCCAGCCTCCAGCCCAGGGTTTGGCATTTATTAGGCACTTGATGAATGTCTGCTGAAGGAATAGTTTAATTGAACCTTTATTGTTCTCAGAAGCAAATTCTTACCTGTGCTTGAACTGCTCCCACCACTAGAATCAGCTTCTCACCCTCTTAGTACCTGGTTGTTATCACCACTGCCACCATCGTCTTACTTCTCCGCTGTGAAAATTTTCCCCATTCCTGATCATGTGTTATCCTTTTCTCTTCTAAACTCCATAGCATTTGTTTTAATTCACTTTGTGATAATTGCGTTACAGTTTGCATTATTATCATTAGTGCATTCCAGGTGTCATAACTGTAAATTCTTTTTTATCAGGGCTAATTTCCCACAGCTTATTGTATCCTCCTTAGTGCTTAGTATGGGATCATTCATGTACTGTATGCTCAGGAATGATTAAATGCATGTCATATCTTTAATGGTAAATAGACAAGGTCAGATTATTCATAAAATACATCCTCCAACTACAGCTCTTGATTCAAAAAGAACTTTAGGAAAGCACTATAACATTATGGCAGTGATTTGGAAAATGATATTTACTCTAACTTTGTGCATTAGACTTGGCAAAGCTAGTAACCCAGTAGGTGTTAGCCCCTTCTTTGATGCCCTTGTACCCTAGGAAAGGCCTGTAAGATCAGATTAAATACCTGCTCTAGACTAAGAATTTCACTAGTCCAATTCTCATGAGTCTTATTTTTTCTCCCAGGGATGAACATTCTCCAATAAATTTGGCTTGGAACCACACTGGTTTCAGAGTATCGGGCAAATGAGCTATAATTAGCCATCTGGATGTTCACCTTTCCCCTCATTACACTTCTTCTTTTTCACATTTTGATAAAAATCTACTAGCAAAATTAACTAAATTGAACCCAAAGTGGTTCTATCTTTATCTAATATGTGTAACTAGTTTTATGTCCATATTTGTACTAGTCATCAGCTTAGGTTAAAAGAAGGGTCACATTTTTTTTTTTAATTTACTGTTAAAATTCCCTCATACCCATATTGTCAGGAAAAACAATTTCACCCTCTGAAGGTCTCACTAATAACCATGCCAGGTTATTCAAGAACACAAGGAATTTACTAGACCTCAGGAGGAGAGAGAACTGGACAGTCTGAGCAGTCTACATAGTACATCCCATTTTGGGTTGGCTTGTTTGTTTGTTTGTTTGTTTTTCTGATTTGTCTTGGGCTTGCAGTGCTTCAGGTTACATTAATTTGCTCATCCACTGTTCCCAAGACAGGGTCATTGTCCTGGGATGTCTGTATCTGAAGGACTTCCAGCTTCAGCCTATGCTGTATTGAAACTGGTCCTTCTCCGTGAACCTCTAATCCCTTTTAAGTTGAGCAGGGTTCATGGTGCAGACTCCCCATTGCTTCATGGAGAGCTCCACCATTTTTCTTTCCTGTCAGTGGTCTCAGTCTGAACTATATCCATCTATAGAAGAATGTCTCATAATTCTGCAAGAGTTCGGCGATACCAGTCTCTTTTCTCCCAACTGAATCCTTGACCTGTATTATTTTCTCTTCTCTAGAGATCACAGTTTTCCATACCAAGAAGGATACTTTGGGATGCCCCAAAGCCTTCGTTTACTTCTCCTCCAGGAAAGAAGCTGTTTGTTTGCCATGCAGACTTCTTTCCCGAGGTTCACCTTAGTGAAGAAGCAGCCAGTGGCTTCTTTCACTAAGCAGTGTTAAGTTCCACCTCACCATGACCCTGCCTCATGTGTATTTAACAGATACTTTGTTGTTGTTCAGTCTCTCAGTTATGTCCAACTCTTTTTGACCCCATGGACTGCAGCACACCAGGTTCCTCTGTCCACCTTTATCTCCCAGGGTTTGCTTAAATTCATGGCCATTGAGTTTGGTGATGCTATCTAATCATCTCATCCTCTGACGCCCCTTTCTCCTTTTGCTTTCAGTCTTTCTCAGCATCAGGGTGTTTTCCAATGAATCTGCTCTTCACATCAGGTGACTAAAGTATTGGAACTTCAGCATCAGGACCAGTCCTTCCAATGAATATTCAGGGTTGATTTGCTTTAAGATTGACAGGTTTGATCTCCGTGCAGTCCAAGAGACTCTGAAGAGTCTTTTTCAGCAGCACAGTTCAATTCAAAACCATCAGTTCTTCAGTGCTCAGCCTTCTTTATAGATCAACTCTCACATCCATACATGACTACTGGTAAAACCCTAGCTTTGATTATATAGACTTTTGTCAGCAAAATAATGTCTCTGCTTTTTAATACACTTAGTTGTCAGAAACCGCGTCCTATGCATTGGCAGGCAGATTCTTATCCACGGTGTCACCAGGGAAGTCCAACAGATATGTACTCTCTCTATGTAGATCTTTCTGTATTGACTTCCTTCTTCCTATTTTGCACATGCACACACAATATTGTGCAGTTGTGTGTGTACACAAACTAACAACTGAGAGCACACTAGCTATCTCAGAGAATGTATACATTGAATTTGAGAAAAACAAGAAAAAGTGGACCTTTGAGTAGAGGGGAAAAAATGCCTCTTTATTCGAGCCTTGCAGTTTCTACATGACTGGATGGGAAAGAACTTACCAAGGCTGTATTATGAGTCACTAGGTGGGCACATGGTAACACCGGTCCCTTCTGCAGTTCTAACCATCATCTCCAACCCAGCACCTCAGCAAACTGCAGTTGTTCAAGAGTTCCCACTCTGCTAGTGTTTCAGTGTGAGATTCACAACTGTAATCAGTGACCTCTCTGGACCCTCCCAGAGAATGGACCCTAGAGCACTTACTTCACCGCTGAGGATGTGGGTAGGAATAAAGGTTCATGCTTTGCTCATTGAGAATACATTCCTTAGAGAGCCGGGGCTGGTTTTGATAATGATTAAGAGCATTGAAAACTGTGATTATTTTTATAGACCTGTGACGATATTTAGAAATTAGTTGATCTGTGAAAGAAAAAAAAAAAAACAAAAACTGTTACAGGGCTACTATGTTGCCTGTGATAGAAATGGATTGTCTTAAGGGATTCAGATATTTAGAATTTCAATGTATTATTTCTGCCTTCTCTCTTCTTGCTGTTAGTTCAGGTATTTACTCCATGAGGACATGATTTAAATACTGCTTTTTTTCTCAGAATTATTTTGCATACTTTATGTGTGTGCTAGAGAGTTTTATAGTCTAGAACTTTGACCGGCAGACATGAGATGGTTATTTCATTGCATACATGCTGGCTGGTGAGTCACGAAAGAGAACCAAGGGAATAAGGTGCATTCTGAACCATGGGCATGAATTGGAGTGAGAGATGGGGAGTGTTAGTCTTTTTTTTAATGTAAATTTTATTTTTCTTTTATATGGAAGAGGACTGAAGGTCTGAATTCAGAGCTTCTATGAAGGTTCCTTGGTCATCAGGTTTTTTATTGTTGTTCCTTTGTGTGTGTTTTGCTTGTTTGTTTTGGATCACACAAGCATGTAGGATTTTAGTTCCCCCACCAGGGATTGAACTCGAGCCTCCTGTGGTGGAAGTGCGGATTCTTAACCAATAGACCACCAGGGAAGTCCCTAGTCTGTCTTCGTGCTCAGAGCAAACCAATCTGCAAATGAGCCTGAAGCTAACGGTATTCTTCAGACGGGGGACAGAACTTGGATTGGAGCAAGCCAAGAGGAAATCTGTGATTTTCACACAGGAAGAGAGGGACAGTTTTCCTTATGATAGTGAAGAGGAATTGTGTCTGGTAAAATAAGGTAACCTGTTGGTAAAGAGCCGCCAAAGTGGCCCCTGCCAATCAGACCCAGTGGAAGCTCTTCCACCTGAGATCCAGCACTGGGAACAATGGCTGAAAAAGATGACTTCTGTGAAACTATAGGATGAGTATCATCCATGGGCTGGTGAATGTTGTTGACTGGACAGTGAGAAGCAAGAAAAAGGCAAGAGTATGTCTCTTGGTCTGGAAATCAGCAGCCATTCACTTGAGCGTATGACTGAAGTCATGGAAGAATCAGTAGGACCCATGTCAAGACGTGAGAAGATGGAGTGTTCTCACACACTCAGAAAAGGACAAAGTGGGAACCCAGCTCTTATGGGTTGTATTGGAGGTCCAGTCAAACTTGGAAGCTGTGTTTAGTCAATTATATTGATGCTTGGGCTCCCTAAGTGGCACTAGTGGTAAAGAACTCCTACCAATGCAGGAGACTTGAGAGATGTGGGTTCTATCCCTGGGTCGGGAAGATCCCTTGAAGGATGGCATGGCAACCCACTTTAGTATTCTTGCCTGGAGAATCCCATGGACAGAGGAGCCTGGCGGGCTACTGTCCATGGGGTTGCAAAGAGTCAGACACGACTGAAGCCACTTAGCACACAGGCACACAACTGATGCTTAGGCTAGAAGGACAATAAAAATGATGATGGATTTATCAACTTAACCAATTTGTAACTATGTAAGTATGTGTGAAATAAACCTCTTCCTTGACTGTGTTGTTGGTCATAATATATGGTAAATAGATTCACACTTACCGAATCTGAGAATTTAATCTGTGCCAGGCATTGTAGTAGCCACTTTCATATGCGTTATCACATTTGATCCTCTTTACAATTCTATAAATAAAGAATTCACCCTGTTATTTTGTAGAGGAAAATAATGCTTGGAGAAGTTAAATTACAATCAAGATCACAAAGAAGTATGCAGATTTGGATCTGAATTCCAGATCCAGTTTTTTTTTTCCCATAGCCCTCGTATGCGTCTTCTTTTTTTGTACTTACTGCTTTGTTATGCTGGTTTCTTCCTTTTGAAACCACATAAGTTTTTAAAGAGGCTTCCCTGGTAACTCAGTTAGTAAAGAACCCACCTACAGTGCAGGAGACCTGAGTTCAATCTCTGGGTCAGGAAGATCCCCTGGAGAAAGAAATGGCAACCCACTCCAGTATTCTTGCCTTGAAAATTCTATGGTTAGAAGAGCCTGGCAGGCTATAGTTCTTGAAGGAGTCCTAAAGAGTCTGAAAGAGTCGGACATGACTTAGCGACTACACCACCACTACCACCAAGTTTATAAAGAGCAAAATCTAAATTTTAGATGTTCACTTAGGGGTCTTTATGAAGTGGTGGCTATGGGAAACCGGTGATCAAAATCACAAAGAAGCTTGAGGCATCTGGGATTGAAACCGGCAAGTTAATGTTTGCAGAAATCTTGGAGATCAGGACCAGCTGTTCTTGTCAGACAGAATTCATCACAGAATATCTTTAGACCATTACTCTCTGGGATAAATAATACATATCTGTCTTTAAGTGTGGTTAAAATGAATCAAGTTTTCAGTTTGTACATCAGGGGTGTTGAGATGCTAATGCCAGGGGCTAAATTCATGTTTTTTTGTAGTTTGTTGTTCAGTCATATCCAACTCTTTTGCGATCCCATGGACTACAGCCCACCAGGCTCCTCCATCCATGGGATTCTCCAGGCAACAATATTGGAAGGGTTTGCATTTCCTCCTCCAGGGGATCATCCCAACCTAGGACTCAAACCCATGTCTCCTGCATCTCCTGCATTGCAGGCAGATTCTTTACCACTGAGACACTGGTTTGTTTTAAACTTTAATCTCAATGCCAGCAAATAACTCTGGAAACTCCTCCCATATACCAAATTTCAGTGAATTCTATTAAATATTCTGGAAACTAGCCTTTTTGACAGCTACTGAGCTACCATTTCACAAAGGGTTATACTCTCAGAATGAGCCAAATTTGGTCAAAGTCAGAGGACATTAAGTTTATTGATGTGATCATGGACAGATAGGCCACTGTGAAATGCCCCATAATTCAGAAGAAACAGAACACTAACTTTCTCTCATCCTAAATGTATAAGGATGTAGGAAATGACTTGATGTGAACAGAGTGAAGTGAAGTGAAGTCGCTCAGTCATGTCTGACTCTTTGTGACCCCACAGACTGTAGCCTACCGGGCTCCTCCGTCCATGGGATGTTCCAGGCAAGAGTACTGGAGTGGGGTGCCATTTCCTTCTCCAGAGGATCTTTCCAACCCAGGAACCTAACCCGGGTCTCTCACGTTGTAGGCAGACGCTTTACCGTCTGAGCCGCAAGGGAAGCCAGAGTACACACTAGCTTTATGTGCCATGAGAAAAAGCCAAGGACTGCCATGAATTTGGCTTCATTCAGGGTGTATGGATACAGGCCTTAAGTCAGCGAGGCAAGATGAAAGAAATTTCATTTTTTTGTAATGGTGGAGAATGGGATATATTGAAATTTCAGAAGCCAAGAGCCATGTTCAGATTAGCAGAAACCTTTTAAAAAAACAGGTTCGGGTGACACCCATAGCTTACTTTCTCAGCTGTTAGCTGTTGGTCTGATACTGCAGGAGTAACCTTCCCCAATGCCCGACAGAGGTTCGTGTGGGTCCCCGTGGCCTTAGAGCATGTGGAGCCTCTGTCTTGTTGCTGAGTTATGTACCTGTGCTTCTCATTTTTCATTTTGCGTGTACAACCTGTGCACAATAATCTGAGTTACCTGACATCATCGACTGGCTTGCTTTATTTCTTTGGGAGCCTGTTTGCAAGCAACTTATGGTTAACCCTTTCAGTGCCTGTGAAAGGTTGTGGTTTTGTGAACATGCAACATATCAAAGAAGCTTAACTGCTTCTGCCTCTAGAAGTCACTCACTGAGTGACCTGGAAAACCTCTTCTAGTACATATTTTAATACAAACTAAAAAATAAAGCAAAAAACAATTAGGTAGCCAACGTGTTTTACTGGGACCACATCGGGAGGATCTTTGCCTTTATGGAAAGGAAATGAGAGAGGAATCTGGGGCATTATTCTCCTTATGGAAGAAAAGAAGGAGAGAAGTTAAGAGACAATGCCCAGCATTGCTCACCAAGTTCAGGCCAGGTGTTCTAAGAAGCAGTTTTCTGTCTGGGGGGTGGTATGGGTTGGGGATAGAAAAGGTGAGCAGTAAGACGGAGATGATTTGAGCTCATGCAAGGAAAATGGTCTCATATCCTAGGAGACTGGAGAAGAATTTAGGTTATCTCTCAAGCCTCAAATTTAAATTTTAAAGATAATGCAAGTGTAAAAGATACCAGATACATATTTCTAATAAGTCTCTTATTTTATTGTGAAGGACCTTAGTAAAGAACAGTGGAATGCTGAGGCTTGGAATGGGCGCCTTTTCAAGAATCTGTCTGAGAAACTTGAATTTCCAGATTTCCCTGTAGGCTGTAAACTGGCAGAAGTTTTCATACTTGCTAAAGAAGAATCCTTCTCTTGCTTTTCCTGATGAATTTAGAGGAGTACAGGCACGATCCACTTTAAAAGATGCATTTGGGCTTCAGATTTAAAATGTCTGTTTTTTGAAAGATATTGCTATAGAATAAAAAGATGCCAAAAAAAAGGAAGTTGAGAGAGATGAACTTATTCTTTGTCACCAAAGATTTGAATATTAAGAATTTAGTATAACTAAGCAACTGATTCCATGGAGGTCCTTGGTAGGAATCTTTTGAAAACTCTGTCTAGATAACTTAGATAATCTTTGCAGGAAGACAAATACAAGGAGGTGTTTTCTTATGAGCCAAGACATGTTTCTTTTTTGTGTGAAGCATAACTTGCAAGCTAAACTGATTATTTCTAGTAACTTTGCGAATAAGTGGTTATATATATAATCAACATAAGCCTCAACACACAAACAAGGACATTGTCTCTCACACCAGTTACACCTGAAAGCATCTCTGGTTCAGATGTGTCCTTTTTAAAAATTTTGTTTTATTTTTGCAAAAGGTGAGAAACTGTGCCACTGCGTGAATACTTGAGGATGCCATTGCCACTATGTATTCGTTTAATTTCATGGAGCCAAGAATAAAAGCAGATCTTGAAATATACCCTTTCTTCATCAGTAGGCAAATAACATTAAAAAGAACTTTGTGTTAATTTAAGAGACATGGTGGGAGCTTTGAAAATTGATAGTGTTTAAGTAGTTGTCTATGCGTTTTTGAATGAATGGGACATAGAGACTGATAAATTGAACTAAAGAAAATTCTATGTCAGGCTACTTTTGTGAGTAGCTTGGATTTAATTTTGCCATCATAGCTAATTTTTATGTAAGAAGCACTAAAATAATTGATTGATCTCCTGATTGATACACACAATTATCGAACTCTGTTGGAGTGTCAGAGGGAAAAGGCCAAAGTAGAGAAAAAATTCATGGAGAGAAAGGAAAGACTAGAAAGTATCATTCCCCTAGCTCTTCTGAAGGAACTCTGAAATCTTAACAAAATCAATTTGCAATCATTTGAAGAGAGAGGGTTTTTTAACTGAGTAGCTTGACTTCATAAAGGACAAGTCCTGTCATACTAATCTAATCTTCTGAGATGAAAATGAAAGGCTGGGTAGATCAAGGAGAAAGATTTATATATAATTCATTTAGACGGTGGAATGCTTTGGGTATGATACTGTACAGTACTTCTATCAGCCCTTACATCACTGCCTGAGAGAGTGGACATCAGAGGCCTGTTGTCCACCTGAGGACAAATTGTCTAAAACTGAGTTCAAGGCCAGTGCTACTTATATTTCTGTACATAGTCTGGTATTTGGATTAAAATGCATAGGCATTTAATTTGCTCGCAGCACAGAGCTGGAGAGAGAACTGGCAAAGAAAGAGATAAGTAAAAAGAAGCTTAAAAAATAGAGCTGTCCAGCCACACTGAATCTATGACAAATATTCTAAGCCTCATGTTATCATTTAGCTTAAGAAAGTCATCAATTCTTCTGTATATTTTGATCTTATTGTCCAGTTGACTCACTCTGAGGATGAGGATAAAGACTTATACCTTATCACTACTTGTTATAGCACGTGACGGGTATTTAATAAATATTTGATTGATTAGCAAACAACTAATAAGATAATAAAGAACCAGTTGTACAACGTTCAATACAAGAGAAAAGACAATGCCAAAGAATGTCCAAACTACCACATGATTGCATTCATCCCACACGTTAGCAAAGTAATGCTCAAAACTCTCCAAACTAGACTTGAACAGTACGTGAACTGAGAACTTCCAGATGTTCAAGCTGGATTTAGAAAAGGCAGAGGAACCAGAGATCAAATTGCCAACATCTGTTGGATCATAGAAAAAGCACGAGAATTCCAGAAAAACATCTACTTCTGATTCGTTGACTATGCTAAAGCCTTTGACTGTGTGGATCACCATAAACTGTGGGAAATTCTGAAATAGATGGGAATACCAGAGCACCTTACCTGCGTCCTGAGAAATCTGTATGTAAGTCAAGAAGCAACAGTTAGAACCAGACATGGAACAACAAACTGGTTCCAAATTGGGAAAAGAGTATGTCAAGGCTGTATATTGTCACCTTGCTTATTTAACTTATATGCAGAGTACATGGTGCAAAATGCTGGACTGAATGAAGCACAAGCTGGAATCAAGATTGCTAGAAGAAATATCAATAACCTCAGATATGCAGATGACACCATGCTTATGGCAGAAAGCAAAGAGGAACTAAAAAGCCTCTTGATGAAAATGAAAGAGGAGAGTGAAAAAGTTGGCTTAAAACTCAGTATTCAAAAAATGAAGATCATGGCATCCAGTCCCATCACTTCATGGCCAATAGATGAGGAAACAGTGGAAACAGTGAGAGACTTTATTTTCTTGGCCTCCAAAATCACTGCAGATGGTGACTACAGCCATGAAATTACTCTATTCAGTTCAGCTCAGTTTAGTCCTTCCATCCTTGCTCCTTGGAAGAAAGGCTATGACCAACTAGAGAGCGTATTAAAAAGCAGAGACATTACTCTGTCATCAAAGGGCTGTCTAGTCAAAGCTATGGTTTTCCCAGTAGTCATGTATGGATGTGAGAGTTGGACCATAAAAAAAGCTGAGCACCAAAGAATTGATGGTTTTGAACTGTGGTATTGGAGAAGACTCTTGAGAGTCCCTTGGACTGTAAGGAGATCCAACCAGTCCATCCTAAAGGAAATCAGTCCTGAATATTCATTGGAAGGACTGATGCTAAAGCTGAAACTCCAGTACTCTGGCTACCTGATGCAAAGAACTGACTCATTGGAAAAGACTCTGTTGCTGGGAAAGATTGAAGGCAGGAGGAAAAGGGGATGACAGAGGATAAGATGGATGGATGGCATCACTGACTTGATGGACATGAGTTTGAGCAAGCTCTGGGAGTTGGCAATGGACAAAGAACCCTGGCATGCTGCAGTCCTTGGGGTCACAAAGAGTTGGACAAAACTGACTGACTGAATTGAGCTGAACTGAATAGGGTGATAACGTGTACCAGGTCCATCATTAGTTGGTAGTACAACTATGCTAGTGGATGGATACATAAGCTTAAGGACTCATGAAAATAGTCTGTGTACTATACTAGGCTGGGATTAGACGTTTAGTAGATGATTATGATCATTCTGTGGTTCACAGCTAAAACAGGAGGTGTAAATTTTTCAGATAGGAGCCATAAAGATGATTTACAGAAGCTTGAGGCTGTGTGGTGTGGTGGTTATATAAGTACACTCTGTAGGCAGACCCAGCTAGAGTCTCAAACTAGCAGTGGCCTTGGGTGCATTACTTCTCAAAAGCTTTCTTTCTCTGTTGCTGAAACTGAGAGAGTAATAGGGCTTACTGCATAGAGGTATGAGAATTAATGAATGTAATACAGGTATAAACACCTAATACACTTTAAACTCAATAAATATTGTAATAAGAACCATAATTGCTGAGACATAAAAGGATCAGTTTAGTCTAAGGAAGAAAAGGTTGAGAGTAAGTATAATAATCTTTACACACAAAGCAAATCACACACCATCTTCTAAGTTGACATTGCCTTAATTTAGTTTGACAAAATTTTTGAAGACCTTTCATCAAGGAAAGACTTCCCGGGTGGCGCTGGTGGTAAAGAACCCACCTGCCAGTGCAGGAGACATAAGAGACACAGGTTTGATCCATGGGTTAGGAAGATCCCCTGGAGAAGTAAATGGCAACCCACTCCAGTATTCTTGCCTGGAGAACCCCATGGACAGAGGAGCCTGATGGGCTGCAGTCTGTAGAGTCGTAAAGAGTCAGACACAACTGAAGCAACTTAGCATGCACATACCAAGGGAAATATGAGAGCCAAAGGGTTCCATCTGTGGCATGATGGAATTGAGACAGAGCTAGGGAAGAATTTCTGAAAGTCAGGATTGCTGAACTCACTGGCCTATGTAACTGAGGAAGAATGTGGAATTTTCTTTGAAGGCTTGGGAAATAGTCTAGTTCTTCCTCCCATTTTCCTGAACTGGTTTAATTGTATGTGAGCTGGATTAGAGTATTCTCAAGTCACTCAGGTTAGTGTGTCTTCTTTGAGATCCCAGGCTGGCATTTATTTAATAGAGTGTTTAGGAAATGGCAACACACTCCCGTATCCTCGCCTGGAAAATATCATGGACAAAGGAGCCTGGTGGGCTGCCATCCATGGGGTCGTAAAGAGTAGGGCACGACTGAGCGACTAACACTTACACTTAAGCTACCGAAGTAACATCAAAATGTCGCCGTGGACCATCAGGATCCGCCATTTTGTTTTTGTCAGCCTGGATCAGAATTCACAGCCAGCTGATAAAAGCCTGATAGGTGAGTGGCTTTTCTGCCAAGTCTAAAGATAATGAGACCGTGTAAGAATCATACTCGTCTGGGATGATTCATCTGTAGGCAGAGGCCCCACTGTGAAGAACCTAGATGAGAGATTAATAAGTGCCAGCATCTGATTGTAACCATGGCTCTGTACTACAGAGACTCTGATGAGGATGGGTGAAAGGCTAAGCTCTGAGTTTCTTTCTGTTTGAAATGCCAGTTGGCATTTTCTTTTAAAGAACTCTTTTTCTGCTCACATGCTTCCATGAAAGGAAATGTATTTAGGTAAAGTATATGAACTATAGAAAAGTAGGAGACCACTGAATGTGGTTTAAAAACAAACAAATATACAAACTTCAAAAGAACAATGTATATATTGGCCATTCCTTTCCTCATCCAGTTCTTATCTTTAGAAGTGATCTTGCCACCTTTGATACTGCCCTTGTGTGATGCCCACTGCCAGTCTTTCAGAATCAAAGTGAGATACTGACAGCATTTCAGCTACCCGTGTCCCCAGAGAGGAGAATGGAAATGCTGGGCTAAAAGTGTAGGCCAGTTGTGGGTGTATTAATTGCTTCAGTCATGTCTGACGCTTTGTGACCCCATGGACTGTGTAGCCCAACAGGCTCCTCTGTCCATGGAATTCTCCAGGCAAGAATACTGGAGTGGGTTGCCATTTCCTTCTCCAGGGGATCTTCCCAACCCAGGGATAGAACCTGGGTCTCCTGCTTTGCAAGCAGATTCTTTACTGTATGAGTCACCAGGGAAATCTTCCAGTGGGGTCTTCATCTGTGGGACTAACACTGTGGGCAAAGAGAGTCAACAAAGGAAGAAGCCTCAGCCTGGGTTGCATTGCTCAAGACACCAGTGCCCAGGACACCAGTGACAAGATGGCCGGGATATTGGCAGAGTTGGTACTGCTGCATTGGTGGGGGGAGGGGCAGGCTGGCCAGAGACAGTTACCCTGGACTGCTTTGGAAACTGGATCTGTAGCATTCTGTACCTTCTCAGCTGAGTATTCCTTCTGTGTGTGGACAGAGAAATAGACAGGTATTTTCTAGGAACATGGACAGGATCCTGTGGTTCTCCCTTTGTCCAGCTGGGGACTAGATGTTAGTTCCAGCCGATAAAGCTGTGTACTCAGTGAGACTTCCTATACTCACATGTCCCAGAGCTGGAGGGAAAGAAAATGAAGGGTAAGCCGTTAGGAATTCTGAACTCTTAAAGAGTCATTTGTGCTATTAACCCATAGGCACGAAGGAGGCATAGCCAAAGTGAAAGTTGAATAATTTCCATAGTGAGTCTCCGAGAGTGATTTTCAGCATGAAGTGAACAAAGAAAATTTCAGAGAAACTTAGATGTAAACAATCCAGCACTGGACACCACTTTCACCTTTTTGCAAGCCAGGCATTCTGAGGTCTAAACGAGTTTAAGGAGAGGCCAAGGGCAGGGAGAGAGTGGATCTTACCTTGTACACTGCCTGCTGCAAGGGAGGAGCCAGCAAGCTCCAAAAAGCATGTGTACATGCATGCAAGTCACTTCAGTCTTTGTGACCCCATGGACTGAAGCCCTCCAGGCTCCTCTGTCCATGGGATTCTCCAGGCAAGAATACTGGAGTAGGTTGCCATGCCCTCCTCCAGGGCATCTTCCTAACCCAGGGTGCGAACCCATGTCTCTTATGCCTCCTGCATTGTCAGGTGGGTTCTTTACCACTAGCACCACCAGCCCTCCAAAAAACATATTTCGAATCAAATAACCCACACTTGGTGTGATTCAGGATGGTGTGGGAATGCAGGGGTTTGATACAATAGTGGACAAAGCAACATAAACTTCTTATTATTAAGAGCAAGAAAGGGTATCCAGTCTCTGTTGGCACCTGGATATAGGGAGCAGGGAGTGTCCAGCATCAAGGGTTTCAGCAGGGACTGTGCAGAAAGTGGGAAGGTCTGAGTAGGGCTGTTCATCTGGTAGGAAGTGAAAATTACTCAGTTGTGTCCAACTCTTTGCGACCCCATGGACTATACAGTCCATGGAATTCTCCAGGCCAGAATACTGGAGTGGGTAGCCTTTCCCTTCGCCAGGGGATCTTTCTAACCCAGGGATTGAACCCAGGTCTCCTGAATTGCAGGCAGATTCTTTACCAGCTGAGCCACCAGGGAAGCCCAGTCTCATCTGGTAGAGACAGGAATAAAAGTCACGCAGAAGTTTGGGTGGGCACATAGTGAGTCTGAAGGGGGAAGCCTTCTTCTGCACCCAGCCAGGCTCACATCACGTGCTCTAAATTCTGGAGTTGGGGCAGCCCAGTCCGCTCTAGAAGATGTCCTGGCTGAGGATGGGACGCAACCAGTCCTGCTTTAAAGGGTGGAAGGCACAACTGGTGGCTAAAATTCTAAGTCCACAGTCAAGTCAGGCAGAGCCAGGCAGGTGATGACAAGCGGTTGAAGATGGATATGTATATTTAATTTGCTTGTATGCAATTTTATTTTCATTTCTGGAGCCCTTCAAACTGTGTTACCTTTTTTAGACAGAGGACCAAATTGGTTTGGAAAAGTGAAAGTTTCGAAGCCATGTTAATTGTGAACAGCCATCCTTGGCTTTCTGTGAGGAAGTAGTGATCAGTTTCTCAGTACAGGGACCTGGGGCAACAGATCACTGGATATTTGTTGGGAAAAACTTTTTCAGGAAACTTCTTTATGCCCCTGGGGGCAATGGCTTGTTCAGTCAGTTCAGTCGCTCAGTTGTGTCCGACTCTTTGCGATTCCTTGGACTGCAGCACACCAGGCTTCCCTGTCCATCACCATCTCCCAGAGCTTGCTCACATTCATTTCTATTGAGTCGGTGATGCCATCCAACCATCTCATCCTCTGTCATCCCCCTCTCCTCCTACCTTCAGTCTTTCCCAGCATCAGGGTTTTTTCCAGTTAGTCAGTTCTTCGTGTCAGCTGGCCAAAATACTGGAGCTTCAGCTTCAGCATCAGTCCTTCCCATGAATATTCAGGACTGATTTATTTGAGGATTGACTGGTTTGATCTCCTTGTAGTCCAAGGGACTCTCAAGAGTCTGCTCCAACACCACGATTCAAAACCATCAATTCTTTGGCACTCAGCTTTCTTTATGGTCCAACTCTCACATCCATACATAACTACTGGGAAAACCATAGCTTTGACTATATGGACCTTTGTAGGCAAAGTAATGTCTCTGCTTTTTAATATGCTGTCTAGGTTCGTATAGCCTTTCTTCCAAGGAGTAAGCGTCTTTTAATTCCATGAGTGCAGTCACCATCTGCAGTGATTTTGGAGCCCAGAAAAATAAAGTCTCTCACTGTTTCTGTTGTTTCCTCATCTATTTGCCATGAAGTGATGGGACCGGATGCCATGATCTTTGCTTTTTGAATGTTGAGTTTTAAGCCAGCTTTTTCACTCTCCTCTTTCACTTTCATCAAGAGGCTCTTTAGTTCCTCTTCCCTCTTTGCCATAAGCGTGGTGTCATCTGCATATCTGAGGTTATTGATATTTCTCCCAGCAATGGCTTGTTGACCTGTGCCAAAGAGCACAATTGGTCCAGATTCTCAATTCAGCAACGTTTCATCTTTCTCTATAGAGCAGGGACAGAAGGACAGAGAACTTTTTGTTTTCCAGGAATCTTTTGAAGAGACCCATGTGCATGAACATAGCTACTGTATTTAGAACCAGGGCTTTGTTATTTTCAGCAACATATAAGGTACCAGCACCCTTAGCTTTGTCAAGTATAAAATGCCTTTCCTCCTCATCTCCTCTTGTGAGCACCTCCCCAATTCTTTACTCCCATTGGTATATGAATGTGATGCTCTGAGCAAATACATATTAAGAGATGGGAACATTAATGTTTTTGAGACAAATGTCTACATCTTCACTCCGAAAAATGCTGCTGATGCGTCCAGTACCATCACTGGTCTGTACTTCACCCTGTTCTTTATTAATGAGCACATTTCTTCGGTAAACTCCACCCTCTTGGCTTAAGTGAAACAGAAAGATTTTGATGGTATAAGCAGTTTTGATTTTGGATTTCGCTCCTAATAAAATTTTTCTTTTCTCTTAGTTCTGTGGTTTAGTTTTACCATGCCCTTCTTTTTATCTATGAAATGCGCTTTTTTTAATCCATGAAAATGCTCAGATCTATATTTGTGTGGAGCACACTTGATTTTGTAAACTTGTCTAAATAAATATAGTCTGATATTGATAATCCTAATTAATACTGTTGGTTTGATGTTTATACTATTTTTCTCTATTTCATTTTCCCCCCAACTTTTCCCATTCCCCTGCTTTCTCCACTTGCATTTATTTAAAAGTATGTTTATTCAGTCACAGAACATGGTGATTGTTGAATATGTCAGCTCGTTCTTTTATAGAAAAGGATCTCTTAATAAAAATACAAGTCAGTTCATCTGAGAGTTGTTTTGATGTGCATAAAACACTGGCCATAGTGAAGAATTTTAATTTAAGATGAAATGCAGCTGCCTTGTTAGGATTTTGTTGTCTTGATACCTTATAGCAGAGCCCAAGCACATTCTGAAAGTCCTCTTGGTATTCTCCAGGCCTTTTGCTTCCTGACTTAATTCTTTAATTCACTTGAGTATTTTAGTGAGAGGGAATTGGACTTTTTTATTCTTCTCCTCTTATTGCCCTGTCTGTTGCTGGTAAGCTCTCTTCTTGCTAAAAAATTGTCCCTGAGACCTAGAATAGGAAGGACCTTGTAGACATTCTCAAAGTGAATACTTTTAGTTTGTTTCTCAGCTGTGGCTTAAATTCAGCGATTGAAGCACATCCAAGAGGGAGATTCAGGGAAGAAACTAGGACACAATTCAAGGAGAAAGCAAAATTATCTTCTGAAAGAACAAATAAGAAAAAGAATGCCGGCTTCTGGGGGAGTTGTTTAGCTATCCAGAATGGCTGTTAGACTAGCTCAATCTGCTTGAATGTCTGTTCATGGGCTTTTGAAAACCCAGAGCATTCTCTTTGTGTGCAAGGGTTTACTGAGAATGAATCTGGCATTTAACTGGCAGGAAAGATCATGCGTCTCCACCAGTGAGCTTCATTTGTGTGTTTCACTCATGATATTTCTGATTAATGGCGAGAACATCGGGTGTTTTCTTCTTTCTTGCAGGGCTCACAGAATTGACACTAACCAAACCCACTCTAAATAGCTACACCAGCCTTAGTCACCTGAAAAAAAATGATGGTTGATATCAGAGTTTATAGTCACCAAAAAGGGGATCTCTTGGAGTTGGAGGGGTAGAGAAAAATCCTCCCCTTGTGTTGGGAGAGGAGAGATTTTTGTCCCCATATTCTGCTTCTACTTTGTGCTCGGTATGGAAAAAGTAGAGAAGAAACACCCAGGACTGACCCAGCTTGGAGGAACCTGACCTCTTAGCCCGTCATTTCTACATTTGCCTTCTAAATCTGATGGGTAGTGGAGGTTTTCAGCAAAAGCCTAGAGCTTCTAGCCTTTTTTCAAACACAGATCCTTCTTAAGAACTGAATTTAGAAGGCAAACAGAAGGAGGAGAAAGGTCAGATTTATTTAATCTGAAATTGCTTTAATGGCCTAGCAGGCTTGTAATCCCTAGGATGTTATACATTGCTAAGATTTGTGTAGCATGAGGGACTTCAGGGGATATATGTATATCCACGGCTGATTCATGTTTGGCAGAAACCAACAAAATTCTATAAAGCAATTATTCTTCAATTAAAAAATAAATAAAATGCTGGAAAATGTTATCAGTTCAATAGCCAACAAAAATAAACTAGATTTGAAAATTATCTATGGCTTCCCAGGTAGTGCTAGTGGTTAAAGAACCTACCTGCTAATACAGGAAACATACGAAATGTGGGTTTGATCTCTGGGCTGGGAAGATACCCTGGAGGAGGGCATGACAACCCACTCTGGTATTCTTGCCTGGGAAATCCCATGAACAGAGGAGTCTGGAGGGCTATAGCCCATGGGGTTGCAAAGAGTCAGACACAACTAAAGTGACTTAGCATGCATGCATGAGAATTATCTGGATGCAACATCAATTGCCACTTTTGTAATTGAGGTGTAATTGATATGTAATATTATATTTATTTTGAGCGTGCAATATAATGATTCCGTATTTGTAAACCGTGTGAAATGATCACAGCAAGTATTGTTACCATTCATCACCAAACATGTTATAAAACTTTTTTTTCTTGTGATGAGAACTTTTAAGGTTTTAGCAGTTTTTCAAATATGCAGTACAGTATTATTAACTATAGTCATCATGTGGTACATTACATCCCAGTGACGTATTTATTTTATAACTGGAACTTTGTACCTTTGACTCCCTTCACCCATTTCACCTACTCCCCATCCATTGCCTCTGGCAACCTCCAGTCTGTTCTCTGTATCTGTGAGCTTGGCTTTGTTTTTTTGTTTTGTTTTCATTTGATTTGTTTGCTTTTTTTTTTTTTTTAAAGAATCCACATATAAGTGAAATCACATGGTATTTGTCTTTCTCTGCCTGATTTATTTCACTTAGCATAATGCCCTCAAGGTCCTACCATGTTGTCACAAATGGCAAGATTCCATTCTTTTTTATGGCTGAGTAATACAGAAGCAAAAATAAACAAGTGGTACTACATCAAACTAAAAATCTTCTGCACAGCAAAGGAAACCATCAACAAAATGAAAAGGCTACCTACTGAATGGGAGAAATATTTGTAAATCATATATCTGATAAGGTTTTAATATATAAAATACATAAAGAACTCATAAAGCTCAATAGCAAAAAAGCAAACAATATGATTAAAAAATGGACTTGGATAGATGTTTTTCCTGAACATGCAGATGGCCAACAGGCACATGAAAAGATGCTCAGCATCACAAATCTTCAAGGAAATGCAAATCAAAACTATAGTAAAACAGGAGCCCATACCTTTTAGAATGACTATTATTAAAAAGACAAGAAATGACAAGTGTTGGTGAGGATGTGGAGAAAAGGGAGCCTTCGGGTACTATTGGTGGGAATGTAAACTGGTACAGCCACTATGGAGAACAGTATGGGGGTCCTCAAAAAGTTGAACATAGATCTACCGTATGATTCAGCAGTTCTACTTCTGGATATTTATCTGAAGAATGTGAACACACTAACTAGAAAAGATACATGAACCCCACACCCCACAGAAAAATGTGAACACATACAAACACAAACAATGGCAAATTACTACTTTTTAAGATTCAACAGCTGTTTACTGAGAGTCCACTTTGGGCCAGGGCCCATTCCAGGTGCTGAGTTACAGCAATAAACAAATAAATTGATGCCAGCCTTCATGGTGTTTACATTCTAGTTGGGAAGAGGCAAACATTCATGATAAATACATTGTATTATATTTGATGGTGATAAATGAATGCTGAGGCAAAAATCAAAAGTGGATTCATAATTAAAAGTGGGTTTCATATGATGGCAGGATAAGAGGGCTCAGGCCTGCCTTTGATGGGAGAGGGTGACTATTGTATCGTATCGCAGGCTCAGGATTGAGCTTTGTTGAGAAGGTGAGGTTTTAGTGAAGACTTGTACCAGGTGTGTGTGTTAGCCCTGCGGGTACCTGGGAAGCTGGATGAAGTGTTTCAGGCAGAGGCTATAGCTTGAATAAAGGTCTGGGGTGGGAATTAGTGTGTTTAATTCAGCATGCTTGGAGGAGAGTGAGAGGTAGAGTTGGAGAAGGTGGGATCTGAGGGCCAGTGGGGTTCCAATCATGGGTGTCAGCTTTTTCCTTTTAGTGAGTTGTGAAGTCATTGAGGGTTTGGGACAGAAGATAGCATCTTATGATTTAAGCTTTCAAAGAATCATCTTGCTTCTTTGTTGTACATGAGACTGGGGCAGAGGCAGGAAGACCAGTTAGCAGGCCTTTCAATGACAAGTGAAGGATTAGGGTGGCTCAAACAACGTGGGTGGTAAAAGGCTCTGTATGGACAGCCTTTTGAAGGTAAGGCAGTCAAGGTGTCCTGGCTGATTGGATGTAGAAGTCCAAAGAAAGAGCGGGGTTGGCAGTGGGAGGAGAGAATTGCCTTGAACTGAAATTGGAAACATTTCCATTTTGGAAATGTTGGAGATGGTTCAGAGATATCCAAATTGGGATGTAGAATAGGCAGTTTGATGTGTCAGTCTGAAGTTTTGGAGAAAGAAGTATGAGAGCAATCGGCAACAAATTGGGATTTAAATCAGGAAACTGAGTGAGATCTCTGAGAAGGGGAACAAAACGAGGATCAAAGATTGACTCTGGGGCATGCCCGCTTCAAAGGATCAGAAGGAAGAGGAGGGACCAGCAAAGGAGATGGAAGAACAGCTGCCAGTAAGTTAGGAGGAAAGTCAAGTGAATACGAAGCCCTGGAAACCAAGGGACGAAAGCATATTTAGGAGCCTGTGATGACCCAAGTTAAAGGCTGCAGATGGACATTAGAGTTGGCAACTCAAATGTCACCACTGCGTTTCACAAGATGATCTTTTGGGAAGGAGGAGTGGGGTTGGAAGTGTGATTGGAATTAGTACAAGAAAGAATGGTAGAAGAGGAGTTGGAAGAAGTGTAGATGATGTTTCATGGAATTTGCTGTAGAGAAGAATGAAGAAATGACTGGTACACTTCCTGCCTCTCAGGCTGGCTCCAAGGTGGATCCCCTTCACTTTTTGTACAAGTGCACAACCATTCAGGCATAACTGCAGACATGTGCCATCAGCATAGAAATTTGGAACCAGTTGAGACCATCAAGGTCATTTCAGTTCATCTCCCACCCAACAAAGGAATGTACTTTGTAATATTAATACAACAAACATTTAAATTTTTTTCACGTGCCTGGAAATTCATCTCACAATCTCTGGAGATTCAGAGATGAATAAGGTGCAATTCCTGCTCTTGAGAAATGCACATTTTTTAATGGGACGAAGTGCACAAATATGCTTCCCATGAGAAAAGGGAATCCTCAAACACTGTTGGTGGGAATGTAAATTGGTGCAATCACTATGGAAAATAGTATGGAGGTCCCTTAAAAAAATAAAAATAGAACTACCATTGTTGTTGTTCTTCTTCAGTCCCTAAGCCATGTCTGACTCTTTGCCACTTGATGGACTTCAGCACGCCAGGCTTCTCTGTCCTTCACTGTCTCTTGGAGTTTGCTCAGACTCATGTCCATTGAGTTGGTGATGCTATCTAATCATCTCATCCTCTGCTGCTCTCTTCTCCTTTTTCCTTCAGTCTTTCTCAGCATCACAGTCTTTTCCAATGAGTCGGCTCTTCATATTACGTAGACAAAAGTATTGGAGCTTCTGCTTCAGCACCAGTCCTTCCAATGACTATTCAGGGTTGATTTCCTTTAAGAATGACTCGTTGATCTCCTTGCAGTCCAAGGGACTCTCAAGAGTCTTCTCCAACACCACAGTTCGAAAGCATCAATTCTTTGGCACTCAGCCTTCTTTATGATCCAACTCTCACATCTACACATGACTACTTGAAAAACCACAACTCTGGAGGAAGGAATGGCAAACCACTCTAGTAAGCTTGTCTCAAGAACACCATGAACAGTACCAAAAGGCAAAAAGAACTCTGACTGCAGCCATGAAATTAAAAGACGCTTACTCCTTGGCAGAAAAGTTATGACCAACCTATATACCATATTCAAAAGCAGAGACATTATTTGCCAACAAAGGTCCATCTAGTCAAGGCTATAGTTTTTCCAGTGGTTATGTATGGACGTGAGAGTTGGACTGTGAAGAAAGCTGAGCGCCAAAGAATTGATGCTTTTGAACTGTGGTGTTGGAGAAGACTCTTGAGAGTCCCTTGGGCTGCAAGGAGATCCAACCAGTCCCTTCTGAAGGAGATCAGCCCTGGGATTTCTTTGGAAGGAATGATGCTAAAGCTGAAATTCCACCTCATGCGAAGAGTTGACTCATTGGAAAAGACTCTGATGCTGGGAGGGATTGGGGGCAAGAAGAGAAGGGGACGACAGAGGATGAGATGGCTGGATGGCATCACCGACTCAATGGACGTAAGTCTGAGTGAACTCCAGGAGTTGGTGATGGACAGGGAGGCCTGGCATGCTGCGATTCATGGGGTCGCAAAGAGTCGGACACGACTGAGCAACTCAATTGAACTGAACTGAAGACCCAGCAGTTCTACTCCTGGGTATATATTTGAAAAAACGCAAAACACTGATTAAAAAGACACATGTATCCCAGTGTTCATGGTGGCCTCATGTACACTTGCTAAGATATAGAAGCAACCTAAGTGTCCATCAGCAGATGAATAGATAAATAAGGTGTGGTCTGTGAGTGTATGTGTATACACACACACACACACACACACACACACACAATGGAATACAATTCAGCCATAAAAATGAATGAAAATTTGCCATTTGCAGCAACAGGAATAGACTTGAAGAGTCTTATGTTAAATGAGATGTTAGACAAAGAAAGATAAATATTGAATAATATGACTTAAATGTGGAATCTAAAAAAAAATACAGCAAGCTAGTGAATATAACAACAAAAAAGAAAGACTCACAGATACAGAGAAGAAAGTAGTGATTACCACAGAGGCAAGTAAGGAGGGGCAATATAGAGGTAGGGGAGTAACAGCTACAAACTACGAGGTATAAAATAAGCCAGCAGGAAAAATTGTACAACATGGGGAATATAGCCAGTATTTTATAATAACTATAGATGGAGTATATGGACTCTGTGGGAGAGGGAGAGGGTGGGGAGATTTGGGAGAATGGCATTGAAACATGTATAATATCATGTATGAAACGAGTCGCCAGTCCAGGTTCGATGCACGATACTGGATGCTTGGGGCTGGTGCACTGGGACGACCCAGAGGGAGGGTATGGGGAGGGAGGAGGGAGGAGGGTTCAGGGTGGGAAACACAGGTATACCTGTGGTGGATTCATTTTGATATTTGGCAAAACTAATACAATATTGTAAAGTTTAAAAATAAAATAAAATTAAAAAAAATAAAGTTGTTAGTCACTGTATTGCACACCTATAATTTATATCATATTGTACATCAATTGTACTTGATTAAAATGTGTTCAATAAATAAATATGGTGATGGGGCATGTATAAAATATTGTGAAAGCACAGAGAAAATAGAATTATCTTGACTTGGGAAAGTCAGAAAAGACAACAAGCATAAAAAAAGCTGACTTTTGAAATAGGCCTGAGAGATGAGCATGGCATTTTCCACATGGACTGCTGGGGAGAATCCCTTATCTGTTAATAATCCAACTCCTTTTTGAATGTTCATAACGACAGCAAGCTCCTTACCTTACGAGGCCCATTTCATTTTAAACAGCTATAATTGTTGCAAATGTACTTTCTCCATTGAGCCCAATGTTGCCTTTTACTGCTTCTGCTCACTGGTCCCAGTTTTCTCCTCTGGAGCCAATGGGCAGAGACTTATTTTTATACCATATAAATCATTTTTATATTTGAAAACAGATACCATGTTCACTTTCAAGTTGTCTCTTTTCCACATCAGAAAAGGGAAATGGATAAAGTCTCCAGTTTGGTTCCCTGAGGTGATCTGAGATGAAGTTGGTGCATAGGAGGTTTAGGAGGGAATGCTCTCCAGTCCTACACGCCCTGAATAGAAGGGCAGGAGTAGACAGAGGGAGAAATACAGTGTGAGACAGTATTTTCTTTATTTATTTCTGACTGTGCTGGGTCTTTGTTGATGTGCGCAGGCTTTCTCTAGTTACTGCGAACAAGGGCTATACTCTAGTTGCGGTGTGCCGGCTTCTCATTGTGGTGACTTCTCTTGCGGCAGAGCGTGGGCTCCAGGGCTTGCTGAGTTCAGTAATTGTGCTGCACTGGCTTAGCTGCCCTGCAGCATATGGGATCTTCCTGGACCAGGAGTGGACCCTGTGTCCCCTGCATTGGCAGGCAGACTCTTAATCACTGGACCACCGAGGAAGTCCTTTGATGCAGTATTAATGGAACCTTGTGGGAAGTTCTGAAGACAGACACATCCTTCAGAGTTGCCCAGAATTAAGGCAGGAGGACTAGGTCTTTAGACTCCATGACCACCGGTCACTCCGTGCACTCTATTCACTTTGGGTGAGGGGGTTCTCTTCAGCTGATTCAGTCCCCAAGATGAACTGGCAGCTGAACCCCATTAGTATATCCTTTATGTCTGAAGCAGATCTGTAAGGGATCTCGGTGATATAGAAGAAGAATCTCATGTACTGCTAATTTTCTAGGCAGCAATTTTCTGAGGCACTTAGTAGAATGGAAATAGTACCTGTTTTTGTTTCTTCTTCTTATCAAATAAACATCATGAACACCGACATGATGGGGTTCACCATAACAGTTCCAGACTGACAGGCTCTAATGTCCCATCGTAGCTTCCCTGTGCTGGCTGCACCTATCAGTCATGGTAACCCTTTATCTTGGGCTGCTTTAAAGGTGCTCTGGAGGCAAGTTGAAGAAGTACATTCATATAATAAATTTGACTGGGAATCTGAGGAGACTGCTCCAAGGACCTGTGCACATAACATTTTGTAATGACACCAGGAGATAAAAATGTTAGTGGGGAAGCATAGTGAGCTGAGTTATATCCCTGTCCTTCATCCTAGAAGATGCTACTTCTTGTGGTGATCACAATGCATGCTGGGAGCCTGCCAAGATGGATGCATGGCCACAGTCCTTTCCACTCCATGCACACATCAAGATTGCTCTTTGATTTGTGGCTGTGACCATAATTTGCAAAGGCTGTCACTGCTTACAACTTATAGTTAGCCCAAAGCTTTGTTGAAAAAGAGCTGTTCCATTCCCGACTGCTATATACCAGATTGATGTGTCAACTAAATTAATAACGCTGGACCAATCATTATACCAGGAAACATTTGCCCAAGCTATAACTTTGTCTCTTGATTCCCATTTGGTTTCATTAACCTCCTCTTGGTGCCCCAGATAAAATTGCCTTGTAAGGCCTCCTTATTTAATGAAGGATTGGCAAGATAAGATGGTTGAACTGGGCATTGACAGGAGTGAAGGAAGTCAGAAAAGGATGATTGTGGAAGACAACAGAATTAGTAGGTAAGATGAGCATGTGGTGGAGGTAACTTGAAACCATATTAATTTTTCCTTTTTTTACTTTCACTATTTATTGGCTTTCTTCACATAATAGCTGGCAGTTTCTTTAAGAGCTCATTTATTTTTGTGAGGGAGTTTTAAGAGAAGACTAAAAAGGAGAGGGTCAGGTTGGTATACAGTAGATTGGCTTTCTTTTAAATTCAGTCTCATTAGTGTGGGCTCATTTACTATGGATGCCTATGGGTTTTCCTTCAAGGCTATCTCTAGCTGTGTTTTGGAATCAGCTGTGGCTTCACTGTGGCTGGGGGCTTCACTGTGGCTGGAGCTTTGTGGGTGTTCAAGAACCTCCTTGGGATAAGATACGTTCATTTAACATAGAATGGGCAGTAGTTTTACCCATCTCATCCTACGCCCGTGCATTTTAAGGTATATTTGGATGCATCTGTCCCTTTGTCATGTCCACTGGGCTGGTGAAAACTCAAGTGATAATACATCTCATTTGAGAATCTCCCAAACTCCCCAGTTTAGCTGAAAGTAACAAGGAAAACAAATGGCTGTCACTTTAAGGTGATCACAACCATTCTGGGTAAGTTGTTCTGTCACGGACCTTCCTTTCCTGTTACTGTAGCTCTCTGTGGGCCCCTGACAAGTCTTGTCATAAATAAGCTTTGCTGCCTTGGATTCCCACTCTATATTGTAACCCAAGAACAAGGCCAGTGTCACCCGAAGAGCAGTCCATACTTGGCGCTGAAGTAGAAGACGAGGAGCAGGGGCTGGCCGCATTTTAAAAAAAAATTGAAAATCACTATTCTGTTCTGTGTAGGAATGCAGGGGATTTCTGAGTATTAATTTTATATCTTGCAACTTTGCTATAGTCCTTAGAGGTTCCTCTTTAAGGTCCCTCTTTAAGCCAAGGGAGGGAGCCATTATAAGCACCATTTTACCCTTAGCTCCAGTAATTTTCTGGTGGCATCTTTAGGGTTTTCTATATGTAATATCAGTCATTTGCAAACAGTGAGAGTTTTACTTCTTCTTTTCCAATCTGGATTCTTTTTATTTCTTTTTCTTCTCTGATTGCTGTGGCTAGGACTGCCAAAACTAGGTTGAAAAATAGAGAAGAGAATGAGCACCCTTGTCTTGCTCCTGATCTTAGAGGAGACGCCTTCAGTTTTTCACCACTGAGAATAATGTTTGTCGTGGGTTTGTCATGTATGGCCTTTATTATGTTGAGGTAGATTCCTTCAATGCCTACTTTCTGGAGAGTTTTTTTTTTTTTTTAATCATAAATGAGTGTTTATTTTTGTCCAAAGTTTTCTCTGCATCTATTCAGATAATCATGTAGTTTTTATTTTTCAATTTGTTAATTTTGTGTATCACATTAATTGATTTGCATATATCAAAGAATCCTTGCATCCCTGGGATAAAGCCCACTTGATGATGATGCTTTTTGATGTGTTGTTGGATTCTGTTTGCTGGAATTTTGTTGAAGATTTTTGCATCTATATATATTGGTGAAATTGGCCTGTAATTTTTTTGTATGTGTGTGGCATCTTTGGTTTTGGTATCAGGGTGATGGTGGCCTTGTAGAATGAGTTTGAGAGTTTTCCTTCCTCTGAAATTTTCTGGAAGAGTTTGAGCAGAATAGGTGTTAGCTGTTCTCTAAACTTTTGGTAGAATTCACCTGGGAAGCCATCTGGCCCTGGACTTTCTTTTATTCTGAAATAATTTCCATTCCCTCCCCATGCATTCTTGGTGCCCCACCCTCTCTATATCCCTGAGTTCCATGGTCCTAAGAGGCTTCTCTTAGACTGTATGTTTAAGCCAGGGGAGGGAGCCATTATAAGCACCATTTTACCCATAGCAGAAGGAATTAACCCCAAATGACTGAGCAGCTCCTGTTTCACTTGGATCACTTGTAAGAAAATGTGAAGAGTTCAAGGCACGTGATGCACACACAGCCCTGGCAGAGCCTTGAGCTGGCAGCTCTTGCTGCCGAATCAGGGTCTTTGGATACCAGCTGGATATCTCCCAGCCCGCATTTTTTTTTTTTTCAATAGCAAGGGCCCAAAAAATACTCAGCAATTTCTCAGCTGTACAACAATATGTTTCTGGACTAAGAAATCACTGCATCATTTTGTTTAAAAGCCTGATCTCTTGTAACCATGCTTCAAAGCTCTGGTTTCGGGGATAAAAAAGCACTGCCCCCTTTGAATTAAAGACACAATTTTGTTAGCTTGGATAGTTATAAAATGGAGATAAACCATCAGATAGGAGACAGGGGCCACTGAACAAGAAAAGAGACGCCATTACCCAGGAGGAACTCAGGCGAAAATAGACTGAAACAGAAGGATGAGGCTGAGAGGGTCTTCATTTTGTGGTTTCAGATTCTTCTAGCTGTAAGATGGAGATAAAATGCAGGGCCTGACATGTCCAAATGGCAGGTGGGATACAGCTTCAAATGGGAGAAATGTAAAAGGATTTTCCCCTCACAAAGTGGGAGAAAACATAAGATGCTTAACATTGACAGAGGGTTGTGTGTAATACACAGGTCAGATGGAGACCCCTGGCATTATAGAGGAAAGAAAAAGAGCTATTCTCTATATGCTGTTCTCGAATACAGGCTTAATCACAGATGATCTTGAAGACAAGTCATTGTAACTTGTAGCTTACATAGACTATCTGTTCCTCATTCTAACCTATATGCCTCATTACCAGAGTAGAAGACAGAGAGAAAACTCCATGTGCTATTCATTTAACGGTTATGTCTTTATAGACAATGCACTGATCAAATCTTGTGCTACAGTGCACTTCCCAGCTCACCATACCTGAGTGCCACTCACCTGCTGCACCACTCACCTGCCCCCTCCCTACTTGAGGCAGATTTAAGGGCAGATTGAGGGCGTTTTGGATTATTCCCTGGATTGAATGAAACACACCCACAACTGATGAATCCAAAAGTCTCAAAAACTGGAAAGAGCAAGTTTGTGTTTATATAACTCATTTGACAGCAAACCCTGACCTCAACTGACATGAGGCCATTTTAGTCTTTATCCTGCTTTTTGTGGCTCTTCCTACATTTTGCTCTAGAAATACTAACATATTTGATTTTGAGAGGCTGTCTGGGGCTCTGCAGTAGCCTCGAGGACTTCAAAGAGAGCATAGATCCAGGTTGGTTTTCTCCAGGGGAAGGTTTTAAGAAGGAGAGTATTACCAATGTTTGCAATTCAAACATATCCCTCTTTAAAGGCATTAACGTGGAAAGAGTAATTGACACAAACAAACCTCTGCGTCCAGCTGGTTCAGGCTCTCCCTCCTCATCTTTGTTTTGACTTTTCTCTTTCTTTTTCTTTCTTTATGTTTCCTGCTCTAGGATGAATCCTCCATGTTCTTCCAGTTCGGCCCATCAATTGAACAGCAGGCTTCCGTGATGCTCAACATCATGGAGGAGTATGACTGGTACATCTTCTCTATCGTCACCACCTACTTCCCTGGCTACCAGGACTTTGTCAACAAGATTCGCAGCACCATTGAGAACAGCTTCGTGGGCTGGGAGCTGGAGGAGGTCCTTCTGCTGGACATGTCCTTGGACGATGGGGATTCTAAGATCCAGAACCAGCTCAAGAAACTTCAGAGCCCCATCATTCTTCTTTACTGTACTAAGGAAGAGGCCACCTACATCTTCGAAGTGGCTAACTCAGTAGGGCTGACCGGCTACGGCTACACGTGGATTGTGCCTAGTCTGGTGGCGGGGGACACGGACACAGTGCCCTCGGAGTTCCCCACCGGCCTGGTCTCTGTGTCCTACGATGAGTGGGACTACGGCCTCCCTGCCAGAGTGAGGGACGGGATCGCCATCATCACCACCGCGGCCTCCGACATGCTGTCCGAGCACAGCTTCATCCCCGAGCCCAAGAGCAGCTGCTACAACACCCACGAGAAGAGGATCTACCAGTCCAATATGCTGAACAGGTGAGTGTGTGGCAGAGGGTGCACCGATGGTGGATGTTGGAGGGGAGTTTCCAAGACTGGGTCGGAGGGGAGCTTCCGAGACTGGGTCAGAGGTTCACATACCGGGACGAGCGGTTCGCAGTGTCTGAGGTTGAAGGTTGGCCACTGGGCGGGCCAGTGATGGTGGGGGCAACCCAGATTCAGAGCTCACTGTGCGGTGTTCTTGTTTTAAGAAATACAGAACAGCTCCCCTCCTTCTTGATCACTTCCCACATGTCTGGTCTTCCTCTTAAGAGTTTTGTGTGTTCAACCTCATTTAACCCTCAAGGCAACAACTCTACGAGGCAGCTTTTGAAAATTGCTTGCATTTTACGATATAAGAGAATGGGCTTGTAGGTGTAAGCTGTCTAAGGTCATGCTGAAACTAAGAGGTTCAGTTTGAAGTTGAACGCAGATCTGTCCGATGGCTACACACCTGATCACTGGAAAAGACGAGACAGGCATAGATGTGAGAGAGGACTGGCTCCTTACCTTCGGGATGATGCTGTACTGAGAAGGAACAGGGAATAAGGTAGCTAAGTCTGTAGGCACATGAAAAGGGTTTGTCCCTTGGCTTATTTTTGCATTTTAATAAATACTCTTGATTTTATTGAAAAAAGTTAAAAAATTAGTAAATACAAAGAATTTTGCAACAAATAACAGTGTGCTCACCACCAGGAATTAGTTATTAATAGTTTGTATTTACAGATATGACATTACAAATATGACAGAAATAGATATTACATGTATGGTAATGTCTTTTTCTTTTTGGCTCATTGAACATTTATTGTTTTTATTATTATTACTTAAAAAATTTTTTTAATTAAACTTTTTTTTTTTTTGCTTCTCCTCTCTCTGCCTTTGAGATTAAGTGAGAGCACCATTGTAGAAACAATTTTTATGGTTGCCCTTGTTCTGGTTTATTGAATGAGAAGATATGGGTGGAATTCTGCTTCCCTGGCCTCACCCCTCCCCATGGGCAGAGAAGCCTGGCAGGTTATAGTCAGAATCCAATTTTGATGGCAGGACATCCTCATAGGGGCCTTTGTATAAACCAGTCAGGTACAGGTTCTGTATCTGCTTCTGTGGTTTTTTTATTTGTATAAAGCTGCTACATGTGGTGACCTAGATGGGTGGGATGGTGCGGGGTGGAGAGGGGTCCAAGAGGGAGACTCTTCTCCAGGGGATTTTCCTGACTCAGTGATGGAACCTGCGTCTCCTGCATCTTCTGCATTGGCAGGCAGATTCTTTACCACTGAGCCACCTGGGAAGCCCCATAGCTGACTCATTTCATTGTACAGCAGAAACTAACACAACTTTGTAAAGCAATTATACTCCAATAAAAATTCAAATAATATGGAAGAGGCCCCCCAAAAGTTAAAAAGACCTTAAATCTGAAGAAACAATCATTGATGAAATAATCAATGAGCATCTTTATAACTAGCTCCCTATGCATGTGTACCTGTGTGGAGATGAATCTACAGTTTTACATAAATGAAACTCTAACCAAACATACTGTTTGATAACCGTACTTTCTTTCACTCAACAATGTGTTTGGGGTATCCATTTCACCTTTATTATGAACTATATCAGACATATAGAAACGTATTCAGAAAAACTTAATTCATACTCAGGTACCCTCCATCCAGCTTAAAAAATAAAATATTAGAAAGTGTACTCTGGAGAGGTTCAAGTATATTGTATTTACAGGAGGTTGAATGTGTACCGACTAATGCTTATTTAACTTCTGGAAGGGACTTGAACTCCATAGCCTTTCTGTGACTGGACCTGGATCCAGCCCTGACATTCCCCCACCTTGAACTCCCTGCTCTCTCTGTCATCCCTCATTATTCCCACTTGTTGCTAAGGACTATCTTGGTTTTCTTCCTGCCTTCCTGGCAGATCTGTCCTGGCCTCCCAGCTTGCTTGTTTCTTTACACATCTCTTAAATATTGGTGCCTCTCAGGGTTCTGTCCTAGACCCTCTGCTAGATTTCTCATCCATTGCTGAGAGTGCAATGTCTGTAAGTTCCCCCAAATTGATGTCTCTGGCTGCAGTGTCTCCCTTGAGCCCCACGTGTATCCCTCTAACTATGACCACATCTGTTCTCCTTTGGATGCTGTGGGCCCTAGAGCACGCCATATTCAGAGCTCAACTGCTGTCTCATCTCCCATCAACCCTCCCCACACTCTTCTAGAGAAATTGGCACCTCTTATAAAGGGATGTTGTTATTTAGTCACTCAGTTGTGTCTGACTTTTTGCAACCCCGTGGACTATAGCCTGCCAGGCTCCTCTGTCCATAGGATTTCCCAGGCAAGACTACTGGAGTCCATGGCCATTTCCTTCTCCAAGGGATCTCCCTGACCTAGGGATTGAACCTGTATCTCTTGGGTCTCCTGCACTGGCAGGCGGATTCTTTACCACTGAGCCGGGAAGCCCTTTATAAAGAGTACCTCTTGTTACCCAGTGCCTACAATAAAAATGTCCAAGATGTCCTTGATGCTCCAGCCAACCATGACCTTGTCTGTGGATTCTCCCTGGAGAGCCTTCTCTTACTTTGACCCGTGTGCTGCATCCCAGTCCACCTCTTCTGACTCGCATTGCTACAGGGCCTCTTAAACACCTTCTGGCTCCCAGTTCTGCTTCTTTTCAATCTCCTCTGCAGTCAGAGTGATCTAAAATGAAAATGTGATTTCATCACTCTTGTACTTAATACCTTTCAGCAGCTTTTCATTGCTCCTGTAATAAAGTCCCAGCTCCTTAATATGGTTTATAGAGTCTTCCACAGCGTGAGCCTTCCTGGCTTTCCAAAACTGTCTCGTGCAGCTCTCTCTTCAATGCCACCTTCCTGCCAGGCTGAACCTACCATGCCCTCTCTCCCTTCCAGCCCCTACTGCTGCCTAAGTGTGCTCCCCAGGTGCCCCTGCCTGGCGGTTCACAGATGCTCGTGCCCTCTTCTCCTGCCCCCTTTTCATTGTCCCTCAGGATTCAGTCTTGGCGTCCCTTCCTCTGCAAGCCAAGCCCTGGGCTGACATCACTCTGTTACACACCTGCCCTGCATCCTCTGCCTTTCTAATAAAGACGATCGTCATTATGTGCTTTATCACCTCTCTTCCCTGTACGCTCTGTGAAATCAGGGACACTTCTGTCTGCTTTGTTCATGCAGCATGAGAAAGATCCTTGGATCGACTGCAGAACGTATCTCCGAGATTCCCATCACCCAGTACCTCCCTGCCCCGCAGGAGCGTCTCTGCTCTGCTCCTCTTTTCAAGACAAGGGACGTTTCCTTTAAAAACTTACTATGTGTTCAGTTCTGTACGTTCATGTTTTCTCCTCATTGTTAGTGTTAAATTCAAATCTGATTCAGATGATTTTTCCAAATATTTGTTCATAAAAACCAAAACTAACAATGAAGGAATATCGAGATGAAAACATCTGCCAAACAACCCAAGGAAGTCAAGTGGATATTACCTTAGGGTCCATAAATACAGTTCAGGAATGCCTGCTTTTATCTTAAAAACTTCCTCTGGGTAAGCTACCATCTGAAGATAGTACCTCTCACCTGGCTGACTTCATGTTAGACTATAAATATCTGTGAAGCCTGGTCTCCAATCACCATATCTTTGAAACCATAATTGTTCTTAACCTTGCCGCTATCTCTTCTGGCCACTCAGGAAGGCAGCCTCCTTCATTCTCTGTGCTCTTTTTTTTTTTTTTTGTCCACAAAATGGGATCTTAGTAGCCCCACCAGAGATTAAACCTGGGCTCTAGGCAATGAAAGCTCGGAGTCCTAACCACCAGACCACCAGGGAAGCCTCAGTCCTCTGTCCTCCTTGCTTGCAGCTTATTGTTAAGAGGACCACAAACGCTCGCCTCCGCCTTCTTGTGCACAGTGGTCCTAAATAGAACAAAGATGGCACAGTCCAGGTTATTCACACTTTCCTTGAGACCAGTGCAGAGCAGAGAGACAGTCCATCTTCCTTCGATCTGCCAACTGCTCCATGTAAAGGGCTCACCAGGCTTACCAGAGCACGTCTCCACTGTTTCCTCCATGAAGGTTCTCTTCTGCTCCTGTTCCCTTACTCTTCCAGGCTTCTGTCTCTGACTGTCTGCTGGGCATCTCCCCTGGACAGGACATCTCCCCTGTCCGTGGACCTGCAGCCCGCATGCTTCTCTGTTGCCTTTTCCTTCCCCTTCTCCCCAGTGCAGCTGCCCCTGGCTCTAGAATCCAATGCCTAGCCTCTCTTAGTATTTGAACACTAGTATTCGAATAGTTTTTCCATTAGGATCCAGAAAGGATTGGGATTGACTAACAGGGACTCTTTCAGTTCATCAGTGGAATTCAGTTAGGCATCCTCAGTGCTCCTCCTCCTCCTGATCTGAAATCAGCCCCTCCCCACTCCCATCAGAGCTCTGGTCTCACTAGGGTCACTCTTTTAAATAACAAACCAAGCAGCCACCGCATTTAGCCACAGCAGGAAATCTTGCAAATGAAATTGTTGCAGATGCTGAGCTGTTTCCCAAGGAGGACTTTTCCTTTGGCTTGATACTTAGCTCCCCGCAACAGCAGCAGCCCCAGGAAGGCTCCTCAGGACATATTCCGGGGGCACGCGGCCCCTGGTTGGCACCAGGAATACAGAGTCAGGAAATGGCTTCTTGCCTCACCTTCTGAAAACCCAGGAGCATTCACAGACCCTGTGGTCCATCCATCCCCAGCAGAACTGCAAGGGGAGGGAAGCCCCTCATTCATACCTGATGAGACGGTGGCATTCTTTCCATGTGAGGGACGTTCCTAAGTCTTGACTTGGGGAACACGGACAGAAGGCTCTATGCTGTCCCTGAATCCCAAACAGAAACACATATTCAAAGGGATTTACTTGTTATTTGGGCTTCCCAGGTGGCTCAGTGGTAAAGAATTCTCCTGCCAGTGCAGGAGACACTAGAGACTCTGGTTAACTCCCTTCATCAGGAAGCTCCCTTGAAGGAGGAAATGGCAATCCAAGTATTCTTGTCCGGAAAATTCCATGGACAGAGGAGCCTAGCAGGCTACAGTCCATGGGGCCGTGAAGAGTCTGACACAACTGACTAGCTGAGCATGCACGCACTTGTTAGTTGCAGGAGGAAAAAAAATTTTAATGATATATAAGCATTCTCAGAAAGAATCCTTAAAATGAGCTATTTCCTTCACTGTCAAATGAATGTTATTTATTCCCCATCAATCCAAATTCCTTATTGATAACTTCTTAGCTCTTGGAAGCCTGGTGCCTGTATCCAGACAGGCTCCTGGACAAAGCTGTTTACCAGGATTGCAAGAAAAATACAGAAACCCAGTAAAATTTGACTTTCAGATAAATGACGAATTTTTTTAAGCATAAGTCTGACTCAATTATGGCACGGGACATACTGATATTAAAAGATAATTTGTTGTTTATCTGAAATTCAAATGTAACAGGGCTCCTGTATTATTTTTCGTTTTTGGTCAAGTATGACAATCCTACTTGGTATACTGATAGGAATTCATTTTCTGTTAGAAGTTTATAGCATTCATCTATGCCTTATTAGTAAATGTAGTACAGCGCCCTTATACCAAGACATGCTGAGAACATTTTGTTCCAACTGGGAACTTTATTTGGTTGAAAGAATTGGAGAATTTCTTATGCCATACATTCTTGAAGTGAAGGATCTTAGTTGCCCAGAGAAGCCCGAAAACCTTTTGCTACCAGATGATCTGGAAGTGTTTAGGAAGTGATCAGGCAAGTTGTCTAAAGCCTCTCTTATGCCCCTGAGCTAGAGAAGATTGGTAGCTTTTAGTAGGCATGAAGAGCCAACTCTTTGGAAAAGACCCTGATGCTGGGAAAGATTGAGGGTAGGAGGAGAAGGGGGTAACAGAGGATGAGATGGTTGGATGGCATCATCGACTCAATGGACATGAGTTTGAGCAAACTCTGAGAGATGGTGAAGATCAAGGAACCTGGAGTGCTACAGTCCACGGGGTCCCCAAGAATCAGACATGACTGAGCCACTGAACAGCAACAAAAAACAGGCACATATCTGTGTGCTTCCTTTATCATTTCCCTAGGGGAACAGGTCACGGTGAATTTCCTTCTCAGTGTGCCTCCAGTACTTGGCCAGCATGTTTCTGAAACCTGATGGTGTCCCTGCTGCTCACCTCTGGGCTCCCTTTCTGTCTTAAGGACCCAGTACTCTTGTTCTTCATCCATAGCAGCTCTGGGGACTTGTAGAAAGAGCAGTTGCTCTTTGAGATCTCAACATAGCAAATCTCTTATCTTGTTGTTGCTGTGCTCAGATGTGTCCAGCTCTTTGCAATCCCATCTTCTACAGCCCACCAGGCTCCTCTGCCCCTGGAATCTTCCAGGCAAGAATACTGGAGTGGATTGCCATTTCCTTCTCCAGGGAATCTTCCTGACCCAGGGATCAAACCCTCGTCTCTTGCATCTCCTGCCTTGGTAGGCAGATTCTTTACCACTAGCACCACCTGAATCTCTCTTAATTATTTTCCCCTGGTGTCCTCAGCTTTCCTGCTCAACAAATGTTTTGTGTTAACCCCTGCCACCCCCAAATTCTTCCTTCCCCGTGAAAGTTGCCATCTCAAAAGTCCACAATCCTCCTCTAGTGAGGTCTTTGAGGGATGAGGATGGCTGATGTGAAGGAAGGTGCTTTGTTAGGTTCTTTTTTAAAAGAGCTGTGATGAACACAATCTTCCTCTAACCTTGGGGCAGAAGCCACACCCTCGAAACCATTATGTTTGTGGGATCATTCCCACGGGATGCCTCTTTGACTCTCCTGGCCTGAAAAATGCTGAGAGATTAAGAAATAAACTAGGAGTTGAGTCAGTTAGTTTTTAGGCACTGTGGGCAAGACCAGCTTGGTCGTTCCTATCTCTTATGTGCATGATAAGTCACTTTAGTTGTGTCAGACTCATTGCGACCCTGTGAACTATAGTCCACCAGGGATGGAACCTACATCTCTTGAGTCTCCTGCCTTGGCATGTGGGTTCTTTACCACTAGTGCCACCTGGGAATCCCCACCCATCTCTTATTGTTGTTAAATATGAGTGGAGTGCCAAGCACAGGCAGACTGAAGGTAAGGCAAATAGTTATTATAGGTTCATTTCATAGAGTTTATATGTGAGTCAAAAGTTTCCACAAATGCACTGTTTTAAGTGGACTATTAGGCATGGTGGTCTTTACCTGATTGAAGAAATCTACTAGAACCTAAGGAAAGCTCCATTTTTCACACGAAATGTTTAGTAAGGCAAGACACAATCTGTGTATAGAGAGACTTTAGCTGCTCAGTGGTGTAGCAGAAAATAGAAATTTGGAAAAATAACAGAAGAATCTAATAATCCTAAAAGATACATTCATTGCTGATTGTAATTCAGGCAAGCTTTAACTATTCATGGAGGAATGGTTGAATGTGAGGGTTATTCAAGCTCTCCTGTTTTTCTGTAGTCTTTCACCTTCCTCATGTCAGATATATAGATGTCATTTCAGTAAGTGAGCCTGACTCCTTTCCCTTAAATTCAGCGAAGAGCATTCTGAACTGCTTAACACTGAGACCCCTGCACGATTCCTTCCTTAGTCACTATTGAATTCTATGGCTGACGTTACTTACCAGTGACATAGTTGGGGCTTCCCTGGTGGCTCAGATGGTAAAGAATCTGCCTGCAATGTGGGAAACCTGGGTTCAGTCCCTGGGTTAGGAAGATCCTTTGGAGAAGGGAATCATTCCTGTGCCATGCTAAGTCGCTTCAGTCGTGTCTAGCTCTTTGCGATACTATGGACTGCACCCCACTGGGCTTCTCTGTCCGTGGGATCTCCAGGCAAGAATACTGGAGTGGGTAGCCATTCCCTTGAGAAGGGCATGGGGTCTCACAGAGTCAGACAGGACTGAGTGACTGACACATTTCATTACACACTGTCATGGTTGGTTTTTCTTTCCTCTTTCTTCTCTTTCATTTTCCTTCTCATCTTCCTCCTCACTCTCTTCTTTCCTCCTCTAGAAAATTATTTACAATTTGGAGGAGAAGGCAGGAAATAGAGAGGGGGATTGAGTGGGAAGAGAATCCCATTCCACTGAGGACAGTTTGGGGAGGGGGTGGGATGCCCACTTGCTCTGGGCGAGAAGACGTAGGTGGTCCAGGACCCATGGGGAGGAATAGGATGGTCTCAGGAGAAAGGAAGCAAGAGCAGTGCAGGGCTGTGGCTTTCCATGAAGGAAGCAGACAGACATCCTCAGAGCACGCTTAACCTCAGAATGTGGGTTGGCGGCGATGGTCAGGGTTAAGAAGATGGTCATAAGTACATGCTCAAAAGCAGCCCCATTGTCAGCCAGTCTGGCAAAGTTAACAACTCGGATGTTGACTGCCTTTCTGAATGCGTTCTACACACCCGGCATAGTGCGATTATCTAACTGCATCCCTGCAAAAATCCTGATCCATGCAAATGTCCTTGGGAAACATTTTCTTATCACCCTTTTAAGGGCAGCTTGTCCTTCCCACCCTCCCAAGCTCCCTGTCCCCATCCCGTGCTTTTTTTCTCTCTGTAGCACTTATCTGACATGTTGTATAAATTTTATTTTAAAATCTTTTGTTGTCTGCATTGTAGGCACTTGATAAATATTTGTGCATAAAAGCATGAATGAAACCGGGAACCATTATGCCCATTTTATGTCTGTAAGAAGCCCGAAGCCCAGGCTTGGGTAGTGTGATGCCTGGGTCTGTCTGGGGGACCTGGATGTCAGCCCCTCACCCTGCTGCATAGTAATCAAGCTTTAAAGAAGCCCTGGCTGCCCTTAGAATCAGAGCACCACAGCTGTGAGAGGCCTCGGTGCTCATCTCATCCAGCCCTTTCAAGATATGTATTCTCAAGGGAGAGAGAGAGTAGGTAGGATGGTGAATGGATTTCACACATGTGAGGACAGAATCTCAGAGCTGTCCCTTGGCTGTCGGAGGCAGGGCAGCGGCAGAACCCAGGGGTCCCACTGGGAGGAGCCACACTCTGCAGAGAACACACCCCTCTTGGCCGCCTGACCACAGCCTTGGAGGAGCTGGCAGGCAGCCAGGGCTCCCCAGGTAACCTTTGGCCAGGTCTGGCAACGTCCCCATGATCCTTGCTCCCTTGTTCTTACCCAGACAAGGGTGCAAATTCACAGTTAATGGGAATCGAAGCTGGTGTTATTTAGGAATTGAGTGGGAGTCATTTCTCCATCTGCTCTTTCTTCCCACCAGAGGATAAAGGCTGGCTGGGTGGCGGTAAGGACGGAGGCGAGTTGCCAGAAAGCGCGAGTGCTGTCATTTATGGTTACAGACATGGGCTGGAAGCCCGAGTGAGGGCTGGACCACGGCCGGCCAAGGTCAGCTTAACGAACACAAGCTTCTTGAGAGTAGAGAGGGTTCTGTGGCTTTGGCATCTCTGTAAGACCTCGCACGTTTTAAATAAGTAATGGTTTGAGCCTTTCTCCCTTTCCTCTCCAGTGGAGCTGTCATGGATGCATAGATGGTCATCTCTCGGAAAGAATCCTCCAGGACCTGGTGTAGCTGATAAGGATCAGGAGGAAGTAGGGTGTTGGGCCTGGCTGACCTTGAGAGGGGCTTGCTGAGGGAACTGACTCCGTGCTGTAGACAGGGGCACCCAGAGAGGTGGAGGAGGAGGGCAGTGGCTGGGGCTGGGGGTCAGGGAGCCCTCCCCAGCCCTTCAAGCTTTCATCAGTGGCGCATTCTTTTCCAGGAGGGCCCAGCAGGGTCAGTGTGCCCAGACTGGCACCGGTCCCCAAGCTGGGCCGGCCGATCACACATGAAGGGACTGCTGCTGACAGATTAGAGCCCCTGCTGCTGGAATCTGTTCCCTCTTGTCCGGCTGCCAGCAGCAGCAGCAGGCCGGGGGCTGCCGACTGACTGCCTCCCTCGCTGCTCCGGCTTCACTGTCCCTCATTCATCGTTGCCTCACACCGCTCCCCACCTCCTGCTTATTCTTCTCCATCTTTCTCTGTAGGGTGTTCTGTTCGTTGATCTCTTTCTGCCCCACTCTCTTTCTCCCCAGCTTTCCTGTCCAAGCTTTAAAAGCTTTCTTGCATTTAGCTTTCTGTAGTCATACGTGACCCCGTGGAGTTCTTGCACATGCACACACAGGCATACACATCCACGTACATGTGCATTAGATATCCATACAGCATGGGCTTTAGTGTGTACCCTGCCCTGGTGGCTCAGACAGTAAAGAATCTGCCTGCAATGCAGGAGACCTGGGTTCCATCCTTAAGTCTGGGAGATCCCCTGGAGAAGGAAATGGCAACCCACTTCACTCTTCTTGCCTGGAGAATTTCATGGACAGAGGACCCTGGCAGGCTACAGTCCATGGGGGTCTCAAAGAGCCTGACACGACTTAGCGACTTTCACTTTTGGCATCTCTCAGGTGAATAGAGAATTATTCAAAGAACTGGATGAAAATATTTCACATAGAAAATCTCTCCACTTCTTCCTGTCCCTGAGACCGTGTTGTTGATTGCCCACAAAGGGCTGCAGATGGGACAGAAGTTGGGAAGAATCTTTCTATGTGACTTGCCTGCAGTTAGCTCTGGTGAATATCAACAAGGTATTTCCATCCACTCTGATTTCATTTGTAAAGTCTTGGTGGCTGTAAGATTGGTTGCTAAGTAACCCCACATTTACTGTTTAGGTAAAGGAGGTAGACATAGTAGGCCAGTGGGTCTATATCATGTGAAGAAGTCCATAGATATCTTCTTTTTTCTGAAGGAAAGATCTTCCCTGATGAAGCAGCAGAAATGGCTGTGGAAGCCACACTGTGACCGTATCATATTCATTCTAAGCAGTCCTTTTCAGCACTCCTTGAAAGGGGTCAGGGCGGCATCCAGGTGAGGATGTGTGGTCCAGGTGAGGATGTGTGGTCCAGGTGAGCATGTGTATCAAAGTCCACTTAGTGTTTGACATCAAACCTGATGATCAATACCTTCAGTTCATTCATGATCATGGCTGATGATGATCAAAGTGACCATTTTCATACACGGAATCTTCATGTCCATCATCTTACAGATTCATTACAACAGAGCTGTGAGGGCTTTGTCTGATCACTGCACAGATAGACGGTGGGGATCAACAGAGAAAACTCTGACACTTACTTTCTTTTAATTTTCCCACCAGCATTTCCAGACATTCCTACGTACTTTTCTTGGTCATTGAACAGAAATCTATCAGAAACTTTTGTTCAAGCAAAATAGCACAATAGAATGGCATTATAATATAGTTCATTATTACATAGATTATACTAATAAGTCAAATTTCTCTCATTTTGAGTAGGTAGAGAAAAAGCCAGGTATCTGAGTGTATTATAGATTATGACTTAAAATGGTGAGTGATCCCACAGGCTGTGTGTGTGTGTACACTCAGTCATGTCCAACTCTTTGTGACCCCATAGACTGTAGCCCACCAGGCTCCTCTGTCCATAGGATTCTCCAGGCAAGAATACTGGAGTGGGTTGCCATGTCCTTCTCTAGGGGATCTTCCCGACCCAGGGATCAAACCCTTGTCACCTGAAAGTCTCCTGCATTGCAGATGGATTCTTTATCACTGAGCCTCATGGGAAGCCCAAATAAAAATTTTGGCAGCTCCACACAGCATGTGGGATCTTAGTTCCCCAACTAGGGATTGAACCTGCACCCCCTGAGTTGGAAGTGCAGACTCTTAACCACTAGACCCCCAGGAAGGTCCTTGTTGTTTAGTCGCTCAGTTGTGTGCAACTCTTTTGCTACCCCATGAACCATAGCCCGCCAGGCTCCTCTGTCCATGGGATTTTCCAGGTAAGAATACTGGGTTGCCATTTCCTTCTCTAGAAGATCTTCCTGACCCAGGGATTGAACCCACATCTCCTGCATTGCATGTGGATTCTTTACCACTGAGGCACCTGGAAAGCCCCCCACAGGCTATGTTTTGTTCCCACATCTCACATGTGTTCACATATAGACTTACCTCCTTTACCTGGGAGAGACATGGTCATAAATTCAGCAATAGGATGCACTGAACATAACCAAGAATCCCAAAGAAAGCAGAAAAGGGCTTTGAGCTAAAACCACTGACACAAAACCTTACCATAAAATGAACGTGGCCTATTTTATCTAAAGAGTTCATTTACTGTAATTTTAATACATATTTCTAAGAAGCTTGTGGGGCAGTTGGTTTAAATGTAGCATAGAGTATCTGTAACCCTGTTTAAACAAGATTCATAAATATATTTTAGGTGGTTTGTCCGGAACTGGTGTGGTGGCTGCCTGGTCATCAGGCCCCAGACTCCACCTGTTAGCTTTCTACTCTTTTGTTTATAGGGTGTGGCCTTTATCCCCATGCTAAAGATGCCTGTTTTAAGCAGCAGAGTGAAGTTAGGAAGGAAGGAGGGCAGGTTGTTTCCCTTTCAAGGAGAACACCCAGAAGGCCCATACTTTACTTCTAGCCCATCGGCCAGAAATCAGTCAAATCAGGGCACTGCTAGCTGCAAGAGAAGCTGGCAGTTCAGCTTAGTCTAGTTTAATTTAGTTTTTGACCTGGGCAGTAATAGGCCCAGTTAAAAATCCAAGTTCTCTTAACTAGAGTGACAAAGTCAAGGCCCTGTGTTTGGTAGGTGACCATTTGTGTCTGGAGATAACTAGCTTCTCTGATTTCCCAGATGACAACAGTTTAGAAATAATAAATAGGATGGGAGTTGGGTAGTTGAACTGATGGCATTAAGAAATAAATACAATTATGAGGTGCGGAAAGTATTAGGAAAACCCAGTGGAAGACCTTGAAAGGAACATTTGTCTAAGATCATTTGGGGCAGACTGCCTTATACTCCTTAGAAAACATATATCCCCTTTAAAAGCATCCCTGTAGAGCAAAACAGCACAGGCATTGTTAAGTCATCAATAAGAGCTTAAATTATATTGATTATCTTTTGTTTAAGGCATCAGTGAACTCTATACTACCTTTCTGAAATTTTCCATTTGAAAATGCTTCCTATAATCAAGAAAAAGCTTGATACTTAAAAACACGAAGCTTCAGCAATTTAGAAAATTTACTTAAAAAAAGATTATTGAGTGACTACTTCGTGCCAAGTGTTTTATATAGCCTTATTTCATTTTAAAAGTACTGCTCAGAGGCATTATAACTTCCATTTTTCAGAGAAAGAAACTGAGGTCTGGAAAGGTTCCATCACTTGCCTACTCCACATACAGATAAACTTGAGTTTCAAACCCAAGTCTTGGTGAGTTCCAGGTGTACTTTGCCCCATGCTGTCCATCTTTCCCTGACTGAGGAGGTCAGGTCAGTTAGGCATGACTGTGAGGTAGGTGAACACATCATTAACCTCAGGATGAAGTAGTTTTATAATAATATCCTTTCTTGACTGCTCTACTGAGTTCTTGTCCTGAAGCTGTGATCAATCTGGAAACAGTCCGGGAACAGATAGCTGTGCACATGTGTTCTGGACGTTCCAGACTGAGTCTGCTTCTTTTCCTCCCCATCCCAAAGTGTGTCACATCTCTGTTTCCCCAGCCTTGCTGTGGTCTGTCTTATACTTTCCTTTTCAATGAGAAAGGTTGACTTTTCCCCCCATGTTCCTTAGTCCATATTCCAAAGTCCTTTAAGTACGAATATGAAAAAACAACCACGTGTAGTGTTCTTGGACCTGAAAGTCCTTTGAACTGAAGTGAGAGCTGACTTTCTATTCTGTGATCCGGCAAGGCTCCTGGAGGTGACATGCATATGAAATAACACTGTCAGGGGCTTATAATAAAATAAAACAAGACCTCGGCCCCTGTCATGATTTACAGGTGTCCTCCAAGGCTGCTGTTCATTTTTGACAGGTCAGATAAGTTTGGATTTGCTTAAGGGTAATACTTGGCTGCTGCCGCTGCTGCTGCTAAGTCACTTCAGTCGTGTCCGACTCTGTGCGACCCCATAGACGGCAGCCCACCAGGCTTCCCGTCCCTGGGATTCTCCAGACAAGAGCACTGGAGTGGGCTGCCATTTCCTTCTCCAGTGCATGCAAGTGAAAAGTGAAAGTGAAGTCGCTCAGTTGCATCCGACTCTTGGCTAGAGACTGGGTAAGAGTGAAAGCAGCACTTTGGGAATGAAAGAAACCTGATATGAAGAGGGTAGCTTTCTCTACTTCTTAATTTCACATTCATGGTTAGTTTTTGACCCCTTGTTATGTCCTGCACGCTGTGCTGGGCCCTGGGTGCTAGGCATACAAATGACACGCCATCCATCTGCTTGACATCACTAGCAGTGGAGCATCCACAGAAAGCTCTTTCAGTCTCCTTGTTTAGACTGATTTTTCTTATAACACAGAGTGAATTGCTTAAGAGGCTAAAGGAATGAGCCTCAGAAACCAAGATCAAAATTCAATATACATTTGTTAAAAGTTTCCAGAATTGCCTGATCCTTCCAACACGAGACTGTGATGGATCTCCTCTGATAGAGAACGAGGTAGTGGAGTTGAGGAGGAGAAAAGAATCCTTCTAATATCGCTGATAGTGGCTGAATTCTTTGATCTCATGGTCACAGATTATTAGCCACCTGCAAACTCAAAACCTCATAAAAGAATATTCTTTGGAAAGGAATCAGATTGCCCTCTTCCCCCACACACGCATGTCGTGTGCTCACTCACCAACAAGTTTAAAAATAGGAGCCACAGCACTGCCATGACTCCCAGGCTACTGCTGCTGCTGCTGCTAAGTCAGGTCAGTCATGTCCGACTCTGTGCGACCCAAAGGACAGCAGCCCACCAGGCCCCGGGCTACTAGCAGCCTTCAGTTCCCTGTGATTTTACTTTGATGCCCAGTTGACCAAGGCTCTGGCTCAGAGCGACCTCTAGCGGCTGGTTCAGTCCTCAGGGAAGCGCTTCCCGGAACAGAAACATTCAGCAGATTCCAAAATTCACCCAGCAACCATCAGTTCCTTCTCTAAGTCTGTGAGTCTGTTTCTGTTTTTTGACTTCATTTGTATCATTTCTTTTCATTTCCTACATGTAAGGGATGTAATACTATATTTCTCCTTCTCTGTCTGGCTTGCTTTACTCAGTATGGTTGCCCGGGGGAAGGATAGGAGGAAGGCAGAGTTAGGGAGTTTGGGATGGACATGTACACACAGCTATATTTAAAATGGGTAATCTACAAGGACCTACTGTAGAGCACAGGGAACTCTGCTCAATGTTATGTGGCAGCCTGGATGGGAGGGGTGGTTTGGGGGAGAATGGATACATGTATATGTATAGCTGAGTCCCTTTGCTATTTACGAAACTATCAGGACATTTTTAATAGGCTATGGAGAAGGAAATGGCAACCCACTCCAGTGTTCTTGCCTGGAGAATCCCAGGGACGGCGGAGCCTGGTGGGCTGCCGTCTATGGGGTCGCACAGAGTCGGACACGACTGAAGTGACTTAGCAGCAGCATACCCCAATACAAAATAAAAAGTTAAAAAAGAAATTAACCCAGACTAGCCGAGTGGAACACTTGTGTGTTCTGAACCATCCTCCATGTGATCGGCTTTTTACAGATTCTGTGTTCTTACAGCACAAGGAAAGGATTCTTTCATCAGTCAGTACCTACTATGTGCTCAAAACCATGGGGACAGGTCCAGAAGCTGGGTCTTGCTGGGGAATGAGTCCTGAGTCCCACAAACATTTCCAGAGAGCAGGGGCAGGGTGGCTAGGGTAAAAGTAGTAACAGAGAGTGAGGTAATGCAAATAAGCTATGTTTGCTGTGATCATCAGAAGTTAACCTTTTCCCTTTCCAGACAAAGGAGGCTTCTCAAATGTACCACCTGATGCTGACTCAACAGCCTTGGGGAAGTACTGCTGTGCTGACTTGCCACCATACTGTCTTCAGTTCCTTGTGTTTGGAGTTTTCCATGTCAGTGTTTCTCAGTCCTGACTATGTGTTAGGATTTCCCTGAAAGGTTTAAGAAACTGTGTACAGATCCCAGGGTCCCCCCACAGCAACATTCTGATTTAGGTGTACAGGATGGGGTAAGGGCCTGGGAATGCATGCTAACTTACTTCAGTCATGTCTGACTCCTTGCAACCCCACGTACTGTAGCTAGCCAGGCTCCTCTGTCCATGGGATTCTCCAGGCAAGAATACTGGAGTGTGTTGCCATGCCCTCCTCCAGGGGATCTTCCCGACCCAGGGACTGAACCTGTGTCTTTTATGTCTCCTGCAATGGCAAGCAGGTTCTTTACCAGTAGCGCCACCTGGGAAGTCCAAGGGCTTGGGAATGCACATATATTAAAAGCTCCTAAGTTGATTCTCAGAGGCAACCAGGAGTGCAAGTCATTGCTCTCAGTTCAGCTGCCATTTTTATAGCCCCCCAAACCAGAATGGGGGCACAATGGTAAAAGAATCTGCCTGCCAACACAGGAGACTTGGGTTTAGTCCCTGGGTTAGGGAGATCCCCTGGAGGTGGAAATGGCAGCCCACTCCAGTATTCTTGTTTGGAAAATTCCATGGACAGTGGAGCCTGGTGGGTTACTGTCCATGGGGTCACAGAGAATTAAATATGAATACACACAGGAGAGAATGAACAGAATACAGTGAAAGACAATGATAGCATTTGCACAGACTTGAAGTTGGTGCTAATGGGAGAATTTTCTTTTGATTCTCTCCTGATGACCAGTCTAAAAATTGTGATCCCTATCAGTGCTGTGAAATTTTAATTCCATAAATTTAAATTTTAATTCAGAAAGAGTAAACAGAGGAAACAGTAGAAAGGACACAGAGGGTACATAAGTTGGTGGCCGACAGGAAATGCCAGAAAGGGTACCTAGAGGGTCATACACTGCTGGTCCTCTTGCAGGTGGTCACACTTTCCTTATACAGTTTTGGGTCCATTTGCTGGCACTCTGTGTGTCTATTTTATGCACAGAAATGAGTCTCCGTCGCGAAAGCCGGCAACGTGAGCATCAAAGCAAATCTGACTTTAAATGGCATTTCAATTCCCCTGTACTTAGATTACCAACGCCAGAGAAACAGAACTTTAATGCTTCGAATTTGATGTCTGCTGGCCTTGATGAGAAATGGAGGCTTTACTAAATTTTGGAGCACACAAGTGGTTTTAAAATTAAAGTTATTAGCACTAGAAAATGATGTTCTTTGTATTACTACACTGTTATTACATTTAATGGAATTGCTCCCTAAAGTGTTAGAGAATGAAGGGAAAAGCAGTTTAGAATGAGGAAGACACAGGGTAAGAGGTAAGATAAGAAAAAAACAGTGCGCTATCTTGATCTTACAGCTCTATCCCTGGAGGCGAGGGGAGCTCTCTCCTTCATGGCAACCCACTGAGTTGGGCTTGAGAATGTTCTGGTTGGGGGGTGGGGCGGATTGCAGGTGGTTTCATAATGTGTGGTATTCTGACTGCTGTGAGCAAGCAAGAAAGTTAGGCCAAGACACAGCTTTGAAATTGTATATTAAGGAGGACAGAATTTTTCAAAATAGAGTGATGCCATCCATCTTATTAAAGACACTGCAGGACAGAAGAAACTGTATGTTTGTCCAGAGGAATAGTAAGAAGAGAAAGAAATGCTGCTTTATTATTGTTAAGACTTTTTGTGATTTGTGAGTGAGAGCTGTGACAGTCTCCAAACATACTTCCCAAGCAGGTGATTATTAGGTGACTGTGATCTCTGGCCTTGATGCCCCTGTCTTCCACCCGCCATGCCATTTCTCCTACATTTATCATATCTCCTGGCTGAACACATGGCATTTTGCAGTGGACCCTTAAGGCCATCAGACTTGGGCTTTGTTGAATGAATGGGAAGGAAGGAATGCAGAACACTTGTGGTCCCCCAGTCTCCAGGTTTCAGATCTGGGCTCTTAAATGGAGGCTTCTGGTGTCTCTACACTGAGAGCATAACAGGAGGGAGGAACTAATCACTATTAAGAAGAGTTTATTAATTGTCACACAACACGTGTACCTCTTTTGGGCTCGACCAGGCATGTTCTAATAGAAAGCTGGCTCCTTAAGGTTGATTGAGAATGTCTCATGAAGGCAGTCAAATCTTTATTTTGCATTTGCCCAGTGACTGGTGATGTAAGTAGGATTATGTGTTTAGCTGTTTGTTTCTAAGTATTTAGAGTGTTTTTTCCAGCTTTCATGGCAGGGATGCACAGGACCATGTTGGGTTCCTCACTGGAGGTGAATGGCAAATAAAGGGAGGCGTAGTTACTGCCCTGCACTGCAAACCTCAAACAGTTAGGGATCCATGGCTCTTCATGGCCGAGAACCATGGCCATTCTTAATGTTTCTTGTGCTTTACAGCAGTTTCCTTTTCCTTGTAGCCATTGTTTTCATATCAACTTTATTTCACCCTGGCTGTTTGGTGTTGTCTTCAGAACCAGTCAGCGAGGAGAAGGGCCATCAGAGTTAATCCTCCTAGAATAGCCCACCGTCCTGTCTTCTGTGTTAAGTCCAAAAGGTGACCTAGAGATTTCCAAACTAAGTGAATTGAGTCAGACAAAGACAGAAACCATATGATATCACTTATATGTGGAATCTAAAATATTACAGAAAATAACTTATCTACAAAATAAAACAGATGGATGTAGAAGACAGACGTGATTGACAAGGGAGAGGTGGGTGGGGGAGAGACAGATTGGGAGTTTGGGGTCAGCAGATACAAACTATTCTATATAGGGTGGGTAAACAACAGCGTCCTACTGTATAGCCCAAGAAACTATGTTTAATATCCTGTGATAAACCAGAATGGAAAGGAACATGAAAAAAATGTATATATTACTGAATCCATTTGCTCTACAGCAGAAATTAACACAACATTGTAAGTCAACTATACTTCAATAAAATACAAATTAAAAAAAAGTGAATTAGAGAACTTGCCAAAAAAATGGTGACCTATAAATTTCATGTTCTCTTCTGGAGGAGCTAGGGATACATTGGGAGTTGAATGGTCATCTGATGCTTCTTTTTCCTCTATTTCTGTGGGAGATGATAGTTCATATGTCTTGGTGTCAGGAAAACTGAGACATGCTTCTTTTTCCACTGAAAAGGTAAAATTGGCAAGTAGTCAAAGAAAGCAAGTATAGCATTGACTCAGGCCTCGAAATCTTTTGGGTCCCATGTAAAGAGCACACATGCTACGTGTGTCAGCCCTACCGGTGACACGTGCTTCAGATTGTGAGCTTTGGTGATTTTTTTTGGAAAAAAAAAAAAAGCCTGTCTTCCATTCCTTCTGAGCTTGGGAAAGGATCCTGCTTTCTGCACACTTGGTTGTACCAGCTGTCGAATCAGTCACTCTGGTTATTAGTAAGCAGCAGGGAAATATGTCTATTAAAAAAAGAAATTGACAGGAGATGTAAAGAAGGAACAGGACATATCTGAGGGGGAAGAGACTTTTCAGAAATAAATGAGACTGGGGCATGATCTTGTAATGCCTGGGTGCTGAGAGCCTGATCACAGAGCCCACAGATCTTACCATTGCTTCAGCCTTCCCTGGCCCTCCCTGATGGTGTGGAGAGGAGTAACATTACGGCAGGGGAGCAGTCTGTTCAATGCAGCAGCATCTTGCCTTCGTGAATTCAGTTCAGGGGCGTGTGCTCCTGAAAGGGGCTGTATGGTCATAGTTCCTCAAATATATTCTGCTTTCCTTTACAAAGAAAGAACCAAGGCCTGACAAGAATGGCAACGGTCTCAGCAAGCATATTCTAGGACTTTACTGCCTGGTGGCTACCCTGAATGGTGGAAAACCCATCACCTTTGCATCTGTGCTTTTCTGGGGGTGGAGACATTGCCATTGAAGACCTCAATGTGGCTAAGTAATCTCTCTCAAATCAAGTTGGAATTGGGAAGAAGTTGCAACCATGATTTGCTGAAGCAAATAACAAATAGGATTTCAGTGACCTGCAAAGAATGAAGAATTGGATATTGAGAGCAGAAAGCTAAGTTTTCCACAAATCTCTGATGGTTCCCTTTTATCTACTGGATGAGATATATATATATTTCTCAGCCAGCCATCAAAGACCTTGAATATCTGTGTCTAACTTTTTTAAAAACAGTCTTTAAAAAATTATTTATTTATTTGGGTGCATCGGCCAAATACGTTATTTTAGTTGCACCATGCAGGACCTTCATTGAGGCACGCAGGCTTCTCTCTAGTTACGATATGCAGGCTTAGTTGCTCTGTGCCATGTGGGATCTTAGTTCCTCAACAAGGAATCAAACCCGCATCCTGTGCATTGGAAGGTGGATTCTTAACTACTCAGCCACCAGAGAAATCCCTGGATCTAACTTTTACAATTGGGCTTATCCAACTGCCTCCCTCTTCCAACTCCCTACCTGGCCCCAACACACCCTGCTTGTGATCCAGCAACATCCAATGACATGACCAGCCATACTCTAAATGTAACAGTTTCTTACTGCTCCTTGCATCCATGTGGTTGTATCTCTAATATTCCTTTTTCAACTTCCCTGATGGATACATGACTGTCCCTTAAGATCTAACTCGTGTCACCTCCTCCATGAAGCCTTCTCTAACAGTTCCAGGCAGAATTTGTCATCCCTCTCTTTGTGTTCCCACAGCCCCATGTTCACAACTGCTATTATCACACTTAGATGTGAGGACGGTTCAAATTAAAAGTAGATCTGGGAGTGCCTGGGGCTGGACTGTCTCACTCATTTTCACAGCCACCCCAGGATTCAATGCCTAGAAGACTCACACATTTTTTTGGTGAATGAAAATGTGATTGAATCAATAAAGATGAAAGGTGGGGCTCATGCCTGTGGAGTGAAAAAGTGATTATTCTTTTTAAAAATTCAATATGTTATCCGTCATGTGTGAAGGTGATATTTCTGATTCATTGGCAATAAAATGTAGACTTTGGACTAGTTTTAAACATCAGCTTTATATGCAGAGTGCCCACGTAGCCTTCTGCCTTCTAATCAGTAACGTGAACTTAGAAATGAGTTCTCACTGCCCTTCCTGCCTTTTTTATAAATAGTCAGACTCCATCATTCTTGCATGGCTCCCCAAAGTTGTCATTCTTTCCTCTCTGCTTTCACAACCTCTGTCCTCATTAGCTTGTGTCCAGATTCCCATAACAAGCTGTTCTGGGTCCCCTTTTTATTAATATCACAAAAATCATCTTACTCACCATCAGGTTTATATTTTTCAAATATCATTTGGATCATTTTGCCTACATGATGAAGGATGGGTGGGGACTTCTTTTAGCCACATTGAAACTTAGCACAGCAGTCATCCTCCCTAGACAGCAAATTTCTGCTTTCAAAATCTGATCTCAAATTAATTTTCAAGAGGGATTTCTTTTCTCGGCCTGCTCTTCTCTTTACCATCCAGCGAGGCGGTCTCTTGCGTGGAAGGTGCACTGCGCTGAGAACACGCGTCTGTTCCCAGCTTTGCTACCCGTTAGCTGTGTTATGAGTCATTTTACCTCTCATTTCACCTTTTCAGACTTTGGTTTCCTCATCTATAGGATAATGTCTTGGGAAAATGATTGCCTGGAAAGAATTGGGAAAAGATGAGCCCTGTGTTCCTTCTGATTAGGTTCTTTGATTCTTTGATTTTTATGAGGTATTGAACTTCCATGTTTCCTTCCAACCCTGTGATCAAGACTTGAATAGGTTTGAATCCAGAACTGTGGCCTCATTCCCAGCACACAGTAGCTGACGGAGCACCAGGAATGGAGTGGAGTCAGGGCCTGTGTGTTAAGACTGCCTTTTGCATGTGTATACACACCAGGAGCCGTCCTTTTTCAAATGACTTAGTTTTCCGTTCAGCTAAGCTTTTGATTCACTTGATAAAGAAAAATAAATGGGCCAGATTTGATTTTCTTGGATTGAAAAGATCTATTTTGCATTCTTCCAGTCTCAGCAAACACTAACCTGCGGTTATTCACAGTCTCCTTACCCAGTTCTGAGCTGTCTGAGCTCCTTGATTCTGCTTTTCTCTTCTCAGGCCCAATTTGGGTGGAGCATTTTCTCTTTAAGAAACATCATCTGAAGGTGAACAGGGTAAAAGTCAGGACAAGAGCCTCAAACTGCTTCTTGTTGACTTTTCTTATTTGTTAGGGTTCTAGTAATGAACTATTCAGCATGCCCAAGGCTGAATTTTCATGATATCAATGCAGTCATTTCAACCTTGCCCTCCAGTACTTCCCTTCATCTCAGAGGAATGGCCGGGTATCTTTACCATTGCACGTATCAGAAATTTGCAAGTTATCTTTGATTCTTTTTTTTCTCTCAAATGCTTCATCTAATCAATTTTCTAATTTTACTGGTTCTATAGCAAAATATACTTCTAATCTGTCCACTTCCCATTTTTCCTGGTATGTGTGTTAGTTGCTCAGTTAGGTCTGACTCTTTGCAACCATGGACTGCCAGGCCCCAGGCTCCTCTGTCCATGAAATTCTCCAGGCAAGAACACTGGAGTGATTGCCTTCCTTTCTCCAAGGGTTCTTCCCGACCCAGGGATGGAATCCAGGTCTCCCGCATTGCAGGCAGATTCTTTACCATCTGAGCTACCAGGGAAGTCCTATTTTTCCTAGAGTCCTAGTTAAGCTGGGCCTTCCCCGTGGCTCAACAGTAAAGAATCCACCTGCATTGTAGGCTATTTGGGAGACATGGGTTTGATCCCTGGGTCAAGAAGATCCCTTGGAGGAGGAAATGGCAACCCACTCCGGTATTCTTGCCTGGAAAAAAATCCCATGGACAGAGGAGCCTGGGGTCCATGGGGTCTCAAAGAGTCAGACACGACTGAGTGACTAAGCATACATGCCCATCTAGTTAAATTAAACACACGCTCACACTTCGTGTATGTGATTACTTAATGTCTGTGTCTTTCTCTGACTAGACTATTAGCTTCATGTTGGCAGCAATATGTCTGTTCCACTCACCATTGCATTTTAATGCTTGGCACTTTAATTGGCCCAGAGCAGACACTTATTAAATATTTGAAAATGAGTTAATTAACTTAAACTAATTGGAAAATTAAGCTTTGTATTATCTATGGACTTGATTTCCTCCGGGCCTCTGGATTATCTATTTAAGACTTTGTTTCAGGTTGTATTCTTAGAGTCTTTATGTCTTTAACAAATAGTGCAGTATATCTGTGCACAGAGCTATAGTTAATGTGACGGGCAGCACAACAAAAAAGACATGAGCTAATTCTCTTCCAAACTTGAGTTTAGTTGAAGTAGCAAAGGCTGCATACATGAAATTTTTGAGTAAAAGTGCCAGACAAAATATGATTTAGTGCCTCAAATGGGTAATACAGTTCATATGCTACAGTCACCAGTATTAACTACTTGCAGCTTTGAAACACTAGAAGAATTGGAGGCAGTGGAATGTGACCTAGACTTTGAAGTATGGAATGTGGGGCCCAAGGGTAGGTGACTTTCTCCAAGTGAGAATGATAGCATGAACTAAGATTTGGACTTGACACTGAGCATGTGAGGGTTATATTGGGATCAAGTTCATCTGAATGGAATTGTAGACAAGAAATGGGAAATAAGCGTGGGGTTACCGTGGGACAGAGTCGTTTTCAGGAAAGGTTAGGGTTGGAAAGGTACTGTATTGGGAGTTGACATCTAATTATGTGACCTTATTCAAGTCATTTAGTCTGTTCAAATCTCATTTTAAAAATAGCATGGTAAGGAGCATGCATCAGTAAAAGGTAGGGATACATCAGCTTTTAGTTAATACATGTTATGTTTCTGTAAAGGAGTTGAAATGGACACCACTGAGGTATCTTTCTGCTTTAGAATCTTCTATGAAACAGCCTATTTGGTTTTTGAATCCATGCTTTGGGCTGAATGAGTATGACTGCTAACCAGTAGGCTATGGAAAAGCCTGAAAACTAGATTAATGTCATTTAACTTTCTCCTGGGAGGAGAGACTTGATGGAATGGTTATGTTGAGAAAATTAATCCCGAACCAGTGCATGAAAGGAAGGAAAGAGTAGTGACCCAAGGTGGGAGACAGGTCAGAGCTACTCCAAATGCAAGGTGACAAAAGCCAGGATTTTGGTGACCTCAGAGATGGCAAGAGAATTTTGAAGAACACTACTCTAGGATCTGGTAGTGCCTTCCATAGAGATAATACAGGAGATGAAATAGTCAAAGCTGGCTTTTAGGTTTTGAGGTTGAACGGCTGGTGATGAATCAATGGAAATGAAAAAGTTGAAGCAGAAAACCTGTTTTTCACAGAAGACATGTTAAATTCTGAGCTGAGGGCAGGATGTGCCAGTGAGGATGTCTTGCAGTTCCTCCAGCTAATAGAGTCTGGAATGTGAAGTTACAGATTTGAAATCCATCAGTGTAGTGTTGATACAACTGTCAGTGGCCAGCTGAGAAAAGATCTGCTCTCTCAGGAGAAGAGCATGTAGGGAAAAGTAAAGTGAGGCTCGGCTGAGCCTTGAACACCCAGGACAGCTGGAGGGACAAGGAGGCAGCATTATTCAGTGAAGGTCACAGGCCAGTAGAGACAGGGAGGGACAAGCGGTGTGGTCTGCTCTGTAGGGGGCAGGGTAGTGAAGTCAAAAGAAATAAGTTAAAAAAGCAAAAAGGGTCATAGGGTCAAATGAGGTAGATAGGGCAGGCACATATGGTCTCTACCTAGCTTTTATTTCCTCTTTCATACCATTAACTGTCATTGATCAGGGACTGATTATTTAGGTTTTTGATTATTACTCAAGTCAGCTGCCTATTTTTTTTTTGCCAAAAAAAATCTAGGATCATAGTTCCCCAACAAGGGATTGAACCCACGCCCTCTGCATTGTCAGTGTAGAGTCTTAATCACTGGACCACCAGGAAAAACCCCCCTTATTTCTGATAAAGGGCAATTGGAGCGGCCAAGATGGTGGAGCCAAAGGACTCTGGGCTCATTATATTATTTTTTAAACAGTGTAGGGAAAGATTTAAAGGGAAGGGAAGGATTCAAACATTTTCTCTTTGTTTCCAGGTATAGGAAAATGTTGGTGGGCAAGGAGCTTAATACTCACTGTTGGTAAAATAAAATTTGGGTCATTTGCATGATATGGAAAGCCAGAGGTATCTCTCAACATTCTGGCCCCATATTTATCAGCTGAGCAGCCTTGGCCAAGTTACCTAATCTCTCTCAGCTTGCTTCTTCATCTGTAAAAACAAGGGTAGCACTAATGGCTTCCTGTTGTCTTCATACTGGTTAAATGAGAATGTATGCAAAGCATGTACAAAAGGACCTATACAAGTGCTCAAAAAATGTAGTCATTGGTTTTATTATTATTGTTTTATTTGTTTTATTGGACTGTCCCTGCTCTATTGATGTTAACAACTGAGAATGTCCTGGTCATCCAGTGGTTAAGACTCCTCACTTCCAACTGCTAGGGGTGTGAATTTGAGTCCTGGTCAGGGAACTAAGATCCCACATGCCATGTGGCAAAAAAAAAAAAAAAATAGAGAACTGTATTTAGAAAGTGTGAGCATTAAAGATTGTATTTCTTTCCCTCATTTCTTCCTAAGAGGGACAGATTTCTTCCACTCTAGTTTTGTGAGATGAAATCTACATGAAATCTAGACAAGGACTTACCCCTGAATATTTCCTGCCCTGGGCTCCCAGCATTGATTTGTCTAAAGGGTGGTGATGGCACATTTATGAAGAATGCTGAAGAAGGACCTGGAAATGCCATGTGATAGCAGAAATGAAATTGTCTTAGTCTCTCAATTCGAAGTGTTCTACTGATGTCGGAACGGGGAATCATCTTGAAAAGGAAAAAAAAAAATGTGTACATTTCTGAGAGCAAAGATGCATGTGATGACAGTTTAGAGTTTTGCCCAGAGATGCTGGCATTTTCCTCTGGGGGCGGTTCTTCTGTTTCCAACAGTGTTCCCGCTGCATTCCGTGTTCTCTCCTCCTCACCCTTCTCCTCCACCCCCTCCCCATATGTCTTCCTCTTTGTCTCGCCCACCCTACTCCTGGTTTCTTTCTGTCTCTCTCTTCCTTTGTAGGTTATTTCCCTTCAGTAACAAAATGAATCCTGTCATAGAACAGACGATTACTTTCCCCAAATCCACTCTCCGTCTCATCACCTCTTTCTTTTCTGAAAGTTCTGGAATGAGCAAGAGATGTGGGAAACAGTTTTTTCTACAGATTCGATTGTACTTCTTCCTTGATTTCCCCACCCCCACCCTCAATCATTCCAAACTTCTTCTCTAATGCTCTTCCTTCCCTTCTCCTCCAAGACTGTCTCTCCGTGAATCACCTCTTCCCAACTCAAGAATTATCTGGCCTTGAAAATCTCCATCACTCAAAAATTGGGTCAGACAGGGAACTACACAAAATTGGGAGGGACGGAAGGAATAAAGTTCTCTGAATAGGAGAATGGGTATGAGTGACCTGAACTGCCAGATGCAGCTGTTGGAATGGCAATGAATTATTTGGACAAAGAGAACAGATGGAAGGACTTGCAGAGACTAATTTATGTTAGCTCCCACCTCCACCCAAGGTAATCTGCAAATGCTAGATTATTGTTAGCCTGTTTTATTTTTCTCGTTTTGAAGCACAGGGTAACTAGTGTCAAATAAATGACAGCAAAAAGAAAGCATCTGTCTTTGACCTTAACGACATTTCTGATTTCATCTCTTACTCAGATGGAAACACAATACAGTGAATGAAAACCCCATTGTATTTTGTTGTTTGATTTGTGTGAGAAGACACTTGTGTATGTACAGGGTTTTACTATTGGATGGTGAGGGAGACAGTTTTCTTTTGAATGACTGAATAAAGAAGGTGATAAGTAAATATCAGTTCTATACAAAAAAGGTCAAGAGAGAATTAAGGGGAAAGAGCATGGTAGCTTACAAGGACATTCTGACCAGAGTTACAGATGACTGTTGACAGTGGTGGCGATAGAAAATTGTACTCTGGGATTTCCCCTGGTGTTCCAGTGGTTAAGACTCCATGCTTCCAATGTGGGTTCGATCCCTGGACAGGACACTAAGATCCCACATGCCACAGGGTATGACCAAAAAAAAAATTTTTAAGTATATCTGTCCACCCATTTATCCATCCATCCACCCAATTTTTATTGAGCACTGACTGTGGGCACAGCCGAGTGCTAGGTGCTATGTGAGCTCTACCCAGTTTATACTTGCTTCTTGTCACTAAGGGAATTCTCAATATTCTCATTATGGAAGAGTACACAAAGAATGTATTAACTGGCATCTCCCCCTTCAGGGTCTTTCTAATCCCCACTTCCTTTTAAAAATTGTCTTTGAAGCCAAAAACTACAACTCTCTGAGTGTCTCCTCAGGATTAAAGTGCCCACAAAACAAAGTGCTGAATTGAGTTTTATAAAAATTTGATTTAGTTTTTGCTTTTTAATATGTGAAGGAGGGCATTCTGATGCAGAGGGAGTTATGGGCACTTTTGGTGGTTGGGTGATAAAATACTGAAGAACTATCATATAATATGTCCTCACAAACAGAAGTTCCAGGCTTCACTGTCTGGATCTTCCTGAAAATTCCATTGACTCTGCACTCCAATGCTAGCCCTGCTGACCGCAACTCTGGGAAGGTTACTTCAGAACACCCTTAGCCCTGGGCTGCTGAGTGAAAGCAAAATGGTTGCAATTCAAGGAAGTCAAAAGAGTATTCATTCATTCCCTATTCACCCCCATTTCCTGGGTGCCAACCACACTGCTGGCTTTGTAGATAAAGAGATAAAAGACAAAGGTTCCTGTTGGTGAAGGGCTCCCCACGTCCATTGACAGCAGTTTCTGAGAGAACAGCAGAAATACCAAATGCAATCAGTTTTGATACCTGAGGTTTGCCTGCAATGCTGCAGTAAGGGTGGCTGTGAAACAGCAGGTGAAGGTGTGCACCCCAGGTCTGCGGGAAGGTGGCCCTGCAGAGGTATGTCTCCATGACCCCCAGTTTCTCTAGTATTAACAGCCTTACATTTTGCCCTGCCACACCATTATCCAGAGCCGATAATGATGAGAACATGATTTGCATGTCCAGCTTTTACCCTCAGCCTCCCTAATTGCCACAATAGCCATCTCAGCACCAGATCCTTCCACCTTAAGATGACCATCCGAGTCTGTATCCTCATCACCATTTCAAAATGTCTGCAGAAATCATGGGTGAAACTTGGTGTTTTTAACAGTGCTAATCATCAGCACTGTCACTTTAGGGCTTGCAGGTTTCTTACAATGTGTAGGGCGATACCTCCCATGCGCCAGTTGGACTTTCCAGAGAAGAGTAGGAACATATCAGGGTCTCCCAGCTGATCAGGAACCCTAGATCCCAGATCACCAGATTCTAAAGCCCCAAAGGACTAGGTGCAGAGTCTTATGATGACCCATGTGTTTCTACACAACCTTGGTAAAATGGTGATCCACAGTGATATTGTAAATCTGCAGGTCACTTGTAGAACTCATGGGAAACCACTGCTGAAATATAACCTAGAGGTGAATACTGTTGTATAGAGCCTAGCCATGGGATATTGGGGCAAAAACATTGAACTGGAAATCAGAAAACCTGCCTGCCAGCCTCAATGTGCTTATATTTGCTAAGATCACTTAACATTTTGTGTCTGAATCTCCTCTTCTGTAAAATGAAGGGAAGGGGTGAAATGATCCCTCAGGTTAAGACATTTTTTAGGGCATGGACTTTGGAGCCAGACCTCCTGATTCTGCCACTTTCTAATTGTATGGCCCAAAACAAGTTATTTAATCTCATTGAGCCTCAGTTTCCTCATCTGAGAAAAAATGAAGTGCTATACCTAACTCATAGAATTGTCATGAGTATTCAATAGGTTAATAATTTCAAGGGATTCAACACTGTGTGGCTTAGGGTAAATGTAATTGTTTCCTGAATTTTTTTAAAAAAAGGTCCCTTCAGCTCTAGGGTATCATGATTCTTTGAAGCTTAGTTATTACTGGATATGGAAAAAGAATGTGCAGATTACAAAGGACTTGCCTCTAAAGAACAATGCTGAAATGGCAAAGAGTTAGGAGGACTGCAGTGGGAACCTCAAAGAAGGGATGTAGTATAAGAAGAAATTAGCTGGTTCCTTGATGGAGGTGGAAATTCATGGGCAGAGATCTTTGTAGGGAAGCAAAGGGAGGTGGTGTAAAACTCTCAATTTTCCAGAAGCAAAGCAGAACCATAGAAGGTATGCAGGAAATATGAGTCTGGTTGCGTTGTCTGGAGTGTCATGGTCAAGTTCATTGTGTAGTTAACAGCAGCTGCCTAAGTTCTCTGCCCTGGTTCTGGGCTGCCTCATCCTGGTGCTCAGAGTTCAGAGCTCAGTGAAGCAGGTGCTTCTCTTCACAAGCCTTTGTGCCCTCTTCCCTGGAAACTACTCCGTCTCTACTTTTTGGTGACCAGGTGGCACTAGTGGTAAAGAAGCTACCTACCAATGCAGGAGATATAAGAGATATGGGTTTGATCCCTGGGTTGGGAAGATCCCCTGGAAGAGCGCACGGCAACCCACTCCAGTATTCTTGCCCAGAGAATCCCATGGACAGAGGAGCCTGGTGGGCTACAGTCCATGGGGTCACAAAGAGACAGACATGACTTAGCAACCACACCACTTGTTAAGCAGAGGGGGAAAATGAAAATATTCTGGTTGCCTGCATTTCAGTTCTATGAATTTCCCCTATAAATTGGTATTTCCAAATAAGTCCGCACTCAATGAGGCAGAGGCCTAAGGCATCAGTCTGTCTGGTCTGCTTGGTTTCCCTCATTCTCAAGCGAGCCCTGTCTCTGGTTCTCATGGTGGCACCACCTGCCCCTCCTGGCTGTCAGTTTAGCTTAGGAAGCAGGTGTTTAAGACAGGGACCCTGAGCCTTGACGTCCTCATCCGTGTGACAGGAGAACGCCTTGCAAATGTATTGTGATGATGAAAGGCAATCAGATGTGTGAACTCCTCAACCGCAGCGCTGTATCCTCCTGTTTCCCTCCTCCCCCTCCCCCGCCTCCTTTCCTTTCTGTCTTCTCCTCTTCCTTGTATTCAGAGCGACACAGTCTGGTGACTAACTCCCAATCTGCTCTTTGATTTCCCCAGAAGGGGAAGCAAACCCTCCAGGGAACATAGTTAACCTGAGGCTATGTAATGAGGAGGGAGACAAACCATGTTCTGGAGGAGGAAGAGCAGAGTCAGGGCCCCTCAGCCAGAGTGGGTTCTGAGGGGCTGTGGGGAGCACTGAGCAGAAGAGATACTGTTCTGTCTCTAGAAAGTATTTGCCCTTAACTGCCATCCAGAGTTACTGATTCAGGGGAAGGGAGAAGGGAAGGAGAGAGTTGTCATCTGATGAGGACCCACTGTGTGCTGGATGGACGTGCAGTAGGAGGTGTTGGGCCCCATCATGTTTGGAGTCAGTGACAGGAACAGGAGCAGCCTTGGGATTCTCTACCTGGCCTAGAACTTCTGCTCCTTGGAAGCAGCTCTTAGTTTTTGCACAGGGAGTTTATGTGGAAGTCAATCCTAAGGGAAATCAATGCTGAATATTCATTGGAAGGACTGAGGCTGAAGCTGAAGCTCCAATGCTTTGGCTGCCTAGTGTGAAGAGCTGACTCACTGGAAAAGACCCTGATGCTGGGAAAGATTGAAGGCAGGAGGAGAAGGGGACAACAGAGGATGAGATGGTTGGATGGCATCACCGACTCAACGGACAGAAGTTTGAGCAAACTTTGGGAGATAGTGAAGGAAAGGGAAGCCTGGCGTGCAACCGTCCCTGGGGTCTCAAAGAGTCAGAGATGACTTAGTGACTGAAAAACAACAATAATCTTGGGGAGAAGATAGTAGGGACCAGGAAAGGGAGAGTGAGAAGGAGGGAAGCCAATGAAAGGAGCTGTACTGAGCTAATCTATCCTGTAGCGACCAGTGCTTAATCCCTCCAGCATTTTCTGGAAGAAGCTTCAGAATTCAGCTCAGTGCAGTCATGCGATCAGTCTCAAGCTCGCATGGTGCTTCCAGCCTGACATTCTCACCCTACTAGTCTTCTGATCCTGGATTCTGCCAAAGTCATTCCATCACCCACTGCCTCATTCCCTGAGCCACCAACCCAGGAGCATATTAGCAGTGCCCCAAGGAGGCTTCGCCAGGACCTTGACCCTCGATTCACAAGCAGGTGCTCCCGTGCCAACAAATTCTCTATCGTTCCTACCCACCTGGACTTAGGAGCAGAGTCAGACTGAAAGGCACCTGCCTCAGATGAAGTCCTAGCAGAATCTCTGTGAAATGTCAGGTCTCTTTCCTTTGGTGAGGAAGGAGGGTGGGATAAGGCTATAGATCTGTATCTCTTGCCTCCCTTGAGGTTTCAGGAATACCGTCCTTCCCTGTGCACTCAAAGGTCCCCATGTAGGTCTCGGGGTCCCATTCTTTTCCGATTATTGTCACATAAGAGATAGTCCAAGACTGCATTTAGTCTCCTTTGTAGTGTTGTCATTGCTACTGGGTCTGATTTTCAACAGTCTGCCTATGGCTGTATGGTGTAAATCTCTTTATCCATGGCTGTCTGGGTTTCGCAGAAAGCCTTGAGTGGATAGTTGGCTGACTTGATCTTTTCAATTTCCTTTTGCAAAACATGAATATATCGACAAATCAGCCAGTTGCCCACATATTCAAAGACAAAAGAGCCACCACACAACCCCATACGTCATTCTCTACCTCAGCCCGGTCCCAGGCCACTGCCAGGGAGAATATTAGCATTTGTGAAGTCACACATGCCAGGAGTTACCACTACTCTGCTTACCCCAGCAGTGAGGCCTTCACTGAACCCCACAATCCCATCTTGGGGCTCTAATTTCTGTAACTCTTCTTAATACCAGTAGGCTACTTTGAAGGCAGAGATTTAGGCAAAGACTTATATGTAGGTAGGTTTTTAAAAAAGCAGCCCCAAAGAGCAGAAGTTAGGGACCAGAAGGGTGAGATGAGGAAGAAGAGAAAGCTGAAGCAAGGATGCATTATTGGATTGAGCACTGATAAAGGCCGGTGGTCCCTCATCCTAGCAGCATCGTCTAAAGAGTCTGAAGAAATATGTTTTAGAACTGTGTACTGGAAGGGGGAGCCTTATCTGTAGGCTCCCAGGCACTCTCCCACTGCCAACTTGCACCAAGCAGTTCCTTCCTTAATATACCAGGTCATGGCAGCAGAGAAGCCCAGGGGGCCAAGAAGCCAGAGCCGGACAGGATGTGCCCAGGGCGAGATCTGCATGATGCTGGCTGGAGCCTAAGCCCAAATAGTCACCATATCTGTGACTGAAGAGCAGGGGAGGTGAGAGGATTTCAGTGGTGCCCAAGTGGTGCCTGTTACACGGCCCTGGTTGAACTATTTCCTTTTTAAAAAAATTTTATTGAAATTTAGTTGATTTGCAATGTTGTGTTAATTTCTGATGTTCAGCAAAGTGATTCAGTTGTACATATGTATATTCCTTTTCATATTATTCCCCATTATGGTTTATCATAGGGTATTAAATATAGTTCCCTGTGCTGTACAGCAGGACCTTGTTGTTTATCCACCCTGTATATTCATTTGCATCTGCTAATCCCAAACTCCCAATTCTTCCCTTCCCCTTGTCAACCACAAGTCTCTTCTCTATGTTGTAAGTCTGTTTCTGTTTCTTAGATAAGTTGAGTCGTGTCATATTTTAGAATCCACATGTAAGTGATATCACATGGTGCTTACCTTTGTCTGTCTGGCTTACTTCACTAAGTATGATAATCTCTAGACCCATCCATGTTGCTTCAAATGGCATTATTTCATTCTTTTTGTGGCTGAGTAGGCCGCCTCTTCATGCCTGCCTCAAAGCATTTGAACGACTCCAGTTTCTCCTCCCAAGTTGAAGAAACACAATCATGATGACAAAGCCACAGTTCTCAAACTGCGACTTGATCCTGCCCAGAGCTCCTGCCGCATTTCCTACTGTATTAACTTGCTCCCACTCCAAAATCACTTCTCACTCTCTCTTCTCACTTCAAACCTGCTACGTCTCTTCGCTCCCTGATTAGCACTCTCTGCTGGTAAATCTGCCTTCAGAATTCATTGAGAAAATGGAATTATTCTGCCAGGAACTTCCTCATTTTCATATTACCAAATCTGCCAGGGTACCTTCATCAGCACCACTGCCTTCTGCCTTTTCTCCAGGTTCTGTGGATGAAGCTCCCTGTCTCTTAGAGACCAACCCTCTACAAAGAACACAGTCTAAGAGAAAGCAAGAGTTTGAATCCAGATCTCTTGAATTCTTAAATTCTGGCTCCCAACCTTTTTCCTTTCTCAAAGACCTTGTGTTTTTCATTTTTCTCTGTCTCTACTAGACCATTTTCTCCAGCCATGAATAAATTCTAATACCTCCTATATTAAAAATAAAACAGGGATTTCCCTGGCAGTCCAGTGGTTGAGACTTCATCTTCCAATGCAAGGGATGTGGGTTCAAACCCTTGGTTGGGGAGAAAGGTCCCACATGCCTAGCAGCCAAAGAACCAAAACATAAAAAACAGAAGCAGTATTGTAACAAATTCAAAAAGGACTTCCAAAAAAGGTCCACCTCAAAAATTTTAAAGAAATAAAACAATACCAAAAATCCACATCTTCCTCTGACTACTTCCACCTTTTTCTGTTCCTCGTAATAGCAAAGCTTTTTGGAAGAGTTACCTATGATCGTCTTCTCTCCTTCCTCACCACCCATTCCAGTTGGGATTCCGTTCACACCGTATTAATGGAGTGGCTCTCGTGACTCGCTAGAGTCACCAGCAATCACCATTTGCCCAAATATAGTGGTTACCCTATTGTCATCTCATCCTCGCTTAGTATTTGATGCAAGTCACAGCTTCCTCATTGAAATCCCTGGTTTTCATGAAGCCACACTTCTTGTGATTTTCCTCCCATTATATTGGCTGGTTCCTCTCAATCTTCTTTGCTAGCTTCATTTTTTTTCCCTCTCCATCTCTAAAGGCTGTCCAAAGGGCCCTGTTTGGGCTCCCTTATTATTTTTTTAATGTACACAGGTTTTCTATGTGATTTCATCTAGTTGATCGCTTTTCATGTCTTCTTTATGCAAAGACTTTCAAATGTTCATCCTCAACTCAGACCACCACCTCAGAACCACATACTACCCTCGATAGTTACCTCCCAGACATTTCCACACAGCGTCTGGAAGGCTCCTAAAACCTAACATTGCCAAAAGAGAACACTTCTCCCCTTTCAAATTGTTATCTCTTTTGTCTTCCACATCTTGGTCAATGGGCAACCAAATTCACCCCATTGCATTTCTCACTCTTACATCTAAGCATAAGCAACAGCTCTGGAACCCTCCTTCTCATAGAAAGCAATCCACTCTCCTCTCCACCAGTCACTCTGTCCAAGATGCCAGTGTCCATTCCCTGGATTACTGCAGGATGCTCGAGGCATCCTCTCTACACAGCAGCCAGAATGAATTTAACAAGAAGAAATCAGGGACTTCCCTGGCAGTCTAGTGGTTAAAACTTCACTTTCAAATTCAAAGGGGCTTGGGTTTGATCCCTGGTCAGGGAATTAAGGTCCTACATACCTCAGGGCCAAAAAAAAAAAAAAACCCAAACATAAAAAGACAGAAATGATATTGTGATAAATGCAATAAAGACTTTTTAAACATGGTCCACGTCAAAAATAAGTAAATAGAAGAAATCAGATGATACCACTTCAAGATCCTCCCATGGCCTCCTGTCCCACATGAGGAATTAGAAACCCAGCACCTTACTCATCATTTTTGTGTCCTTACTCTGTTTCCTTGGCTGATGTGTGTTCAGTCTCCATCAACTTTCTTTCCCTCAGGTATGCGGAGCTTCTTCCTGCCGCAGGATTCTTGAACCTGCTTCCTCCTCTTGGTGGCATGTTTTTTCATTGAACCACCTCACTCTTGCCATTTAAGTCTCAGTCTAACTGGTACTTGCTGGAGCAACCCTTCCTGTCTGCCCTGGTCACTCTGTCAAATGGCCCTAATTAATTCTCCAAGGAGCAGCTGTTGTTAGTTACTGTTTCATTGTCTCAATGTTGTGTGGTGTGTTTTTTGTTTTTTTTTTTTTTTGTCTGACTCTTTGTAGACATAAGTGTCCTAAGTCCAAGTTCCAAGTCTAACTTGTTCACATCCGTTTCTGAAACATTTCTCCATCCCAGTATAGAGCAGATAATATATATCCAAAGAGCAAGGAAGTAAACTTAACTTAACAGGAGCAACTTCAAGACAAATCATTGAATCTTGCTTCTACCAGTTTTCTGCCTCTCACCCTCATCCCAGCTCTCCTTATGTAGAAATTCTAGGAGCCCTGACTAAGAATAACATGCTTATTTGTTTGTTTAGGGGAAAGTGAAAGTGAAAGTCGCTCAGTCGTATGGACTCAGTGACCCCATGGAGTATACAGTGCATGGGATTCTCCAGGCCAGAATACTGGAGTAGGTAGCTATTCCCTTCTCCAGGGGATCTTCCCAACCCAGGGATCAAACCCAGGTCTCCCGCATTGGAGGCAGATTCTTTACCAGCTGAGCCACCAGGGAAGCCCTAGTACTTGAACAAAATAAACTTCAGAGGATGAAGGGTCTTGGAGGAGCAATGATGGAGTTACCCAAAGGTCAATGGCTCAGAAGGTAAAGAATCTGCCTGCAATACGGGAGACCTGGGTTCGATCCCTGGGTGGGGAAGATCCCCTGGAAAAGGAAATGGCAACCTGATCCAGTATTCTTGCCTGGAGAATTCCATGAACAGAGGAGCCTGGCAGGCTACCGTCCATAGAGTCACGAAGAGTCGGATGCAACTGAGCAACGAACACTTTTCACTTCAAGGGCTCACTCTAGGTTTTTCCAACTCTTCAGAAATCTGCCGATGGAAGGAAGGAACTCACAGGCATCAGTACATATTTCTTCCATAACTTGCTTTCTGATAACACTGAGCCTCAGCTCAGTGCCCTGCTGGTGAACATTCACAAGGAAATAATTGTGCCATCGAATTAAGTGCCTTCCTTCAGGCCTCCACGAAGGCTTGTCAGCCCTCAGCACTCTCCCTACTCGGTGGCGTTAGTACCACTCCCTTTCCATCACATCCATCCTGTGCGCTGGTGTAGACAGTCTGACATGGTGCGAGAAAGGCCATGTCATTTTTAATTGGAAATGTAAGAAAAGAAAGCCTGCTTGGTGGAATGTGCCAGAACCAAGGAACCAGACACCCCATGACAGGTGCCAGGCCACATGGGTGCTAGGAAAGTGATATAAGTGAGGTTATTTTTAAAAATTAGATGAAAGCAGTCTGACTCAATATTTACCTATGTTTCCATTAGCCCCGGGGACTGAGACTCAAGCTTTTCTTTTTTGGCCCTGTCAGTTCTCCCATCTCCCAGTGCTGTAAGCGAAATATACCATCCCTGAGCGAAGCTCCTTCCTAGCTTCACATAGGAATGGGTGGTTTGGGTTAATTGTCCCTTTTATCCATTGAAAGATGCACAAGAGAGTGAACCGGAAGTCTTCCATGGTTCTTGCAGCGCTGCTGTGATTGACAGTTTGGGTGCTTGCAAGCAGAGGCTTCAGAATCTCTGGAGCATCAATTAATGAGAGTGACTGCTGCAGCAAATTGCCTTCTGTTTCTATGAAATAAGATAACAAAAGAACTGCCTCTGAGCCTGTGGCCCTAGAGCAGCTACATTTCAAAAGGGGCAAGTGAGCCTGAGAATGGATTTCTGAACCAGAATCCAAGGTCAAGACGCCAGAAGTAGCCACATGAATTTGGTAGCCCCGTTTTGGACTTAACACAAGCTTTTATGCATGGAAAAGAGCCCTTTGGATAATAAACCGAAATGTGGACGTGGCTTTGCTAGACCCCATGCACACTGTACTGTGATGGTATCCTATGAAAGTGCCTCTGTGTGACTTGTCACACTGACGAGGCAGTAAACCAGAGGGTCACCATCATTTTGGTTGTGTGGAGGGGCTTTTCTTGGCTGCACTTCCATATGAAAACAAATATTTGTTAAAATATATATCAGAGAATCTGGGCTTCTCAGGTGGCACTAGTGGTAAAGAACCCGCCTGCCAATACAAGAGATGTAAGAGATGTGGGTTCAATCCCTGGGTCAGGAAGAGCCCCTCCCGGAGAGCATGGCAACCCCCTCCAGTATTCTTGACTGGGAAATGCTGTGGACTGAGGAGCCTGGCAGTTACAGTCCATAGAGTCGCAAAGAGTCATATATGATTGCAGTGACTTGGCACGCACACATCGTAGAATTTAGACATTTTTCTGAAAAGAAACTATGTTCATGTGTTGGAATTTATAACGAAGAACAGGGGTGATTTTCTGATACTTGTCTGGTTCGTGTGGATCAGTGAATGGAGAAGTAAGTCTACCCTCGAATACTCATTTGAGTGGGAAAAAGTCAGTACAGCTGAATCACAGGAGGCACTGTGGACGTATGTACACCTAGGACAGGTTCAGTGTGCCGGGGGAGGCGGGAGTGGTGGGCAGGGATAGTGAGTGGTCTCCTCTGGTGATGGTGGCGGTAGGCCAGCTTTTGGCCTCTGGGAATGGAAGATGGTGGGTGATGAGGGCTGACAGAGAGTGTGTGTAAGTGACCCTGGTGTGTGAGGGGCTGTTGGGGAGGATTTGTGTGAGAGCAGTTGTGAGGGGTGGATGGTGGCCTCTCACCAACTCCACGAGTGGTGAAGGCTGAGCAGGTGTGGGCCAAGCGGGCGGGGCAGTGTGGCTCCGTATTGAGAGTGGGAGGCCTGGGGGATGAAGGTGTCGGTAGGCATGATCCTTTGCGCTGAGTTAGAGAGAGATGCGTGTTGGAGCATGTTTTCTCCCTGTTTTCACTGTTGGGGTGAAGGCAGCCAGTGACCATACTCCTGTTCAAACTGAACACATCGGAGCCATATCATCAGTGATAGTGCTGTGAGCTTTCGAATCCCTCCTAACCTCAGCCTCACGCCCCAGGGATTGCCTCCCCAGGATGTCACATGACTGACTGAAGGGGCTTCCAGGCGCTCATTGGAAGTGGCTGTTCTGAGGCGGCCTTGCAGCTTCTTTCCTGCGCGTTTGTATCATCTGTGGTCCCACAGGAGGTTGCTAGCCACGCTTCCCGACACCGGAGAGGTGCTATCGGGCAAGGCAAGCATTTCCACTCGGGAGTAAGCCAGCAGCAGCCCC
>NW_011494962.1:4337943-4343881 GCF_000754665.1 Bison bison bison | reverse complement strand
AGCCCCCAACCCCCTTCATCTGTGCAGCCACCTGGCTCCAGGTGTTTGCCCTTCTTTCCTCAGGACTCCTCCCTCACATTTGGATCTTCTTGTGGACGTTCATAGCTGCCCTTCTTTCCTGAAAATACTCTTAGCTGAGTTTCTTGAATGATGAGTCTGAGAGGCTTTGTCTCTTCACCTTAAAGGAGGGAGAAGGAGGAGGAAGAGCAGCATGTGTAGTGTGTGTATGTGTGTATGTGTGTGGTGTGTGTGTGTGTGGTGTGTGTGTATGGTGTGCAGGTGGCAGAGATGCTGTTCTGGGCACTGGAGTTCTCCTATGGCCCTCTGGAGAGTCAGCCAGGAGCTGGATCTCCGCCGGGGGTGGGGAGGGAGAGAGGTGTGTGAGTGGTTGTGTGTGTAGTGTGTATCATATGTGTGTGGCATGTGTGGTGTGTGTAGTGTGTGCATGTGGTGTATAGTGTGGTATGTATGTGTGTGGTGTGTGTGTCTGTGTGATCATGTGTGTAGTGTGTGTGATGTGTGTCTGTGTGGTTGTGTGTGTAGTGTGTATGAGGTGTGTGTGTGGTATGCATACGGTATATGTGGTGTGGGGGGTGGTATGTGGTGTGGTGTGTGTCTGTGTGTGTGTAGTGTGTGTGGTATGTGTCTGTATGGTTGTGTGTGTAGTGTGTATGGTGTGTGTGTGGTGTATGTGGTGTGTGTGGTATGTGTATGGTGTGCGTAATGTGTGTGTGTATGTGTATGGTGTGTATGTGTGTGATTTTGTGTGTAGTATGTGTGATGTGTGTGCATGGTATGTGTGGTGTGTGTAGCATGTGTGGTGTGTGGGGGGGGGTGCAGAGGGCAGAGATGCTGTTCTGGATACTGGAGTTCTCCCATTCCCCTCTGGAGAGTCAGCCAGGAGCTGGATCTCTGCTGGGGATGGGGAAGGAGAGAGGTGTGAATGTGTGTTTGTGTGTGCATGTGTGTGGTGTGTTTGTGTGTGTGTGGTATGTGTATGGTGTGCATAGTGTGTGTGTGTGCACGTGTGTACGGTGTGTATGTGTGTGTGGTATATGTGTGATTGTGTGTGTAGCATGTGTGGTGTGTGTGTGTGGGGGGATGCAGAGGGCAAAGATGCTTTTCTGGATACTGGAGTTCTCCCATGCCCCTCTGGAGAGTCAGCCAGGAGCTGGATCTCTGCTGGGGATGGGGAAGGAGAGAGATGTGTGTGGTGTGTGTGTATGGTGTATATGGTGTGTATATGGTGTGTGTGTGTGTGCGGTGTGTATGGTGTGTGTGTGTTTGGGGTATGTCTGTGATTGTGTGTTTGGTGTGTGTGGTGTGTGTCTGTGTGCTTGTGTGTGTAGTGTATATGGTGTGCGTGTGGTGTGTGGGGAGATGGTGTATGGTGTGTGTGTTTGTGCGTGGTTGGAACAAGTCCCAGGATGGGAGGCTGGCATGCCCATGTGAAACTTGGGGAGAAAGCGGCTGCCCACGAGATGCAAAAGACTTTGCTTCGTGAGGAGAAGCAGGAAGTCACCATTCTAGATTCCAGACACACAGAGTGGTGGAGGAGAGAGATGAGCCAAGAGGCCCCAGAGGAAACGGGAGTCCCTTTCCTGATGAAGGGCGAGCCCTCCACCCTGTGCTCCAGGTGGGATTATTCGCCTGCCTGGTTCTTCCTTTGAGAGAAACTGTGGCCTTAGGGGAAGCGACCTCAGGGGATGAAGAGAAAAAGAGACTGCTTGGCAGAACAAGGACAAGTCTGTTTTCAACTCTGGAGCCCCCACCCGCCCTCAGGCTGTGTTTTTACCTCACCTCCAGTGTCTTTGTGTTTTTCACTTTGGATTTATGACAGCGAAGGCATAGGTAGAATGATTTCTGAGGGTGGTGGAGAGATCGGAAATTCTTAAGACTAAGTTGACCATCTGTTACAGTTTTGCAAAAAGAAGATGGTTCTTCTGGGGTTTCTCACTTCTACTTCATTATCATTCAACAAATATTTACCCAATGCCTAATGCAGATTCTGTTCCAGAAGTCCTACTGTACCGACTACAGAGTTAGGTACATTCACAAAGGCACCAGACTTAGTTTGTGATGCTATTATTTGGGGCAGTTCATATGCCATTTTATAGAAGGGAAAACTAAGGTTAATAGGATAATTTGTCCAAGGGTTGATGAAGGAGATAGTGTTCAAACAGGGCTTTCTGAGTCTAATTCTCATGACCTTTTCATTATTCTGCACACCGTGCTTTTATTTCAAATCAAAACTTTGTTTTGCTACCAGGAATTGTCAAGCTCTGCCTGTTTTCTGAGCTGTCGTGTATTTTAGAGTCAGCCAGACCTGATTATTAATCCCAATAAATCTACTGGGGTCTACTGGGATTCATAACCACCTACTGTTTAACTTGTATAAAATTATCTGTACCTCAGCTTTACCAATAGTTAAAAAAGAGAGTTGTTAATTCCTTATTTTAAGGATATCTGTGAGGATTTTGTGAATATGTACATGTGTGCTCAGTCATGTCCAACTCTTTCCAACCCCATGGACTGCATGCAGCCCATCAGGCTCCTCTGTCCATGGGATTTCTCAACCTAGAATACTGGAGTGGGTTGCCATTTTCTACTCCAGGATATGTATACACATGTGCATGCATATGTACAATACATACATCATTTTGTGTGTGTTATGTATGTAGCTTAATATCATATGTAACACACTTATTAGATAGGAAATACTAATGCTCGTTCCCTCATCCCCCCTTCTGGTGAGAACCCCCTCTTCTTATTTCCTGTGAATACATAAAATTGAATAGTTTTCTATCATTCTTGTTCTTATGCTTAAAGAACCAAGCCCTTGAATATTTAGTCATCACATCAAGATAGGCACAGTCCTCATAGGTGATGAATAAATGGAAGAACTAACATTACTACACGTGTGCATAGAACAGGACTGGAATGATAGAAATAATTGGTTGTAAACTCCTTCTATTTTATGTTTTCCCAAAGAATATTACATGACATTCATTCCCGGAAGACAGATTAATCCTTTACCTGAAGTTGTGAGAAAGGAGTTCTTTCATTGAAACCATGTCTTTCTTTCTGCCTTTCTTCCTCACCTTCATCCCATACCCCTGTCTTTAATCCTTTTTGAAAAATTTAGCCTTGATCTCTTATATGGTGATGCTTCTCACTGCATTGTCTTTTGAAGCATCTCATATTTTATCGCCATGGTCCGCTATGACAGCAAATGTACACACCTCTGTCCGGCATGGTCCCTCTGAAACAGTAAGATACGAACATCAGAAAAGCCTTGGGTAAGGTGCCACTGGGAGATTGCCATGAACCGTGGGAGCTTAGGGCTTTTTCTTTTATTTATTTGTTGTTGGCTGCCCTGGGTCTTTGTTGCTTTCTCTAGCTGTGGCGAGCAGGGACTACTCTCTAGTTGCAGCGCACGGGCTTCTCGTTGCGGTGGCTTCTCTTGTCGTGGAGCATGGGCTCTAGGGGCAGGGCTTCAGTAGTTGTGGCGCCTGCGCTCAGCCTAGCCCACAGCATCTGGAATCCTCCCAGACCTCAGATCAAACCTGTGTCCCCTGCATTCGCAAGCAGATTCCCAACCACTGGACCACCAGGGAAGTCCAGGGCTTTTTCATATTAGGCACTTACATTAGCACTGGCTGATAACACAGTCATTTATCAATATATTATTTAAGTCCTCTATCCTCCATGAAGTCCACTCTGACTTCACCTCTCCACACTATGCTCCCCTGTCTCTAAATTTGCACAGTATTTATTGCCTGTTGCATCACCTTAGTCTCAGGTCTGCGTTTAATCAATGGAAATTTTATTAAAAGATTGTTTCATTCAAAACTTAGTATTATATTTGCTGTAGATAGAGAAGTAAGTTAGGTATATTCTTATTTCTGAAATGTTTTCAATCTTTTGGTGGTTTATGTCACCAATGGTCCATTGATACTTTAGTTGTAGATTTTTTAAAAATCCTATAGAAATTATTTTATGGCTCAGTCATGTTGGACTCAGATCATTATGGACAAGGTAATGATTTGGGGATAGATATTGTGGAGGAAATAAGTGAACACTGGTAGAGACACACTTCATCACCACTTTGCATTGGAATCAAATTCTTCCGCTTCCACAAATCATCTGGTTAAAATTGACGTGAAAAATTATAATGGCTTACAAAAGAGCTTGCTCTTATGAGATCATTATGACCAGTTTGCTTGGCTTTGTCATCAGGGGGTCATATTTTGCAATTCTGGAGTTCCTGCAGCCTTGCATTGCTCATTTTAAGAATCGGCGTCCAGGTTTTCTGAGATCATTCTTGCAGAGCATAAGCTCCAGATTCTTAAATGTGATCTTTCTTTCTTTTTTTTTTTTTTTTACCTATACAATAGTTGCTATTCTAATTAGCAAAGAAATATAGTTCAAGGAGCCATTCCTTGTTTGCTCACTCACTCATGGATTCATTCATTCATTTTACAATCATGCCTGCATTCATTCAAAACATTTACCAAGTGTTTCTTGCGTGTTACTTGGAAGGTGAGGAATGAAGGCAGTGCTTTAACCTTTGGTTCAAGATTATTTCTGAAAAGCTCAGTATTCTTGAACACTTTGGTAGCTCCTAGTTTGTTAATTCCATACAGACAGAAAGATATTTCTCAGTGTAATGATATAAGAACTTTAGCATGAATGATGTTAGCTTGACTCCTGGAACTCACTTTCTGCCACATCTATATTGTTCTAGAAGTGAGTGTGACATGGAAGGTAAGAGTTGAGAGGTTTCAGAAAAGTGAACGAATGAATAAATACATAAAAACCACTCTCAGAATAATTCTCAGTTCACTGTCAGGTCATTAAAAAAAAAAAAAAAAAACCTTGGCTTAGTCTCATTGTCTCCTTCATTGCTCTTACTATTGGTACCAACATCAGCTGCATCATTCATCAGTATTTAGAACTATAAGACCCATAGCCCACCAGCAATGCACTAGGTACCATGAAGGAGAACATTTACTGAGGAGGCTGGACCACTGTCTCAGGAGGTTGGCACCTAATTTGATCTTAGTAATAATAATGTGAGTATAGTGCATAGAAACATATTTCTTAGAATTCTGAAATCTCTTGGCTGAACACTTAACTTTGGTTCACTCAAGAATTAGGTCCTAGTGTCAAGAAACTTATTCTCAGAACACTTGCTCTTCTCAGACTTTCTAATCCTTTTGCAGGTGGATGGAAGGCTGGGTACCCTTCCAGAGTTTCCCCCTGGGCTTGAGATTAAGAGATAGCACTGATATTATTCATCAAAGTTTAGAACCCACAGAATACTTAGGACTCAGCAGGACTTTGTGGAATGGGGGCATTTGACAGAGAAGATATGACCTCCTTTTCAAAGAGCTTGGAGTCTAGGTCAGCTTTAAATCATAAGCATAGAAACATAATATTTCTTAGAATCCCCAAATCCCTAGGGAAGCTATTTCTCTCCAGTTTCTCTAAAGAAGGAGCTGTCCTTTGTTTAAAAATCTCCTCATATCAAGCCTCTGTCATGGACTATTTTCTTTTTTCTGCCATATCAGAGGAAGCATCTTACTGAATAGATCTGCCTTCCTCCTGTTTGCTGGGACTTATTAAAAGAGCTGACTGCAAACAGATTTTTACTGCCTCAGTGTGGCCTTACATCAGGTAGCACCCAATAAGACTTGACAAGCTGACATCTCTTATCCATCAGCAGTGATGGGTAGGGGAGGGACTAGAGGGAGGAAAGAATTCTATTCCCACCCACTTTCCATAGATGGACTTTGGTTGCAAGATAGAGGGTCTGTTTTTAGAAATCTGTTTAATTTCTGGGTTGGAGTTTCGGGGGATTTTGTTTCTGGCTAGAAACAATACCCATTTTGTCACTGCTAAAAGGAAGCTGAGCCATGTGACTATATTTTGAGAT
>NW_011494962.1:4323143-4337843 GCF_000754665.1 Bison bison bison | reverse complement strand
AAGAAGTAATCAAGGTTAGATGAGGTTACATGAGCACCAATCTTGATGCTGAAGCTGAATCTCCAATACTTTGGCCACCTGATGTGATGAGCCAACTCACTGAAAAAGACTCTGATGCTGGGAAAGATTGAAGGCAGGAGGAGAAGGGGGCAACAGAGAATGAGATGGTTGGATGGCATCATTGAGTCAATGGACGTGAGTTTGAGCAAACTCTGGGAGATAGTGAAGGACAGGGAAGCCTGGTGTAGAAGTCTATGGGGTTGCAAAGAGTCGGACATGACCTAGTGACTAAACAATGACAATCCAATCTTACTGATATCCTTAGAAGAAAATGGAGAGACGCCAGGGATATGTACACAGAGGAAAGTCTGTGGGAAAACATGATGGCCATCTGCAAGCCAAGGAAAAAGGCCGAGAAGAAAAGTACCCTACCAGCATCTTGATCTGGAACTTCTAGTCTCCAAACCTTTGAAGAAATAAGTTTCTGTTGTTGAAGCCACCCCATCTGTGGTATTCTGTTATGGTAACTTTAGCAAACTAATACAATTACCTACTGATTGATTATTCAGTCTGTTAATTACACAGGAATATCCATCTCACCATTGTTTGGAATGTTCATGTCTACTCTTTAACACGTAATTTTGAAGAATTTTGCTAACTTAGCTTTTAAGATATTTTAAACTGAATATCCCCTTATATATTTTTGAGTTGGTATTCAAATGTTTCTTTTCCACATCAGTTTAAATAGTTGTAAAGGTTATATTTTGTAATAAATTTTATAGTATATACATGTATTAAAATCATGCATTCACAATAAAAAATGAAAATAAAAAAGAAGCTGAAAGTTATATACCCGTTAGGTCACAAAGAAAGCCATAAGAATGAATCCATAGGAGGAAAGGGGGAAAAACTTACAAACCCTAGTGCTAGAGTATCATGCTGCATTCTTCTCCAGCCAGGCAGCCTAACAGCTCTATGTGGTTAATACTGATGACAAGTTTTTATTTTTCCAAAGAAGGAATGATCTTATAAACCCAGATTTCCACCAACTTTTGGCTCATCCTTGCCCTAGTTTTCTTTCTTAATTATTGGTGACACTGATTTTGGGGGAAAAAAAGCAAAAACTACCACCAGATTCTGACTTGTTCACTTACAGAATTTTCATTTAATGTGGAGTGAAATACTGGTGCATGTGACTTCTTATTTGGACTTCCCTGTTGACTTAGTTGGTAAAGAATCTTCTTGCAATGCAGGAGACCTGGGTTCAGTCCCTGGGTCAGGAAGATGCCCTGGAGTAGGAAATGGCAACCCACTCCAGTATTCTTGCCTGGAGAATTCCATGGACAGAGGAGCCTGGTGGGCTACAGTCCATGGGCTTGCAAAGAGTTGGACACGACTGAGCAACTAACACACTTCTTGTTCTATCAAGAATTTGTTACCAATAGTTATGGCTCATCCCTAGAAAAGAAGTAAGTCATGGCTGCTGTTTCATTGGAAGAATGCAAATATAAATACTTATTTCTGCTTAATTTTTAGGATAATTAGATTCTCTTATTCTTTTAGGAAGAAGTTAGTGCCTCTTTAGGTGGGAAACCACACTGGTCTTCTTATGTAAGCTGGGACCTCTTGAATATGTGAAGTTTACACCAATAAGGTCAATGTTCTTTGAAGATCACTTACTTAAATTATTAGAACTAATAGGAACAGAAATTCACTGAAATAAAATCGTCAATGTCTGCTAATTATGTTTGTGAGGGAGCATAAAAATGGCACATCAAATGAACTGGAAGTGGGAGTAAGAAAGTCACGTTGTTAACAGAATGCTTCTCAACCAAGGATATTAAAAGAAGTACCTAACATTTCTCAAGTTTATTGTAAAGTTTTCTTATCTTATTGACTCCCTATTATACTTTTTAAAATTTCTTATATTCTACTAATATGTTAGTTTGGTATTCTGTTATCTTACTGTAAATAATAAGCATCTGGAAGAGTAGACTGTATGCCTTCTATCTGTATTTCTTACATTGCTAAGCACCTGACCTTGCACACAGATTTGGTCAATAAATATTTATTAAAATGAAGTAATAAGTGGCACTGGAGAAGACTCTTAGAAGTCCCTTGGGATACAAGGAGATCAAACCAGTCAATCCTAAAGGAAATTAACTCTGAATATTTATACTTTGGCCACCTGATGCGAAGAGCTAACTCATTGGAAAAGACCTTCATGCTGGGAAAGATTGAGGGCAGGAGGAGAAGGGGGTGACAGAGGATTAGACGGTTGGATGGCATCACCAACTCAATAGATGTAAGTTTGAGCATGCTCCAGGAGATAGTGAAGGACAGGGAATCCTGGCGTGCTACAGTCCATGGGGTCACAAAGAGTTGGACACGACTTAGTGACTAAAGGACAACAAAGTGAAGTAAATTGAAATGAAAAAATATTTACACCACATAAACATATTCTGAGGGTAAAGCACCTAGAGAAGCTATGTCCAAGAACTGTCGAAGATGTGAAGGTGACTAGAACTTTGGGGGATATTGACCATACTAACTTAACGGTTTAAAATTTAGATGTTAGAAATGATGTGCTTGTACTTTATGGAAAGATGTTTCAAAGGCCAAAAAAATAAAAAAGATTGGCTTAAAGTGATACTCAGAGACTCTAAAATATGCTTTAAAAATAAAATTCTAATGAAAGTAAGTACACTAGGTACTTCAATATATATTTTAGGTGTGTATTCAGTGACTTTTGACAAATGCCTTTTTAGGTATAATCCACATCTTTACCAAAATATGGAATGTTTTCATCACTAAATGTTGCCTTATGCCCCTTCCCAGTTGATCCTACCACCTCCCAGCCCCCACTGACATGCAATGTTAACCACTGATTTTTTTCACTATAGACTATTTTTGCTTGTTTTAGAACTTAGTACGGACGGACATACAACATATATTATTTTGTGTCTGACTTCTTTTGCTCAGCATAATGTTTTGAGATTCATCCATGTTGTTGCATTTATAAATAAATTGCTCCTTTTTAAAGCTAAATAATATTCCATTATGAATATACTAGAGTATGTTGTTTCTGCTGACGATCATTTCAGTTTTTGACTTTTGAATGAAAATTCTCTGAACATTTTTGTTCATGTCCTTTGTGGACATATTTTTTTCATTTCTCCCGGGTAAATACCTCAGAGTAGAACTGTTGGGAGAGGAGAGGTATATATTTAACTTTGTAAGATATGGACAAACCATTTTTCAAAGTGGTTATATCATTTTACATTCCACCATAAATGTATGAATATTTCAGTCAACAGCAGGGAATATACTGTAGAAAATTGAAGGGATGAAAGAACAAAAAGAGAATACTGAGAAATAATGCCTGCAGGAACAGCTATTATTTCTAGAGTTAGGGTTGTGGTTAGAACTTATAAGATTAGAGGAAAACATATGTCTGGTGGCATATGAATCTGATGCGTTACTTAGAGCTTTAAGAAGATATACCGTCCAGTTACTCTTGTTAACTTTAAGTCACTGGCTCTTCTGCCATCAACTTTCTCGTCACTGAGTCTGTTTGGTGGGTAGCTATGGTATTTTCAGTTATAAAACTTTCATTTGCTTTCTGTTGCAACTTTTGTTTCAAGAGTGTTTGAGACCGCTTGTTCGAGTATTTTTTATAGTAGCTGTTTTAAAATCTTCATCACGTAATTCTCATATCCCTGCCAGCACATTGTTGGCATCCGTTGATTGTCTTGCCCCACACAAGTCAAGATTTCATGGCTCCGTGTGTTATGAGTAACTTTAGGTTGGGTTCTGGATTTCCAGAATATTGTGTTCTGAGACTCTGAACCTTGTTTAGAGTTATTAGTTTGATGGTACTTTGAATTTTTGTGTTCTTCCCAACCTGCATGTTGATATTTGATTTTCAGAGATCTCAGATAGTTGTTTTATGCATTCTGTCTGGGTTTAATAGCTGCTTTCAGCACGAGAGCAAAGTTGTCATGTATGTTCTCCATTTTATCTTACTGGAATCAAACCAGTGAACTTGAATTTCAAAAGCATGCATTCACAAGACAAAAGAAAATCCAGTTGTTCATTTATCTCTGGTTAAGGGCAAGGATCTTTGTCATATTACCAATGTATCCCAATACTCAGAACACTGTCTAGAACTAAATAAATATCAAAGGCATTCAATAAATATTTCAGAATGAATTAAAAATAAGCTAGTAAACAAGGAAGAATACATTAATGTTCACTGAGAGTATTACCAGAAGCCAATTAAAATAACCAATACCTGTGACATTTTACAAGTTGATCAGCCTCTCTCTGTGTGTAGGTCACTGTCTTCTTTTATATAATGAGAAAATGGATATTTATTTCATAGTAGAAAAAATATGGAAATTATCTAGCACATAGTAGGCACCAAGAAAAAAAAAAAGCACAGATTCAAAATTTATTTTTCATTCCTCTTCAAATACAGAGCCAATAACAATAGCTTTTAAAATTGGGAGCAAGAATAACCAAAAGATGGATTCATTTCTTGGGGCAGTTGGTTTTGTGTACACAGATGGCAAATGGAAGCAGAAATATTCTACTGCCATTTCCCTTCCATCTTCTCTATTAAGGAACATGAAAAAGGTAATACCATAGCTTTAAAGCGAGTATGGAGCTTCATAGGTGACTTTTTTAACTTTCCTCAGGTTAAGTCAAATTATCTCTGTAAAGCGAGAATCATAATATGTACTCCCATAGAGCTGTTCTAAGTGTAATAGGATAAAAATTATGAAAGTTTGGGGGCAACAGGAGAATATGGGCTTTTCTCATTTCCCAGCCTATCAAAGAGAATCTTTTAATTGCCAGCTCATCCCCAAACCAGTTCTAATGGGCAGGCGTAAATTGGCACCTTACTCATTTCGCTGCTGTTGACCTTTTGGTCCAGCAGAGCTGGGCTAAGTTTGACAGAACTCTGCCTGCTGAGTCACAGCCTACTCTGCCTTACTCCTACTGCATGAAACCTGCAATTTCTTTGGGACCTGCAGACCGAAACTCCACATCCATCAGGCTTCCAGCTTTGCTTGGAGACTCAACCTGGATCCACCTCACAGCAACGCTGTACCAGAGCTCTGTGAGAGACCAGAAGCCTGTTCCTCTCACCTGTTAGATTGCCCAGTCACCTGGCTCAGTATTTTACCTGTTACTAACTCTCAGTACATCATTTCTTACCCAAAGAATTTTCTCTTTTTCATTCCTTCATTCCCGATATTGAGTGGAAATATCCTTAATAACACTTCCAAACAGCTGAAGTAATCAATTTTTTGACAACTGCTTCCACCCAGCATTCATATGTTACCCATCCTCACATTTTCTACCTCGCCCATCATGCCCTACATCAGGTGCTCAGTGAAAATTTTAGGCTTTGTGCAAGAGATCTGGCAAGTGTTCAAAAATATGCCTTGGTTGCCTCAATTTAGTTGTTCATGGATACAACACTGTTTAATTTTTCTTCAGACTCCTGAAGACATTCTGAAGTCTATGGAAAGACGCTGTTACCATCTTGCAAACTGTGTGAATGTGTAGCAAATGGACATCTCTGTGAGGATCTTCAGCTCTGTTTATTACTCTTTGGCATCAGAGCTGCTGAACTCAGGGAGAGGATATAGGGATTAAATATGCAAAGAAGGGGGTAGAAGCCAGTGAAAGAAAGTGAAAGTCACTTAGTCATGTCTGACTCTGCAATCCCATGGACTGTAGCTTGCCAGTTTCCTCTGTCCATGGGATTCTCCGGGCAAGAATACTGGAGTGGGTAGCTGTTCTCTTCTCCAGAGGATCTCCCCAACCCTGAGATGGAACCCAGGTCTCCTGCACTGTAGGTGGATTCTTTACAATCTTAGCCCCCAGGGAAGCTCAGAAGCCAGAGTCACAGGCTATCATTCAAAATATATCCTTTGGAACATGTGAGGAGACCTCCTTCACTGGACAGAGTCCAGTATAGAGATCTTCTGAGATGCCACCCGATACTAGGGTATACCTGCTGTTTGCCTTTTTAAAATTGAAGTATAGTTGATTTACAACATTGTCTTAGTTTCAGGCTGTACAGCACGGTGATTCAGTTATGTGTTATTGTTGTTTAGTCGCTAAGTTGTATCGGACTCTTTTGTGACCCCATGGACTGTAACCTGCCGGGCTCCTCTGTCCATAGGTTTTCCCATTCGAGAATACTGAGTGGGTTGCCATTTCCTTCCCCAGGGGATCTTCCTGATCCAAAATCAAACCTGCATCTCCTGCATTGGCAAGAGAATTCTTTACCACTGAGTCACCCTTATAAATTATTAAAAACATATTGAATATACCTTGTGCTATACAGTAGGTCTTTGTTGGTCGTCTGTTTTATAGTAGTGTCTGTACATGGTGCCTCCCGGATAGCTCAACTGGTAAAGAATCCTCCCGTAATACAGGAGACCTGGATTTGATCCCTGGGTTGGGAGGATCAAGGGCATGGCAACTCACTCCAGTATTCTTGCCCGGAGAATCCCCATGGACAGAGGAGCCTGGCAGGCTGTGGTCCATGGGGTCGCAGAGAGTCTGACACGACTGAGCAACTTAGCACAGCATAGTGTGTGTATGTTAACCCCAAACTCCTAGTTTATCCTTCCTCCACCCTTTTCCTTTTTGATTAAAAAAACTCTCTAGGATGAAAAAGAGACTATAAGGACCAAATTAGTAGGGTAAACGGTGATAGGATTGACATTTGATAGGTTCTTCAGGAACAAAAACAAAATGAGACTTCCATTTACTGTCTCAGAGGGGAATTAAGGCCGAGGAGACAAACAAAGATTATTAGAATCTTGAGTTTTAAAAATTCATTCCCATTTGTATAAGGCCATAGTGATTTTTTTAAAAAAACATCTTTGAACAGAAAGGGGCTTATATATTGGCCTTCATGGGCAGCAAGAAGTGAAGGATTGGAAAGACTGATTTTCCTTGTATAGTCCTTGAGTGAAGAGCTTTTACAAAGGATAAGGAATATGGGGGATATTCCTGAGAGGAGGGAAAGGAGACTGTGTCTTGGGGACTAGCATCAAAGGAGGAGAAGACAGCCGACTGGTCCATAGGAGCTCTCAGAGCCTGGAAAGATGCTCTGGGATGTGGTAGACCAAAACTTCTCCTGCTCTCATGGACTGCTGCTCTGTTGACTCTGTGGTGCCCAGTCAAGCAGACATGACAGAGCCCTCATGGGTGCAGTAACCCAGATCCAAAGGCAGTGATGGGGTGAATGAGATGTGCACTCTGCGCTGAAGGGATTTGGTAAATCTTCAGAGAAAAGGTGGCATCTGAATGGGATTTTAGAGATGGTGAGGACTTTGAGGGTCAGACTTGGGGCTTTGGGAGTCCCAGGCTTAGGCTGGAGGAAGAAATGTGCGAGACTGCTTTCCGTGTGGACTTCTCCGGTAGCTCAGTTGTAAAGAATCCTCCTGCAATGCAGGAGACTCGAGTTCAGTTCCTGGGTTGGGAAGATTCCCTGGAGGAGGAAATGGCAACCCTCTCCAGTATTCTTGCCTGGAGAATCCCATGGATAGAGGAGCCTGGCGGGCTACATCCATCGGGTTGCAAAGAATCAGACACGACTGAGCACACACACACACTTGCTGTTCATATAACTGCACTACATAAAGCAGGGGCTAAGGATATGTGACACATGTTGGTTTACTGGAAAATACAGTTAAATAATGATTTTACTTTGACCTCTTCATTTTCTCTAGCAATTGAGTTCTGCTTAGGTCACTGAAAGAAACTTTATTTTATTTCTAACCATTTAGTCTCCTATGGGAAAGTATGAGTTCATGCGTTTTTCTTTTGATCTTAATAGCACTAGAATATGATCATATTGGAAGATCGCACGTCTGATGTCTATTCAGTACTTAATTCTACTGCTAATCCCCGCTCTTCCTCAGCCTTATTGATCCTCAGTCTTTTGCCAGTTCCAATAATTTCTGTGATCAGTGAGACACCAGTAAACACTGTGAGAGTCATCAAATCAAATAGTTGTAAAGGACCCCTGGAGGTCACTGTGCCTATAGGTAGATGAGTTCCAAACCCACTATAGATAAAAGAGTTGTTTATTAGCACTCCAGGGATGGAAGCTGGCAACCTCCCTTAAGCAGCTCATTCTAGTCATTAATCAGCTGGAAGGTTCTTCCTTGTGTCTAATTGAAATCTTTCCTGATTTGATTTCATTTGCTCCTGTTTTGTCTGCTTGGATCAGGATAGCCAATGATTGAAAAAAGTGTTAGTTGCTCAGTCATGTCCAGCTCTTTGTGACCCATGGACTGTAGCCCACCAGGCTCCTCTGTCCATGGGTCTTCCCAGGCAAGAATACTAGAGTGGGTTGGCATGCCTTCCTCCAGGGGATCTTCTCAACCCAGAGACGAGACCCATGTCTCCGGCACTGCAGGCAGATTCTTAACCTTCTGAGCCACCAGGAAAGTTCAGCAAATGATCACTACACACTAATAACAGCTGTTCATGAGCTTGAAGACAAAAACCTCATCGCCTTTCCACCTCTCTTCTCTAGATGAAACAACTCCAGTTTCTTTCACTATTCATCAACTGTTTCCTTTCTGTATCTTCAGCTATCTTTATTAAAGTTTTCTCAACTCTTGAGTTTCTCTACATTTTCTTAAAATAATTACTATAGTGAACATTACTTTACACTGAGTGCAGAGTAACTGTTTGGGAGACCTCACTGATGACTTCCACTGTGGCCAAGATCATGGGCCTTTCTCGGTGAAAATTAAAATGACTGCTGCTGAGGCCAGATTTTAGGTGGGGCTATTGGTGACACAATGCATTACAAGTTTCTGTTTCTTTAAATTGTTTTAACAGACTTATCTCATAGTGGTTCACCTGCATTTCTCTGGAATTCTCGTGGACATAACCATGTGCCTTCTTTCTGTAAAATTACTTTTAAATTATAAACCTAGAGAAGACAGGTCACTATGCCTTATATTGTGCTTTTTTTTTTTTTTTTAATCTGATCAGTTTGGGAGTGGTTAGTGTATTTTAGAGTATCTTGTCCAAAGAACTTGAAATCATAGACAAATAACTGGGTAAAAGTATATGGCTTTATTTCTTTATGAAATGGCTTTGGAGTTCATAGAGAGGGTAAGGGGCTAAATAGGTAATCAGGATGCACTAAGTAAATAGATAATCAGGATTTCCTTCCTGGAGAAGGAAATGGCAACCCACTCCAGCATTCTTGCCTGGAGGATTCCACAGGGTTGCAAAGAGTCAGACATGCCTGAGCGCACACATACACAAGGTTGGGGAGCAGGGGGGTGAGATTCAGCATTCATCAGATACCTCCCGTGTGTGGGCACTGTGGTAGGTCTCATGGCTGTACAAAGATGGGCAGAGATAGCACATCACCCTCAGGGGAAAGGATGATGAATAGATGGGATGATCGAATCAGGGTATATTTGTGTGGCAATACTACGGCACTTGGGCACTGGAGGAGGGGCCGTCCCAGGAGGTAAGGGCTGTGTGGCTATTCCGTTGAGATAAGTCATTTGGCACTGATTTTTCAGGTGGGAGGAAACTGGCACCTCAAAGTTTAAGGCTAAGTAAGAGATGAGGAATGAAAGTGCCAGTGGCATGCGTTTTACCTGTAAATGAAGAAATCACTGTAATAATGGTTAAGTTTTTCGTACTAATTTTTATTGGAGTATAGCTGCTTTAGAATGTTGTGTTAGTTTCTTGCTGTACAGCAAAGTGAATCAGCTGTAGGTGTACATATATCCACTTTTTTCCTTAGATTTTCTTCCCATTTAGGTCACCACAAATCACTGAGGTAGAGTTCCCTGTGCTATCCAGTAGGTTCTCATTAGTAATCTATTCTATACATAGTAGTGTATATATGTCAGTCCCAGTCTCCCAGTTCAACCCACCCCCTTTTCCCCACTTCGCAAATAGTTTTTTTGAGGTTTCACAGCATCCCAGGTAAAGTTCTCAGTCCATCTATGTGTATTAATTTATTTAACCCTCACAACAGTGCTGTGAGGCAATACTGTCTTAACTCCATGGGATGGAGGTACAGATGTGGAAATGAACACGGAGGAGAAATCTTGTAGAAATTCCTGGAGCAATGGGTCTCAGTAGCGGGGTCAAATTTCACTTGGAGAGGATACCAGTAGCATTTAAAGAGTTGGGGCACCAGATGAGCAGGTATGTGGCTGCTCCTAGGGGACTGGGGCTCACTGAAGGGTGATGTGATGACCAGGAAGGACTGTAATGCTGCAGGCGTTATTTCAGCATATTTCTGAAAATAGATGGACACAGAATGAGGGATGTCTGTTGGCTGAGTCATCAGAGATGCTGGGTGACTGCTGTGCAGGGATTGGGCATTCATGAGGTGTGCTTCACAGAGATAGAGTCCTTCCTCTCTGTGTTAGCCCACGCCCCTCTCCTTTCTCTCCTACTGTTCTAGGACCACCCCCATAGGTCAATTCCTCCTGGCCCCAGCCCTGGCTCTGCATGGCTATGAGGTGGCTCCCTGTGTGTGTGTGCTCAGTCGTGCAGTCATGCCCAACTCCTTTGGACCCTATGGACTGTAGCCCATCAGGCTCCTCTGTCCATGGGATTATCCCAGCAAGAATACTGGAGTGGGTTGCTGTTTCCTCCTTCAGGGGATGTTCCTGGACCAGGGATTGAACCTGTGTGTCTTGTGTCCCTGCACTGGCAGACTGATTCTTTACCACTGCGCCATCTGGGAAGCCCCATAGGGTGGCTCCCTATTTGGCTCACATCATCCTCATGTCATCGTTCTCTTAGAGTATCACTGTTGGCCTCCCAGTCTCAGCTTCAAACCCTTTCTGACTAAGGCTGTTACGCCTTCTTCTCTTCACATAACTACAGATGCTGCCCTCATGATCCGGTCATTACTTTCTTATCCTTCTGATGACTTCCATTCCACTGGAGCCTTCAGAACTCCTCTCCTGCCTTGTTCCCATCCTCGATCACCCCTAGACCCATCCTACCCTTTCCCCTTCTTTGGGTGCCAGATATAGTGGCATGACCCTGCCTATGGGGTGAGTTTCTATATGAGTTCAAGCTTGAATCTGAACACAGCTGTGAATGGAAGTGCCAGTGTAAGGGTCTGTACAGAATGAAGTGTGAATTTGTGCTCTTTTGTCTGTGTGTATATTTAGTCCCAGGATGGGAAGAAGCAGCTTGGATTAAATTGATAAGACATCAAAAGAATCCTGTGGTCAGGCTTACTTAAAATAAGGACGAGGTGAACTGCATAAAAACATGCCTTGGAAGGTGATTATCCAGTTTTTGTAAACTGTATGCATCCTTAATTTTTATTACTGTGTCCATATGTATGATGGGATTAATTATATTGTGGCTAGTCAATGAATTATGAGTTCTTCCAAATATATATTCATTCTTATGTGTGTGTATGTACGTAGAGAAAGGGATGGAGGTATAAAGTGAAAATAGAAGATTAGAGCAGTTGTGTATAATGTGATGTATATTTGTATTGCGTTTACATATTTATGCTTCAAAAGTATCTGAGCATATTGCTAAAATAATAATGTGGTTACTCCCAGAAAGTGAAATTATTCTTCTTAGTTGTGTTTTCTGATTTGCTACAGTTAACACATAACATGTGACTGAGAAAAAATATCAAATCATGAGAGGTGACAACAGTATTTTAGGAGTAACATAAATATGAAGAGCGGGCAGAAAGGGAAGAGGTCATTATTACAGACAAATAAGGGCTTCCCAGGTAGCTCAGTAGGTAAAGAATCCACCTGCAATGCAGGAGATGCAGGAGACGCGGGTTTGATCCTTCGGTCGGGAAGATCCCCTGGAGGAGGGCATGACAACCCACTCCAGTATTCTTGCTTGGAGAATTCCATGGACAGAGAAGTCTGGTGAGCTACAGTCCATGGAGTCCCACAGAGTTGGACACAACTGAAGCGATTGAGCACACAAGGGAGGATTATGAGGTCTGGAGCTCATCCTCCAGCTCACCTTACTTTGGGGCACAGAACATCGCCTAAAAGTTTTCCCCAGTTAGAAATTCATTTGAAGTGATAAATACCCCTGGAAGGGCAGAGATTTTCCAGTGATTCACAGGACATTTTAGCCCACAAGTCATCTTTGTGCAAATTGGAAAAAGATGTCCATTCCATAAAGGCCTGCCAGGTGCTGGAGAATTGTCATAGTTAAAGCACTCAGCAACTGTATTCATGTTAGAACAATCCTCCTGAATTTGTACAGTGCTCTCCCTGCACACATATAACTGGACATTCCTTCACCATTGCTTGAGTTAATGACATGGAGGTTGCTTTCCTCCTGGTTTGGCTGAGACCATACCTCGAAAGGAGGAGTGTCTCCAGGAGCACAGGAGCACATGGCACAGTGGGAGAAGCAGTGACCTTGGAACACCTTGTGGAAGATGTCTGAGAGCTCTGAATCCAGAAACTCTGGAGAACCTGAAACCACAGAGGGCACTAACCTAAAGCACAAAGAGGGACCTGGGCACCCAGGGTCTGAGAGAGCAGAAAGCAAAGAGATGGGGAATCCAGATGCTGTCCTTCAGGTTCTTAGTGCTGGCCCGTGGTCTCCAGAATTCTGAAGGTCTTGGGACACTGTCCTTGGATTATTGTGGGGCCCCTCTTCATGGAGCTTTGAAAGCGAGCTGAATCTCTTGTTTATATTGGAGCTACATCCCAGGGATGAATAGACTTGTTGTGCTAATGGTGTGTGGACCCCTATGGAGGACAGATTAATGCGATCTATTTCTGTGTTCAAGTCATAATGTTCATTTAGCAGCTGTGCTTCTTGGTGTAGTTTATAGCCACTTATGACAATTTCCATCCTAGAGCTTTTCATCCATCACTGATGTAGAATCATTCAAATTCACTAAAGTCAGGAGCCGAAGAGCAGACCAGGAAGCTGACAGATATCTGAGCAGACAGACTCCGAGCCTGTGCTCTGGCTTTGTGTCCTATGATAAAGCGCTCCTTGGCTCCAGGCAGTTTTGATTGTTGCCAGTCATCAAGTTTTCTAGTAAAAAGTGGATACCCTGAGATTCCCTCTTCAAGGGAAAGATCCATTTTTGGACTATTAAACGGTAGATATTTTAACAATTATAGTTCTGTTACTTTGGTTGTGATGGTGGCAGCTGAGATGGGAACAAGCCAGGGTCCCATGGGAAGCAGTTTCTGAGACTGATAATGGAAGAAGTAGGATATACATGAAAGAGGTCCATGAATTCTAAGATGCTCATTATACGAATCTTAATTAGTGTGATTATTTGTTGGCAGATTGCTGAAGTTCTCTTATTGCTGAGATAATTCAAATTAAAAAAAACTTTCTTGGAGTTTGAATTGGCCAGTATTGGTCTGTATACCAAAGACTCTGAACTCACTTAGAAGAGTTCCATGTGAATTTCTCAGTTCTCCCAGGATTCCTCTCACAGTTCCTGTAAACCCATGCTTTGCATTCGTCTTTCATCCACAGAGCCCCCTGACCTGCGGGTATATCCAGGAGGATGGGAACAGTCTTGCCTGCCTCTTGGGGTGCTCAGCTTAAGGAAAAGCCCTAGGAACTGGTGACAGCAATTGAACAGGCATCTCAGCTGTGAAATTCAGGGCTCCTTGTGGTGGGCCAACCTTCCGCACCAAAACAAAACCTCCACTGAGATCTGGCCTGAACTGTAGTGGTGGTGGTGGCTTAGTTACTAAGTCATGTCTGACTCTTGCAATCCCGTGTACTTTATATAGCCCATCAGGCTCCTCTGTCCAGAGCTGTAGTCAATGCAGTTAGAGCAGACACAGATATTATCATTAGAAAGATGAACTGGGCACCTACCAGACCAAGAATCCTGGGAGGGCAGGAACTGTGTCTGGTTTAAAATAACAACCAATAAGCTGATAATTTTGCTATTTGAGAAGGACTCAACAAGGATAGTGTATTTTTCACTCCAAGCAACCTCAGTTAGTGTTTGACTCAAGCTGGTGGGTCTAATTCCAAGATGGTTCACTCAGACTGGTTCTTTCTGTCAGATAGTAGTCATCATGACTCAATTCTCCTCCATGGGGGTGCCACCACTTAGCTACTTGGGCTTCCTCAGAGTGTGGCCGCTGGTTCCACCTGGCACAGTGCCACTTCTGCTTGTTTTCTGGTTCAAAGCAGTCACAGGCCCTGCTCAGATTTACCAAGGCAAGGGAAGGGAGAGGGATGGATAAGAAATACACTACCCCTTGATGGAAGAAGCACAAGCTGGAATAAAGATTGCCGGGAGAAATATCAATAGCCTCAGATATGCAGATGACACCACCCTTATGGCAGAAAGTGAAGAGGAACTAAAAAGCCTCTTGATGAAAGCGAAAGAGGAAAGTGAAAAGTTGGCTTAAAGCTCAACATTCAGAAAACTAAGATCATGGCATCTGGTCCCATCACTTCATGGGAAATAGATGGGGAAACAGTGGAAACAGTGTCAGACTTTATTTTGGGGGGCTCCAAAATCAGATGGTGATTGCAGCCATGAAATTAAAAGACACTTACTCCTTGGAAAGAAAGTTATGACCAACCTGGACAGCATATTAAAAAGCAGAGATATTACTTTGCCAACAAAGGTCCGTCTAGTCAAGGCTATGGTTTTTCCAGTGGTCATGTATGGATGTGAGA
>NW_011494962.1:4293988-4323043 GCF_000754665.1 Bison bison bison | reverse complement strand
AGAGTTGACTCATTGGAAAAGACTCTGATGCTGGGAGGGATTGGGGGCAGGAGGAGAAGGGGACAACAGAGGATGAGATGGTTGGATGGCATCACCGACCCAATACACGAGTTTGGGTGAACTCCAGGAGTTGGTGATGGACAGGGAGGCCTGGCGTGCTGCAATTTATGGGGTCGCAAAGAGTCAGACACAACTGAGCGACTGAAATGAACTGAACTGAACCTCTTGATGGAGGAAGTGATAAAAATTTGTAGTCATTTTTACTGAACTCCAAATGTTCACTGGAGAAGATCTATTCAGAAGATTTGATACTAAAGTTGAATGTTCATTACATTTTCTTCCTTATAGAAAAGTTTTAGTTAGCTAAATTATATAGCCCAGAGGATGGGACTTGACTTCCTTAAAATTCCCATCAGCTCCCCTTCCAAGCCCTGGCAAATAAATGTACAGTCTAAGTGGGACCCATTTATTATGCAGATGTCTTTTTAACAAAAGTCTCAGTCTGCCAACATCCCCTAGTCCACCCTCCCCACACACAAATCACATATGTTTCTTCTTTTATTGAAACACTGGAGCTGCCATGACCCACTTACGAGAAGAGCCCCTGGTATGCAGAGACCAAGGCAGTGAATTCCATGGTATGAGAATCTGTCCAGTGTCACCAACGTTGTGATATATCCGTCTCAACTGTCATGTTACTTGTCAAATGTATTTGTAACAACAACAACAAAAAGCTTTCTTTGTCCCTCTATGCCAAAAAAGTCATCAGCAAATTCACATACATTAGTTTTTCTTCTAGAGATTTCAAACAAATTTCCTTGATCAATTCAATCTCTCTTCAGAGATTTCCTGCCCTACAAGTTATAGATGTTCATTTGATTCTTTTGCAGATTCCTTATTCTGTTAGAATCACCCTGGTAAGTGTTCCAGAATCTGCTTGCTTTTCTTGAATTTAGGTGACTCGAGTAGCAACCACTTATCAATGACCTGTCAGTTCCAGGCATATATGTGTGTTACACTGTCTCCAGGCAGCACTACAAGGCATCGGTGGGTATTTGGGAAAGAAGGGGTGTCTGAGAGGCCAACTCACCTGAGGTCCTTAGTGCTGCCTTCAGGTGTGAACTCAGTCTTCCTAAGTCCACGGTCTTTGTGATGTTTTATGCAAGCCCACATCAGCCGTGATAGGTCCAACTGGACTAGTTTACCTCCCAGAGCCAACTTCTCTCCATATATGGAGGCACTTGGCCCTATCTCCCGATAAACTGACTGAACAAGCCATAATACTGAGTCCCTTTTTTTTAAAGATAGATGATAGATAATAGATAGATGAGATAGATGATTAGATAGATAGGTAAGTAGAGGACAGGTAGGTAGATAGATAGCAACAATAGGAAAATTGGAAACAAAAGAAAATAGACTTATTTTCCCACCACCATAAGACAAGCATTTTAATTTTACTGCAGCCTTTTACGCTGTGCCCACTGACTTCTATACAATTGCCATTACAGGCATATACCCAGTTTTCATTATGCTTTTCAGAACATGTTTTGATATTTGGACTCTCCCCCAAGTTTTTACCTTTTATAATAATAATTTATATTTGCTAGTGTAATAGTCTGGGCAGATGACCAAAGTAGATCGATGTTTTTTTTCGTTTGTTTGTTTTTAAAATATTTTTTTTCTGTCTATAAAAGCAATTCATGTGCATTGTAAAAACATTTGAAAAATCTACATAAGCCTAAGAAGAATAAAAAGATTTTTGTTCTACTCAGAGATAATATTGTTACAGTTCGGAGTATTTTCTTCCAGGCTTTAAAAATATGTTATAAATAGATTTTGTTTATATAGACACACATATGTCATTTTATTGTATGCAGAAGTGGGATCATGCTGAAAGCAACAACTTCAGCTAATGTTTGCATGTCTCCACAAAAGGAATTTTTTTTTCCCCTGATGCTTTGATTTTCTATAAGGACTCTCCTTATAGAGAGTTTCATTGTTTCCCAGGAATTCCTTGGGATTTTTGAGACATTCCTAAATATGAAATTACTTCCTCCCAGGTTGGGCTGCATCAGGATAGAGCAGCACACACACGCATCCTTTAGCAGAGCGTGTTATGCATTCATTGCCTCATAAACCATGGAGCAGGGCTGGTAATGAGGTGGCGAGGTGACCTCTAGCTAAATGCTGAAGCTGGACGAAACGATGCTATTCTGCGAAACTGTGGTCGCCTCTGAACAATGCCCCAGCTTCTCACGAAGGATGCTACAGACCTCATGGAGGAGAATGGGTTGGGTCTACTTCATCCTACCTGTGAGACGGACGAGCCGATCTTCCCTGTTGTGGTTAGTCACTCAGTCGTGTCTGACTCTTTGCAACCCCATGAACTATAGTCTGTCAGGCTCCTCTGTCCATGGGGATTCTCCAGGCAAGAATACTGGAGTAGGTTGCCATGCCCTCCTTCAGGGGATCTTTCCAACCCATGGATTGAACCCAGGTCTCCCATATTGCAGACAGATTCTTTACCTACTGAGCCACCAGGGAAGCCCAACTTCCCTGTTACTTTGGTGCATATTTCAGAGACGTGAGTTAAATTGGGTGTGGAAGCTTAGTTTCCAGTAGGAGTAAATACTGTACACATCAGTTCAGTTCAGTCGCTCAGTCGTTTCTGACTCTTTGCGACTCCATGAATCGCAGCACGCCAGGCCTCCCCATTCATCACCAACTCCCGGAGTTCACTCAGACTCACGTCCATCAAGTTGGTGATGCCATCCAGCCATCTCATCTTCTGTCGTCCCCTTTTCCTCCTGCCCCCAATCCCTCCCAGCATCAGAGTCTTTTCCATTGAGTCAACTCTTCTCATGAGGTGGCCAAAGTACTGGAGTTTCAGCTTTAGCATCATTCCTTCCAAAGAACACCCAGGGCTGATCTCCTTCAGAATGGACTGGTTGGATCTCCTTGCAGTCCAAGGGACTCTCAAGAGTCTTCTCCAACACCACAGTACAAAAGCATCAATTCTTCGGTGCTCAGCTTTCTTCACAGTCCAACTCTCACATCCATACATGACCACTGGAAAAACCATAGCCTTGACTAGACGGACCTTTGTTGGCAAAGTAATGTCTCTGCTTTTCAATATGCTGTCTAGGTTGGTCATAACTTTCCTTCCAAGGAGTAAGCCTCTTTTAATTTCATGGCTGCAGTCACCATCTGCAGTGATTTTGGAGCCCAGAAAAATAAAGTCTGACACTGTTTCCACTGTTTCCTCATCTATTTCCCATGAAGTGATGGGACCAGATGCCATGATCTTCATTTTCTGAATGTTGAGCTTTAAGCCAACTTTTTCACTCTCTTCTTTCACTTGCATCAAGAGGCTTTTTAGTTCCTCTTCACTTTCTGCCATAAGGGTGGTGTCATCTGCATATCTGAGGTTATTGATATTTCTCCCAGCAATCTTGATTCCAGCTTGTGTGTCTTCCAGCCCAGTGTTTCTCATGATGTACTCTGCATATGAGTTAAATAAGCAGGGTGACAATATACAGCCTTGACGTTCTCTTTTTCCTATTTGGAACCAGTCTGTTGTTCCATGTCCAGTTCTAACTGTTGCTTCCTGACCTGCATATAGGTTTCTCAAAAGGCAGGTCAAGTGGTCTTGTGTTCCCATTTCTTTCAGAATTTTCCACAGTTTATTGTGATCCACACAGTCAAAGGCTTTGGCATAGACTGTACACATAGCAAAATACATATCTTAGGATCAACATTCTCTACTTTAACTCTGAAATAGTAGAATGGTGCAAGTCACCTGTCTTTTATGTTCCATACAGTGTAACATTTTTAAAATGCAAAATTCTTTAAATGCACGGGGAAGTACAGAAAATACTAACTTGGATACCATGATTCCATTGCAGATTTTTTTAAAATTTCCTTATTTATTTTGGCTGCTCTGGGTCTTTGTAGCTGTGTGCAGGCTTTCTCTATTTGCAGTGTGCAGGCTTCTCACTGCTGTGGCTTCTCTTGTTAAGAGCACAGGCTCTAGGCATGCAGACTTCAGTAGTTGTAGCACGTGGGCTCAGCAGTGCAACTTGTGGGCTCTAGAGCTCGGGCTCAGTTGTGGCACATGGGCTAACTTGCCCGGAGGCATGTGGGATCTTCGTGGACCAAGGATTGAACCAGTGTCTCTTGCATTGCAAGTTGGATTCTTAACCACTGGCCCACAGGGGAGGCCCACTCTACACAGATTTAATGAAGATCAGTGTTGTCCATATTTGCTTTCTATCTCTTTGAAAGACAGTATTTCATGGTGGGTATACTCTCCCAACACATAGTCTTGGAGAAAAGTCTTTTGGCATGAGGACTGGGGGCCAGGGCATCTTGTCAGCCTCTCCACTCTAGTTCGTGCTCTTAGAAGGTCACTGTGAAGTGAAATGATTCCCTCCAGTGACTACAGAACCCACAGGAGAGAAAACAAAGGGGAGAACAAAAGGAAGATGAAGTCAGGCGTTGCCCAAAGCCTAGAGTGACGAGGGGGAAGAGGGTATGGTGGGAACACCGGCTGAGCTGGATGTTAATTGCACCATCTGTAAGTGTGTTAGAAGCCCCGATAGACGCAATAGACTTTTTTTTTTTTCTTTTTCTTTTTTTTTCATCACATTTAGAGACAAGCTGCTTCCTGAATTGGATGAATTTTAAGGTTATGGTTGCACATTTAAAAAGTGAAAATTGAGGCTTCTCCCATTCTTTGCCTCTCTCCTGAGTTGTGGGAGTAATTCACAGCAATTCAGAATTTACATCTTGGAGCAAACTTGATGATTTGTCTTCATTGTATTTGACGGAAAAAAAGAAGCCTCATCAGCCAGGGTCTGATTTTCCAAAAGCCTATCATTCAGTCACTTATTATCCATTTTATGAAGTTTCTAGGTCTTTTGCTTCCCCTGGCCCCTTCCACCTCCTGCTGAGTTTCGGTCATTTTTGCTGCTAGTTAGGACTTCCATCAGCGGGTGTGGAGGAGCAAAGAGAACGGGCAAAGCGTTATTAAGTTTTGCTTCGTGATAAGAGCTCTACAAAGGACTCAGTGGGGGAGAAATGTGAGCCTTTGCCTACAACAAGGTTTGAGTTATCTGTTGATTTGGGTTATGTATGCCTCCCTGTCCTCCTTTAGTCCTGGTGATTAAGAGTTGACTTGTGGAAAAACAGCTACAAAACACAGCTAAGAATCACAGTGAGCCTTGACTTCAACATGGTCCTGTGACAGGACACCATGATGAGAGGGAGGCTGCATCATCCATAGGAGTTCACTGAAGGGTCGAATTGATGTTCAGTCTTTGTCCCCACCTGGAGTGGGTAAGTAAAATAGAAGCTTTCAACAGGAGTGAGTCTGTGTGGAGGGGTAGAGTCTAGAATCACTTGGGACAACTTTCTCAAACTGAATGCAATGATTTCTCTGCATGGTAACATTTGAGGTAGGTCTGGGTATGGACTTTGGGTGGTATATCATCTTATGTCCTGACATGTAAAGTGAGAGGAATTGGGAAAGAACACTGAAAAGAGTTAAAGGAATTCCACAAAGGAGAAGGAAGCTGACTTCTCAGACCTGAGTGGAATACTACTTGGCCATGAAAAAGAACAGACAGTGCCATTTGCAGCAACATGGATGCTACTAGAGATTATCATCCTAAGTGACATAAGTCAGAAAGAGAAAAACAGATACCATACGATATCACTTACATATGGAATCTAAAATACAGCACAGATGAACCTATCTACAGAACAGAAATAGACTCACAGACATGGAGATCGGACTGCTGGTTGCCAAAGGGGAGTGGAGGAGGGAGAAGGATGTACTGGGAGTTTGGGGTTGGCAGATGCAAACTATTACACTTAGAATGGATAAACAACAAGGTCCTACTGTATAGCACTGGGAACTATATCCAGTCTCCTGGGATAAATCATAATGGGAAAGAATATTCAAAAAGAATGTATATATGTGTATAACTGACTCACTTTGCTATACAGCAAAGATTGGCACAACATTGTAAATTAACTCTACTTAACAACAATAAAAAACAATTCTCAGTCCTCAAGATGGGGGGCTTCTAAGTTAGCTAAATAAGTGTTGTCAGGTATACCACAGGGTGCTTATGGGCAGCAGGCTCCCCACTTTTGCTAACACAACCTTCCAGTGTGTGGAATGGCCCTACTGCCCCCATCTTGGTCTTTATTCAGGCTCCAAGCTCCCTTTCCTTTGTGACTCCCCAGTCTTCCTTCTTCACTGTCTTCTAATTTGAATAAGAACCAGTCAATTCACAACTGATCCCCAAGTCCTAAGAAGGTTGTCATTTTACTAAGGAAGATCCTAAACACAAGATGCTGTGTCCTGAGAGTGGCCTACAGAGCTCACAGCTGTACTTTCTCTCCCTGTAATGAGTGGGAGTAGATGATGCAGCCAGACCCACTACAGTTCACATCCTGCGTCTATCCACACCATTCACAGGGTCCCTTAGATTGTCCCCCCCTGCGTTCAATCTCTGCTTCTACTCCTAAGCTTCACATTCACATGGTTTCTCTGATCTGGACTATGAGCCCCTTAATGTGTCTTCATGCCAAGTGTTATTTTTCCCAAGAGCAAAAAAATTAATTAGAAACATGATTTGGCTCACTTATCTGCCCCATTTGAAGACTTGTCTTGGATTCTTACTTATAGTGATGGAGCGTCATGTCCAAGACCTTCCCTCATGACCTCAGTCTCTTCCCAGGATTAACCCTGTCATTGCTTCTTTCCACTGCAGTGACCTTATTCCCCTTCCTCCACCCTGTCCTGTGGCCACAACACCAACATTCCTACAGACTGTCCAGCCCTTTCTTCCCCAAACAACTCATTAATTAATTTTAATTTTTATTGGAATATATATACATTGGTTTACAATGTTGTGTTAGTTTCTGCTGTACAGCAAAGTGAAATCAGCTGTACATATACAAATGCCCCCTCCCTTTCGTATTTCCTTCCCATTGAGGTCACCACAGAGCATTGAGTAGAGTTCCCTGTGCTGTTCCGTTATGTTCTCATGAGTAATCTTTTTCATACTTAGTATTAGTAGTGTATATATGTCAATCCCAGTCTCCTAATTCATCCCATATCCCCTTGGTATCCAGACACTGGTTCTCTACATCTCTACATCTGGTCTCTATTTCTGCCCTGCAAATAAGGGCATCTGTACCATTTTCCTGGGCTTCCCAGGTGGCACTAGTGGTAAAGAACCCTCCTGCCAATGCAGGAGACATAAGAGACACAGGTTCGATCCCTGGATCTGGAAGATCCCCTGGAGGAGGGAATGGCAACCTACTCCAGTATTCTTGTCTGGAGAATCCCATAGACAGAGGAGCCTGGCGGGCTATAGTCCATAGGGTTACAAAGAGTCGGATGCAACTGCAGCAACTTAGCACCTACGCATACTATTTTTCTAGATTTCACATATATGCATTAATATACAGTATTTTTTTTCTCTTTCTGACTGACTTCACTGTATGACACTCTTTAGGTCCATCCACACCTCCAGGAGAACCTCAATTCATAAAGCAAATGTTAACAGCCAGAGAAGGGGAAATGGACATAAACAACTCATTCTTTAGAAGCCCCTAAAATAGCTCCCCCCACACAGCTCCTTCCATCAGCTTCTTCCCCACACAGTTCCCCCGCGTCCCTTGGGTTCTCCCTTCCTCGTAAGGCGGCCACAATGCTTAACACTGTGTTGGTGAGTCTTCCCTCTCCTGAGCAGCGCCCCCTGCTGGGTTCCTCCTTGCTATGCTGTGTTCCTGGAAAGTGAGGCAGTTGGCAGTCAGCACTTGGGGAGGCAGATAGGGGACAGGCAGGTGAGTGAACACATGCATGTTTCCTGCAAGGCTTGCCTATCCTTACTGTGTACCACCACTGGGACACACTCCCCAACAAAGATTTGGGGGGGGGGGGCTGTGCTTTGAAGAATGTGGGATCTTAATCCCGACCAGGGATCAAACCCATGGAAGCGCAGAGTCTTAACCACTGGGCTGCCAGGAAAAGTCCGCAGATTCTTTTACTTCCTTGGTCAGTGCTTTGTTTGTGTCTTTTTCGGTGAGTGGAGTGGGACAGTGTAGCTACTGCAGGAATCTTTTTGCAGCTTTCCACAAAGCACCCAGCTCCTCCTCTTCAACAGGACTTGCAACCCTCTGCATTCTTCAGAGCCAGTCAGCACCTCTCAAGGGCATGCATAGCCTCACATCTTGTGAAAGGGGCAGAATGAGAGGATAGGCAAAGGGAGCCAACATACGAATATATTCCTTTACTCCACCCATGGAAAGGCTTTCTTTCCACTCTTTAGCTCTGAACAGAAGAGTGGGAAACATCTCTTGTCTCTTCTCAGAAAGTGTTAGTCGCTTAGTCGTGTCCTACTCTCTGCGACCCCATGGACTATAGCCAGCCAAGCTCCTCTGTCAATGGAATTCTCCAGGAAAAGAGTACCAGAGTGGGCTGCCATTCCCTTCTCCAGGGGGATCTTCCCAACCCAGGAATTGAACCTGGGTCTCCTGCATTGCAGGCAGATTCTTTACCATCTGACCCATCAGAAGAGGTATTTTTTTCCCCCATGATAAATCCATGTGCCTGTTCAGGGATTGAAGTAGAGGGGAAGAGTGGACACGTGATATGAATTTTGTACACACATATCTGTGTGTACCCCAAACTGGGAAAGTGCTCCTGTAGTAGATTTTAAAAGTATCAGTTAGGGATCAGACACACCTCAATTTTAATTCCACCTGCCATTTAGTAGCTCCGTGAATTTGAGGAAGTGAGTCACCTTTCTGAGCCTTAGTTTCCTCATCTGTAACAAGACATCACATGAGATACTGTCTGCAAGACACCTGCGACAGAATGAGCGCTTGGGAGATGCCAGGAGCTTCTGTCTGTATTCACCATGTCTGACACATCACAGGGCTCCATCAGCTTGAGGTTGCTCCTGTCAGAGGCCTCACCTCGTAAATTTTACTTCTTTATAGGCATGATTGAGTTAGTTTGGGAAGTGCTTCTTCAGACGTTTGGTAGTAGAAATCAGGATTAAAAGGCTGGTGTTACTGAAAGATAACGGAGTTTTGAGATAAGTGATGTCAAGGGTGACATTGAGCAGGGGGCAAAGAAGGATGCAGAGGAGTGCCCCTGTGGGTCCAGAGAAGGATTAAGAGTACTTGACTTTCTCATTTGAAACTTAGCTATTTATTTTACCTTGCTGTTGCTAAGTCGCTTCAGATATGTCCGACTCTGTGCAACCCCATAGACGGCAGCCCACCAGGCTCCCCCATCCCTGGGATTCTCCAGGCAAGAACACTGGAGTGGGTTGCCATTTCCTTGTTCAGTGCATGAAAGTGAAAAGTGAAAGTGAAGTTGCTCAGTCGTGGCCGACTCTTTGCAACCCCATGGACTGCAGCCCACCAGGCTCCTCTGTCAATGGGATTTTCCAGGCAAGAGCACTGGAGTGGGGTGCCATTGCCTTCTCCATATTTTACCTTAAGACCTAACTATTCTCAGTTACTGTGCAAGCCCTCAGTGTCAACGGTGTTCCCTTTCTCCCAAGTTCAGCCCTTTCCCCCCAACATTTATAAAAGAGTGATTCCAAGATCAAACTCTCTTTCACAAGAGTGTTAGCAAAAGTTCATGTTTCTGACACACAGTTAGGCCGAACAAACTAAATTGAGGGTGTTTGGAGCAGGGAAAGGTGTATTGCAGGGCTTTACAAGAAGACCGGTGGCTCATGCCTTTAAAGTCCAGAGCTCTCCTGGAGGGTTTTGGCAAAGCATTTTCAAAAGCTGGGTGGGGTCCCAGGGTGTGTGGTCAGCTTGTGCACAGTTCTCTGATGGGCTGATGGTGAGATCGCAGGGAGGTGTCATAGGGGTTAACGTTATCAGTCCAGGTTCAAGTAGTTAACAGCTTCCATTTGTTGGAGAGGGCGACATTTTTTACATCTGCGAAACAACTCAGGAAATGTGCCTCAGATATTGCCGAGAGGAGCTAAAGCAGAGCTTATGGGAGAAGCGCCTGTCCCTGGAAGCCCCCATAGGGTTCTGCTGGGTTACTGGAGTAGGTGGTGACCAGCCCTGGTCTCAGACCCATTTTCAACACAGAATGACATTTTTCTGGCTTGGGGAGTGAGGGATAACTCTCTGCCAGGCTTGAGGGTTCTGCCATTCCAAGGCTGAGAGGCTGCCTTCAAGCTTTTTGGCGAGGCAGGTGGTGGTGGTTTTGTTGCTAAATAGTGTCTGGTTCTTTGCAACCCCATGGACTATAACCCACCAGGCTCCTCTGTCCGTGTAATTCTCCAGGCAAGAATACTGGAGGGGGTTGCCATTTCCTTCTCTAGGAGATCTTCCCAATCCAGGAATTGAACCTGGGTCTCTTGCATTGCAGGCGGATTCTCTACTGACTGAACCAGAGAGTAAAGAAGTCACAAGAAAGTGGGGAGAGGGAGTTCGCTTCCTGGGATGGTCTCCACACCCAGCTACACTACAGAACCACCAGGGAGCTTTAAAATGTACGTTACTTAGGCTCTTCCCAGGCGCAGTGAATACCTGTCTCTGGAGCGTGGCTCACGAATTCGTATTTTTAACAGGCTCCCCAGGTGAGCACTGGGGCTTCCAGGTGGCGCTAGTGGTAAAGAATCTGCTTGTCAAGGCAGGAGATGCAGGTTCGATCCTGGGTGGGGAAGATCGCCTGGAGGAGGGTATGGCTACCCACTCCAGTGTTCTTGCCTGGAGAATCCCACAGACCAAGGAACCTGGTGGGCTACGGTCCGTAGAGTCACAAAGAGAAACAGCTGAGGGACTGAGCACACGCACATACACACTTACGTATATGCATGAACGTGAACGTGAAAACGTGAAGTCGCTCAGTCGTGTCCGACTCTTTGCAACCCCATGGACTGTAGCCTACCAGGCTCCTCTGTCCATGGGATTTTCCAGGCAATAGTACTGGAGTGGATTGCCATTTCCTTCTCCAAGGGATCTTCCCAACCCAGGGATCGAACCCAGGTCTCCCACATCGTAGACAGACACTTTACCGTCTGAGCCACCAGGGAAGTCACGTGTATGTATGGCTGATCCATTTTGCTGTACAGCAGAAATTAACACAACATTGTAAAGCAACTATACTCCAATAAAAAATTAGCTTAAAAAAAAGTAATGAGTTTGGTGAGTCGAGATCACACGTTTAAGGACTGGAATTTGCTGGGAAACCAGAGAGAGATGAAGGGCCCTGAAAGTCTTGTTAGGGAGCCTGGGCTCCACCCTATAACTCAGTGGGCAAATACTCCTCACTTCAGATCCACTGGGTGACTTGTTGAAAACAGGAACTTCTGAGCCCTACTTCAGAGTGTAGGGTTTCCCAGGTGGCTTAGTAGTAAAGAATCTGCCTACCAATGCAGGAGATACAGATTTAATCCCCAGTTTTGGATGATTCCCTGTAGAAGGGATTGGCAACCAGCTCCAGTATTCTTGTCTAAAGAATTCCATGGACAGAGGAGCCTGGCAGGTGACAGTCCATGGGGTTGCAAAGAGTCAGATGCAACTGAGCACACACACACACACACACACACACACACCCCAGGTGAGTCTCAGAGACTCAGTGGGTCCCTTACTCGGGTGGAAATCTGTGTGAAGTTCACATGAGGCGCTAGCCTGGGACTCCCCACAAGGCATGAAAATCCTGGGGCTCTTGGTGGTTCTTATATGTGATATCCTAAAGTTATAAAAGCAGGACTGATTCTACATTATTTTCAGATTCTCAGAAAATAATCTCTCCAAGCACCTAAGTTTTCCAGGGACATCTGACTCTATTTTTGACAAAGCTTCTTCTGATGTTACAGGGTTGGATTCCCCACTGTGGGTAGCCTAGACCACCAGTGTAGGGACTTGGTACCTGTCTTACACATTCAACAGCATCTCCATCAGTGTTGTTGTCCCTCTTTAGGTCAACTGAAGAGTGAAAATAAAGCTATTCCTTCTGTGAATATTTCTGGGAAAAAAAAAGTTGGAAAAACAAGCTATAGGCTATGGGGATCTTATTCACCTCCCTCAGGAATTTTTTTTTTTTTTTCTCTCTTGGCTTTCCTGGGAGCCTTTAAGCCTCATTCCTAGGATCCCAAGACCTTCCTGGATGAAATTCGGATTTGGCAGCAGCCACACATCAGTTGCATTCTCACTCAAGCAGGAACTTTGGGTATGGTTAGAGAAAGAAATGAGAAGAAGAGTTAAGCTCACAAAGAGGATTCATCTCCTCTAGCTGGTTTTCGTCCATTGCTGAGTTCTTATCTCCACTTCCCACCAACACCTACTTACTTGGATCTTGACTTATTTTGGCAGTTCTCTTCACGTGGACTGTGGTTGCCATGGAGATGTTATCCCGCGTGCTGCATGCTGTCTCATCTCCATCTCTTCCTTTCTCTCCAGCGTGCGCTCGCTCCCTCCATCCTCTCTTGTGCACTCAGCCTGGCCCCGTTGTAATTGAGGACATCAAACACCACATCTCTTCAAGCTATTTTGCCGCTCTGCCCCCAGTCACACCGACTGTGTTTTAACTTCATATAATCAAAGCAACCTGGGAGTGACTGGAAGAGAGGGGAGGAAATTGACTCAAATGCTAAATTCCTTTACGTTATGCTAGGATGCTCAGGAGTTTGAGGGAATTCAGGCAAGTGTTAATCAAATTAACTTCCCTCTGCTTTCACAGGGATTAAACCTTTGCTGAGGTTCAGAGAGACTTATTAACAATACTTTTCTGATTTCCACCTGGACTGTTTCTTCATGTCCTGGTGTTATCTACAAAGGAGAAAGCCTGAACTATTTCAGCTCCTAATTTCCCACCCATGAAATAATTCACTTTGTGCATTTTCTGTACTGACCCGAGGGTGTCTCGGAGGAAATATATTGACATCCTGGGTTATCAAGTGTTGGGCCAGATGTAGAAAAGATCTTAGTGTGAATAACTGAAGATTTGCCCTATTTGAATAATTACAGGTTTTATGCATGTTTGACTATGTGGACATTGGGGGGGGAAGTTCTCTCCCTCACCCACTGAGGTCATTTTAATTTTTTTTAATTTACTTTTAAAATGGGAAAATATTAGAAGATAAATAACAAATTCTCCTTTTGTTCTTTTGTTTTTTAAAGATCTTCTGATTCCATTGTTACAAAGTATTTTTCTCTGTTCCTAAACTAGCAAAGTGAATTTATATTGATAGAGAACACCCCCAATATTATATTTTACATATATTTCAGATTCCCCTAGTGCTTTTATTTTTCAAACTAAAAATCACTACCAGCAACTCTGTTATCAAGAAGTTCCTTTTGCTTTCTTATAGAATAAGATTTGAATAAGTTACATGATTCTCAGAGATAAACAGATGTTTTATAGACCATTCAAAGGGGAGAATGGTAAGAAGATTCAAAGGGAAGAAGTTTAAAAATTTAAAAACATTTCTGCTTGTGCAGAAATGAAGTCATCCCCACTGTTTGACTCATTGTTTTTCAAAAAGAAAGATTATAGGTGTATATTCTTTAGAAGTTGCTCTTCTTTAAATCAATCATTGGAGGAGTCACTTTCCACAGGGAATTAATACTCAGTGCTGATATCGATACACAGTGCCATCTATGTGTGTGCGTGTGTGTATGTGAGAGAGAGAGATGACATAGAAAGGTGGGTGTGAGGGGTGGGAAGTAAGAAAGCAGAGGAAAGGCTTTCAGGACTAGTCTTCTGGAAGTTCAAAAATAAATCAGTAAGTATTAATTGACTGCATACCACAAGCAAGGCACTAATTTGGAATCTGCAAAGAATAATTGAAGGGCAAGATTTGATACTTAGCTTCTAACAATGTCTTATCTATCTGGAAGACAAAATCCAGACATACAAAATGATGAGTAACAAAAAGGAATAAGAGGTGCTCTGTGACAACCTAGAGGGGCTGAATGGGGTGGGAGGTAGGGGGAAGTTTCAAGAGAGAGGAGACATATGTATACCTATGACTGATTCATGTTGATGTGTGGCAGAAACAAGCACAGTATTGTAAAGCAATTATCTTCCAATTTAAGGCAAAAGAAGTTTTTGAAAAAAGGAACAAGATAGGTCAGGTCAACAATTAATCAAATGCTGACATGTGGACTGGAGGCTGGAAAGGGCAGGAGGAGAGAAGAGGAGAGAGGGAGCTGGGATGGTCAGGAATAGAAAAGGGGAAACTGGATTTGAAACCATAAGCATGAGCAAGATTTGTACTGAATTCAATGGAAAAAAAAATAGAATAGAGGCAGGAAAATGCAGGTCATGGTCAGGGGACAGTGAAGAAGCCTCTTGGCTTCAGCAGGAGTTCATACAACACACAGAGAGACAGGGCCAGGGCAGAGAGGACTTTGATCATGGGCAGACTTTTTCTCTACGTAACAGTCATTGGAGTTCTTTGAGCAAGCAGCCCTAAGAGGTCTTGTCGTAAGATGACGTGCAGGTAGTATTTGGAAGGTGGGGCGATTGATATCGGGCTGATGGCCCAGTAGAGGGCTGCTTTAGCTGTTCGTCTACCAAGTGATGAGGTGTGGTCTAGCATGAAGGTCATGGGACTTGAAGGGAAGGGCCAGATGCAAGAAGTATGTTGTAAAAACAGGACTGTGTAGGGGAGGGCGTGGGTCACTGAACACGGGAAACTAGGAAGATGGCAGAGACTCCTGGGAGGTTTCAAGACCACAGGAATGAGGCCAGTTAATATTCACGGTGAGCTGGATCATAAAGAAGGCTGAGTGATGAAGAATTGGTGCTTTTGAACTATGGTGCTGGAGAAGACTCTTGAGAGTCCCTTGTACAGCAAGGAGATCAAACAGTCAATCCTAAAGGAAATCAACCCTAAATATTCATTGGAAGGACTGATGCTGAAGCTCCAATACTTTGGCCACCTGATGTGAAGAGCAAACTCATTGGAAAAGACTCTGGTGCTAGGAAAGATGGAAGGCAAGAGGAGAAGAGGGCTACAGAGGATGAAATGATTGGACGGCATCACCGACTCAATGGACAAGAGTCTGAGCAAACTCTGGGAGATAGTGAAGAACAAGGAAGCCTTGTTCCGCTGATACACTGCAGTTCATGGGGTCACAAAGAGTCGGGCACAACTTAACGACTGAACAACGATATGCACTGTGCTCTGGGCAGCATCCCAAATGCTTGGTAAATATTAACTAAGTCAGAGAGAGGAATTAGAAAGTCAGTTAGTGTGAGGAAGAAGATAAAGCAAATGCATTTCCAGCCCTAAGAGTTTGTAATGGGGGAAATGCGAGCAGAAATGGCCATTGAAGGGTGAATGTGGGGGATGAGAAAGAGGGGGAATGCAGGCGTAGAATCAGAACTCAGAGAAAGAGTTGGTTCCCTGAGGACAGCTGAAATGAACAGAGACCCTATAATTTCAGGGTTCCTACAAATTTTCTACAAAACCTCAAATAAGGGAAAAGAGAAATTAAAGCAGCCAACCAAGAAGGGAAAGAAGGAGCAATGGCAGGTAAAGGAGAAGAACCAAGATAATGATGAAACCTAGACTAGACACATTTCCAAAGGAGGGGCATGTCGTGCAGCTTAAACCCGGGACGAGATGCAGTGGATGAGCACCAAGGATAATCAATGTATTTGACTGTCCAGATCATAAGTATAGTCCTGCCTCCCTCATGGAGGATTGCTGAGAGTTGATTGCTGCTCCAAAGCAATACTTTAAATATTGTATTTTTTAAGTCCAGAGAGTGCTTGAGTATTCTGTGCCAAAGCAGGATAAAGTTTTTTTCCCCATCTTATCCGAGCCAAATAAATATTCTAACTCTTGTTGTCTGCCTCTAACAAGAGCTCCAAGAATATAGTCTTAGAGTTTCATAACTGACTTCCTCCCAGAGCGTGATCTGAGAATTAATTTCTCTATAAGTTCAGTCAGGCTTACTTCTTTGTGGTTCGTCTCCTGCTTTCTTATAAGGAAAATTAATTCCATTTCTAACTTTTTTGGGGTTTAGTGCTTGTGAAATGACAGACAGACCCCAGAGACCTGGAGTTCTCTTGTTATTCTGTGAATGTATTGCCTGACCAGCAATGTGTCTCCAGGCTTCCTCAGGGCTGTGAGAGCCCATGTGGTTCTCACCTCCTCCCTGAAAACTTCCCTTAATGGTGCTGGCTTAAGGGACAGTTAAAAGCAACTGATGGACTACTTATTGGTTCTCTAAATAGTGACTGAGTGCTCAGGCTTTGAGCCATTTAGAACTGGGTTTAGATTTTTGTTCGACCATGTTAGGAGTTGGGGACTTACCTCCCTCTTCCCTGATCATCATTTCTGACAATAGTATCCTTAGTGGGAGGAACATGGGTTTTAGAGCCACTCTGAATTGAATGGGGTAGCACCAACCTTGGGTTTTCATTATAATGTGATCTATCATTTTATAGCATTGCTGTGACAATATCATATAATGCGAAACATCCAGAATAGAGTTTGGCATGTACTCAAAAAATGGTAGCAGGTTTTATTTTTATTTTTTAATTGAGTGATCAGAGCAGAAATATGACTTCTAAGCAATTTCACTTACAAGCTAGAAAGCCATGAGATTCATTTACCTTGGGGAGACAAAATTCTGAAAAAAAGGGGGAAAAAATACCCATCAGCTTATTTTGTACATAATGGTAAACTCCAGCTGGTGATTTAGCTGATTTGACTCGTTCTGAGAAAGCAGTTCATAAGAGCAGCCAGCCTGATCTTTGCACTCATGTTATAAAGGTGAAAGCACAACAGAGAGGGAGGAGCCAGAGCTGTGGCAGACTGTTAAACCCTAAGAGTGGTGGTCTCATCACCAGAAGACAGGGGAATGTGGCCTGGCCTTGACCGTGTTAAGTCTGACCTGATAACTGAGCACTCAGGTAGAATGGTCCCACCAGGAATATAAAACTGAATGAAGGTCAGGAAAGAGATGGGAGCTCCAATGGAGATTTTGGAGGCCTTGGTATCGAGGTGATGATGGTTGATACTTGGCTGTGAATGTGTCTTCGAGAGAGAGCAGTGGTGAAAACCTGAGTCTTGAGTGCCCCCAACTTAGGGATTTCCCAGCAAAAATGGACAGGAGAGGGAAAGAGAACTGGTTCTAAAGGTATAGGAAGAACCAAGAAATTATCCTACTTTAATCCACAAATAAACAAAGGAAAGGAGAGTGCTGAAAATGTGGGAGTGTCATCTGTTAGTTGTATAATGTCAGGCGGAATAATGATAAAGCAAGAGCTACTGATTTTCTTTTGGTTATTGATGACCTTGTAAGATCTGTTTCTGTAGAGTGAACAGAGACAAAAGCCTAGACTGCAGAGGTTAAGGAGAGAGGGCTGGTAAGGAAGTCGGGGCATCAGGTGTCAATTACTTTTTTTTAAGTTTGTAGTAAAAAGAGGTAGAAAATGGAATTACTTTGCAGAAGTTGGAAAACAAATCTCTTTGTGACCTCCCCTGGCTGAGAAGGAGTTAATGTTAGAACTGCACAGTAATTTCAGAAGCATTAAAGAGCATGTTTCCATGGCAACATCAACCTACAGAGGGAGAGAAAGAGCTAGGATCCCCTGACAAAGAAGGAACAGCCGAGTTCTAGCCCCCACATGTACAGCGGGGAGAGATGATTACATGTTTCTTTCAGCTTCCCTGTGAAGATGCAGTTGGGGTTCATGTGTGCTGTCCTCTTGAGGACCAGGAAAGAGGGAAATGGGGTTGGATTTAAATAAACTCTTGCCCTCACCTTGCTTCAAATTCTGACTCAAGGGTCAAGCCATGTTAGAGTTATTAGAACAGATCAATGCACGTCTCTAACTAACTATCTAAAAATAGTTAAATAAATAAACAAATTTGATCTTCCCCTGACCTCTCTGCTCTAACTTGATCTAGAAACTGTGCTATGAAGTACCGTGCTTCACAGCAGCACTTACAGAAGCTCTAGAAACACAGGCTGTGTTTGACTGATAACCTTGGATCAGCACTTTTGCATTGTAGTTTCTATCTTGATGTTTTCTCCTTGACAAGATATACATTTCATCTTACTGTTTTCAGGTCCCTCGTATCCCTTTTAATACTGACAGGCATACATTTCCGGTACCTTCAAACTCAACCAGACTTTAAGAGGTGGGTCCTCCTGCTGTACTGAAGCCAAAGAAAGCTCTTTTGCAGACCATGCTACAGGAGCCACATCAACAAACTCGTTGTCGCTAACTTTCCCAACAGTTCACTTTCTTCACGCTCATATTTTGTTCCGTGTTGCATCTGGGACGTGTGTATCTTCCATTCCCCTGGTCTTTCCTTGGACTATAGACTGAGTAAATCACTTCACATCCTATGTAGAAGGGCATTATCCTTGGGACAGGCTGTTCGTGACTGCATCTTCTGAAGATGAAGATGTGCTCTGGAATGAGGCCACAGCCTCCACCACCCTCTGCCTTGCATCTGCAGCATGATGAAATTCTGAGACACCCATCTCCCTGAAAGACATTATCTTCACCCAGGTATCCTGAGTCCTCTGTTGCAAACCATCTCCTGCCCCTGGAATGTCTTCCTTCTTTTGACCACTCTTTTCCTTCCATTCAGTGTAATTGCTTCTAGAAATTTCTACTTAAAATCTGTACCAACTACTACTGAAAGACTTAAGTCATAACCCCCCTTTTTCCATGGATGACAAGACAGTTCCTCATAACCTTCATTCCCAGTCCCTGTAACTAGAGTCATCTCACTAATTCCTTTGCTTACCTCTTCTTCTTTCCTTCAGTAGAGCTATTACAGGGAGCTGTGGAATTAAGTGCATCGGAGCTACAGAGTGGCTAGGTGCTTTGTGTATGGAGGGATTGCCAGTCTGTTGGTCTTGTTGGCCATCTCAGGTAGAGGAGAGGGTAGAAAGGGGCTCCCATGGAAAAGCAAACTGAGGAAATGGAGAAAGGTCAAAAGGGAGAGAAAAGCATCCTTATCCCCTCACTTTCACACCCAGGTCACTTTGGATTTGTGACTAGAGGCTTCTTCTTGGGTGTATGTGACCAGGGTTCCTTTCAATTAAGTCTGAATGGTTCACAGTAGGAAAAGGCTTCTGATCAGAGCTGGATGTCCTAGAGAAATCTTTGCCAGTCATTGTTTGGCTGATTTTGGCATAACCCCTGAGTAGGTCTGCCCGCTCGTGAGCTGGAATGGATGTCAGCAAAATATTAGTAGGCATTAAGTTGAAATACCTGAAAAATATTAGTAGACATAAACAAGAGATACCGAGTACTCAGTGATCAGCTACCTTTTGATCTGCCTTGGCATTTTCTCCGGGAAGGTTCACTGCATAGTTCTGATGGCCCACGCTGGGCTATATTCCAATATATTGAGCACATCGTCTAGGGAAGAGAAGAGGGATTTTATTCAGGGCTTTGGAAAAAGAAAGTGATTTTAACTTATGTGCAACGTGAAAACATGAGCTTAAAATGAATCCAGGAGAGTTACTTGATTCCTTCCCACTGGGACTGTCACCTTTCTCAGTGCCTCTGATGACTCTGGGTTTCCCGTCACACCTTCACTCTCCCCACCCATCGCAGAGGTGATAAAGGGCTGTGGACATGAATACCAGGAGGAATTCTTTTCCTGTCTCAAGTTCTGTGCACAGTTCCCTAAGCTTTGATGTCCAGCACTCTTGATTAATTGGCATCGCCAGTTCCTAAGGAACCTACAAGCAGAAGCGTGCCCCACCAAAGGAAATTTTAAAGAGAATTACATAGTGTTCCAATCAGGGCTCTAGAAGGTCATAATGGGGGTCATTTCAAGGAGTCATTTATTCTAGGCTAAAATTATGGGGATATGAGCTCATCTTTTGCCTTCCTCAGAAAGCGAACTTTACATTGAAGTCGTACAATTAAATGACTTCGCGCTGCAAAATACCTCACAGGGATAACCAATCACAGGAGAGACAACACACATCCCCAAGCCTGAATGGCTGGGATATTGTGGGGGTGGGATGAATGTGTGGTTAATGGAAAAGCAGAGATCCAGAGACTGGCAGACCAGACTCTGAACTTATCCTGCCAAAGAGCGGCAACATCTACCCAGGCAATATCTTCTGTTAAGCTTTAAATATGGAAGGTCAGACTGTGATCCAGAAGTCCTGCAATCTCTAACAGTCTCTGGTATCCAGGTAATACTGTGTTAAAGGTAATCATAATAATACCACCAGCAGCAGCTAAAACTAAAGGCTCATTATGTACAGGTACATGTATCCTCACAACGGTCCTGTGAGGTAAGTACTATTACTGTTCACATTTTTATAGTGAGGAAACTGAGGCAGGGAGAGATTAAATAGCTTGTGAGATCACGCAGCTTCAGAACCGGCCGAGCAAGGACATGAGCAGAGGTCACCGGGCTGCAGAGTCCTTGCCTGTCCAGACCACGCTGCACTGCACATTGGTAGTATTGGGGGGGGGGGGGGGGGTGTGCGATACACACTGCATTTCTCTCATCTTCCCTTCACATATCCTGTTTCTCCCTTTGTTTTATCATCGCTGTTTTTTCGTTTTCTTTTTTATTAAGGTATGGTTGATTTGCAGCATTGTCTTAGTTTTAGGTGTACCATTTCTGCCTTCTATGTTCTTTCCTCATCACTAAGCATTTGAGGCATTCAGGACTTTTCATTCGTTTGAGTGTTGGTATCTTATAATGAGAACAAGCTCCTGGCTTTGACCGCAGATGAAAGAGTCCAGAGGATAATTGTGCCCTGGCCATGACCTGCCACATTGACCGCGCTTGGTGAAAGGAGACAGACAAGAGGATGAAAAGGTAGACAGTAGGCCCTTGCAGCTGGTGGCAGAACCTCTTGGAGCTCATTGAGCTAACATTTAGAGGAAGAGGAAATGCTCTCTACCTTCTTATATATCTGAGCAGAGATTTTTCAGCAGCTCTCGACAATGCCCCTCTTTTTCTTTTAATTTTGTGTGTGCTCAGTTGCTCAGTCATGTCCAACTCTTTGCGGTCATATGAACTGTAGCCCACCAGGTTTCTCTGTCCATGGCAGTCTCCAGGCAAGAATACTGAAGTGGGTTGCCATTTCCTCCTCCAGGGAACTTTCCTGATCCAGGGACTGAACCCACGTCTCGTGCACTGGCAGGTGGATTCTTTACCACTCAGCCACCTGGGAAGCTCTTCTTTTGTTTTGATAAAACTAATTCATGGTATTCAGTGGTGAAACAGAATTTGGGTAATAGAGCTCAGAAAATCTCATTGACAGGCTGAGGGCTCTGAGAAGATTCTTTCCCTGTAATAGTTGGGAAGTTGACACATCACTACATACCCTCAGCCAGACTGCTAAGGGGCCAAAACACAATCCTTTTTACCACCAGCAGGAGAGAGGGAGTATATTAAATGTATATCAGTCAGTCTTAAGATACTTTAATATCTCATTAGTTTAACACTACAGATTTAGAATTTCAATAACTGAGTTATGGACTAGCCCAAACATGAAGCTTTTATGATTTGTAAAGAATGGTTCATAAAATGAATGGCATAAACACCACTTCAGAGAAAGTGTTTAATCCACTGGCACACAAACTATTTTTAATTTGCCTCAAGTAATGATAAATTAATATTACAGTCTACCCTTTAAATTAGTTTTTCCTGAGGTTCTAAGTATCACTTTGCAAAAGTGAGAAAAGGCCTACACTTGACAGCTTAGGAAACTGGTATTTCTAATTATTTTGTTCAATAGCATGGTTTAGTATTTTTATATTTGACACTGTGGCTCAAAGGAAACCTTTAAAACTTCTTCAAATCCCTTTTCCTCAAAGAGAACACCATTGATGACCAGAATAAAATAACTCACGTGCCTTGAAAACATTGTCACATAACCTAAGAACTGATGGATCTAGGATTTGAACAGAAGTGGTCTGATGGCAGCATCCTTGCCTTTAAACGCCACACACACTGGCGGCTGCTGCTGCTGCTGCTGATGGTGATGGTGATAGAGTATGTATTTAGTGCACACTACATTCATTTCCTCTCCACTTAGCTTATTTTTCCTATTTCCCCTCATTTTTCTTTCTACCAGCATTTAGGGGCATTGTCTATGTTGTTCATGTGAATGCAGGATATCTTACTCATGAGTTATTTCTTCTGAGTCTGATTCCAGAAGAAGCTAAGACAATGGCACCCCACTCCAGTACTTTTGCCTAGAAAATCTCATGGATGGAGGAGCCTGGTAGGCTGCAGTCCATGGAGTCGCTAGAGTCGGCCACGACTGAGCGACTTCACTTTCACTTTTCACTTTCATGCGTTGGAGAAGGAAATGGCATCCCACTCCAGTGTTCTTGCCTGGAGAATCCCAGGGATGGGAAGCCTGGTGGGCTGCTGTCTATGGGGTCGCACAGAGTCGGACACAACTGAAGCTACACAGCAGCAGCAGAGAGAATTGTTCCCAGGCCATGATCTACCACAATGATCACATTATACTGGGTTGGCCATTTTAGATTCATTTTAATTATTATGAATTTCTCTTGTGTCTCAGACAGTAAAGTGTCTGTGTACAATGCGAGAGACCTGGGTTCGATCCCTGGGTTGGGAAGATCCCCTGGCAAAGGAAATGGCAATCCACTCCAGTACTATTTCCTGGAAAATCCCATGAACAGAGGAGCCTGGTAGGCTACAGTCTATGAAGTCACAAAGAGTCAGACAAGACTGAGCGACTTCACTCTATGTTGGGGAAAAGTCAGAACTTTCTATTTAATTTCCCAAACCATCACAAGGAACATCTGATTTTTAAATATTTACTTTTGTCTCCCAATATTGGTCTCTAACTAAGTAGCTTTTCAACATTTTCAGTTCAGTTCAGTTGCTCAGTTGTGTCAGCCATGTCTGACTCTTTGTGATCCCATGGACTGCAGCACGCCAGGCTTCCCTGTTCACATCAACTCCTGAAGCTTGCTCAAACTCATGTCCATTGAGTCGGTGATGCCATCCCACCATCTCATTCTCTGTTGTCCCCTTTTCCTTCTGCCTTCAAGCTTTCCCATCATCAGGATCTTTTCCAATGAGTCAGCTCTTCACATTAAGTGGTCAAAGTATTGGAGCTTCAGCTTCAGCATCAGTCCTTCAGATGAATATTCAGGTCTGATTTCCTTTAGGATTGACTGGTTTGATCTCCTTGCAGTCCAAAGGACTCTTAAGAGTCTTCTCCAACACCACAGTTTAAAAGCATCAATTCTTCGGTGCTCAGCTTTCTTTATAGTCCAACTCTCACATCCCTACATGACTACTGGAAAAACCAAAGCTTTGACTAGACAGACCATTGTCAGCAAAGTAATGTCTCTGCTTTTTCATATGCTGCCTAAGTTGGTCATAGCTTTTCTTCCAAGGAGCAAGCATCTTTTAATTTCATGGCTGCAGTCACCATCTGCAGTGATTTTGGAGCCCCCCAAAATAAAGTCTCTCACTGTTTCCATTGTTTCCCCATCTATTTGCCATGAAGTGATGGGACAGGATGCCATGATTTTAGTTTTTTGAATGTTTACTTTTAAGCCAGATTTTTCTTCTTTCACTTTCATCAAGAGGCTGTTCTTCTTTGCTTTCTGCCGTAACGGTAGTATCATCTGCGTATCTGAGATTATTGATATTTCTCTCGGCAGTCTTGATTCCAGCTTGTGCTTCATCCAGCCTGACATTTCACATGATGTACTCTGCATATAAGTTAAATAAGCAAGGTAACAATAATGAGCCTTGACATACTCCTTTCCCAATTTGTAACCAGTCTATTGTTCCATGTCCAGTTCTAACTGTTGCTTCTTGACCTGCATATAGATTTCTCAGGAGGCAAGAAAGATGGTCTGGTATTCCCATCTCTTGAAGAATTTTCCACAGTTCGTTTTGATCCACACAGTCAAAGGCTTTGACATGGTCAATAATGCAGAAGTAGATGTTTTTCTGCAACTCCCTTGCTTTTTCGATGATCCAGTGTATGTTGGCAATTTGATCTCTGGTTCCTCCTTTTCTAAATTCAGCTTGAACATCTGGAAGTTCACAGTTCACATGTTATTGAAGCCTGGCTTGGAGAATTTTGAGCATTGCCTTGCTAGCATGTGAGATGAGTGCAATTGTATGGTAGTTTAAACATTCTTTGGTATTGCCTTTCTTTGGGATTGGAATGAAAACGGACCTTTTCCAGTCCTGTGCCACTGTTGAGTTTTCCAAATTTGCTGGTATATTGAGTGCAACACTTTAATAGCATCATCTTTTAGGATTTGAAATAGCTCAGCTGGAATTCCATCACCTCCACTAGCTTTGTTCGTAGTGATGCTTCTTAAGGCCCACTTGACTTCACATTCCAGGATGTCTGGCTCTAGGTGAATGATCACACCATCGTGGTTATCTGGATCATGAAGATCTTTTTTTGTATAGTTCTTCTGTGTATTCTTGCCACCTCTTCTTAATATCTTCTGCTTCTGTTAGGTCCATACTATTTCTGTCCTTTATTGTGCCCATCTTTGCATGACATCTACTATTTCTAATCTTGTAAAAAATTGTTCCTATTGTTTTCGGGAGGAAATGCATATGATACAGTAAGTGTTAAAGAGACCAGCGAAAAGCTTTTTTAAAGATCTGTGGTTTTGCTATTTTTTATTTTATTTTATTTCTTTATTTACTTTTGGTGCCTGGGCAGGGACCTAAACCCTGGACTCTCAGATTAAAAGTTGGTTTTGTCATTTAGATGATGGAGTTTAGCAGTGTAATAGCCACGATATTAATCAGGTGATGCATCAAGATAGAGAACATCTCCTAGGAGTTGTGTTCTTCCCACACCAGGCAAGTGAGGTAGTCTGAGTTTTTAGATGATGGTCTATTTTATAGATGAAGGAGCTAAATGCTTTAAAAGGTAAGTGACAAACCAAAGATGTAGTAACAAAGTTACAGGTTTTCAGAGCTGGAAAATCATAAGCAAAGGGGTCAAGAATTTGAGTCTCTTCCCTGGAACTGTGTTTCCTCCTTTATTACTTTGCTCTAATAGCTGGAGAATGGAAATTGAGAGCTATGGACAACTCCACATTTTTTAATAATTTTTTTAAATTTTTAATGGAAGGATAATTGCTTTATAATATTGTGTTGGCTTCTGCCATACATCAACATGAATCAGCTATAGGTATACATCTGTCCCCTCCCTACAGTCTCCCTCCCACCTCACACCCCTTCCCACTCCTCTAGGTTGTTACAGAGCCCCAGTTTGAGTTCCCTGAGTCATACAGCAAATTTTTACTGGCTATCAATTTTACATATGGTAGTATATATGTTTCCATGTTACTCTCTCCATTCGTCCCCACCCTCTCCTTCCTCCCTTCTACTCGTGTCCCTGAGTATGTTCTCTGTGTCTGCATCTCCATTACTGCCCTGCAAATAGGTTCATCAGCACCAATCTTTCTAGATTCCATGTCTATGTGTGTTAGTTGCTCAGTCGTGTCTGACTCTATGTGACCCCCATGAACTGTAGTTGGCCAGGCTCCTCTGTACATGGAATTCTCCATGCAAGAATACTGGAGTGAGTTGCCATTCCCTTCTCCATCTAGATTCCATGTATGTGCATTAATATATGATATTTGTTTTTCTCTTTGACTTCTGTATAAGCTGTATAATAGGCTCTAGTTTCATCCACCTCATTAGAACTGACTCAAACATGTTCCTTTTTATGGCTGAGTAATATTCCATTGTATATAAGTACCACCATTTCTTTATCTATTCATCTGTTGATGGACAGACATTTCTCCAAAGAAGACATACAGATGGCTAATAAACATGAAAACGTGCTATATTGCTCATTATTAGAGAAGTGCAGATCAAAGCTGCAATGAGATATCACCTATCACAGGTCATAATGGCTATCAAAAAATCCACAAACAATAAATGCTGGAGAAGGTGTGGAGAAAACGGAACCCTTCTTGCACTGCTGGTGGGGATGTAAATTGATACAACCACTATGGAAGATGGTATGGAGATTCCTCAAAAAAAAAATGAGAATAATTCCACATTTTTGAGGCATGATGTTGAGCAGAAAGATCACTGGTGTGGGGTGGGGACACCTGGATCCTCTTTCCAACCCTGTCATCTGATCTTGGTGAAAACACAAACCCCTCCAGACTTCATCTGCTCCATCTGAAAATGAGAGGGTTGTCTGAGAGGATAAACTTGTCTCTCTTATTACCACATTATAAGACATTCATTTAAATAAAAAACAATAGTCCCTTGTGAGAATCTGGAGGGCACAATGAGAACTGTGGGGCCAGGGCACTTGGTTTTCTGGGGAGATTCTGGCAGGGCCCTCTCGGATGCCTCCCACACATGGTGCACTGCTAAATCATTGCAGCAGATGAGCTCTGAGTGGCATGGTCAAAGTCAAAGAGGCACACAGGCTTTTTACCTCAGCTTGACCCCATTCAACCCAGTGGAGGATGACTTTGGCCACAGGCAGCAAATATGTTGGACCTGAGCCCAGCAGGGTTCCAAGACTTTCTCCACAAGCCAGAGTCAGGCCGGAAATGTGATCGGTTTTATTTTCCGCACTTTGTATGAGGGGGTCTCTGTAGTCGAGGGCACGTGATGGTAATGTGAGAATGCCAAGAGGCCTATCTGAGGGTCTGAGACACTGATTTCACTTTACTTACTGAAGTGATGAAAAGAACCCTGAGCTTGAAATAAGAAGACTTGAACTCCAGTCCTGAACAGGCAAGCCACCTTGGAAAGTCAGGTAGTACTGGGGGGACCCATTTTCTCCCGTCCAAACTGACAGTTCTCAATGGATGGTTTTTAAGTTTTCTTCTAGTTCCAGCAATCTGAGATTTTTGCAGTGTTAGAACTTTATGAGATAAGCTATCATTTGGCTTATGGGTCAAACTACATCCCAGAGACAAATCAAGCAATATTTTTTTATATACCAAACCTTGATGGGCCTTCCAAGTGACTAGGATCTTATGAGCAGAACTTCTGAATTTGAGTGCCACTTGAAGCTAGGCTTTCTCATTACATTCTTGAAGATGACATTTTCAGAGACAGAATAGCTGTGGCATCTCTTAATAATATAGTCAAATCCTTTACTGAGGATTTATACACGGACACTTTGAGGTTTTAATTAATATTCAAAATTGACAAAGTGCCACCAGATGCAAAGGTGGTTAGGTATTTTCAGGTCTTATGGAAAGCTGAACTGATTAATATGACCATTAGACCTAGTTTATCCTCCATATGTGGGAGGCAGTTTCCATTTCTCCCGTGTGTTCCACTGATAGTTCAGCCCTGATGAATGTAATCGTCCCACTTTTACTCACTGAGGTCCAAAATGAGGCAAGTTCCCTGCCTTTAGATAATTCTAATCAGGCTAGTTGAAGTATATTATTTTTTTCTAAATGTTTCCTACTATATAACCTTTTATCTGCGTCATATTTTATATAGTTTTTCTACCCCCTATTTCAAGTGATCATCACAACCTGGTAAACTAGAGGTAAAAAAAAATTGGTGTTTCCATTTTAAAGAGGGAAAAACTCAGGTTCAGGGCCAAGGTCACAGGTCTAGAAGTGACCACACTCCCAATTATTTTTTCACACTTTTCATTACCAATGAATGGATTGATCTGCTCCACTATTCTAAGGGCATCTTTACCCAAGGCAAGTGTATATTTGCAAGCTCCTCACTAATAGCTAAAGGTTGGCACGTCTCGGGGAATTACTCAGAAAAACACAATGTGAATGACGAATCTTTACACTGCTGAAGGATATGAATAATTAAAGGATACTTTGCAGAAGAGTATTTTGTGTACTGTCATAACATTTTATTAATATTTTTGATAAGTAAAATATATGAGAAGTGTCAACACAGAATAAAATGAACATGTAGAACTGGAATAAGGTGAACATCCTAGAGAGAGAAAAATATATAAGGAAAATCAAAAGGATTTGGAGCAGGAACAACTAGAGAAATTTAACTGCAGAGCAATTACCCATGAATGTGGTTTTATTTTCTTGGAGTTTGAATTTCCCAACCTATCCACTCAATTCAGGGAGTTGAATTCCCCTTTCAAAGAAGTCATCCTGAGAGGCCATATGCTTATTCCATTCATGCTGATTGTTGCTTATATGATTTGGGGGCTTCTCTTTTATAATTGCCTTCTGAAATGGACACTTTCTTTGAAATAATTCTTAATGGTGATTTAGATAAAGTCAGAATTACTCACAGCCATGTCTGGTGAAAAAGAGGGTTCATTAGCCAGATAATTTCCATCTCTCCCCCATCCCTTCCTCCTTCTTCCTCTCTTTCTTTCCCTTTCCTTTAATCCCTCCTTCTCTCCTCCCTTCCCTTCCCTCCCTCCCTCCCTCTCTCCCTTCCTCCTTCTCCCTCTCCACTTCCTCTCTTGTGTTCTTTTAAAAAAGAGGCAAGACTAATTTTTTTCTACAAGTCTTATACACCTCCTCTGAAAACTTTCAGAAATTAAAGTATAATGCCATATTGATGTAGTAAGAACCTACTTTCCAAATGGATTATGTCTGATGCTTAAATTCTGGTCTTTTAGTTTAAAAGCATACTCCCTGAAATGAACTGCATGGAACTTAGGCTGGAGTGTTGAAGTTGTTGTAAACTACAGGAGACCTGAATATCACCTTCTCACAAGTGATGGGCAGGAACAGGCAGCAGTGAGCTGAGAGGAGGAGCAGCACAGAGAGTGGAGAAGACACGGGGTGGAGCCTTGAGTTGAATCAAGGATGTTACACATTTACCAACTGAAGGTGTTCAGAGATCACAGCTGAGGGGGTAGAGAGGGAGTTAAACCATGGCACAGTGTAGCTTGGTGCAGGAACAGGGATATTAAAGCTGCTGTGGTGTGTGAGAATCAGAGTGGGATGCTAGAGAACACATGGGACTGGGAACAGCTCTTTTTTTTTAATATAAATTTATTTATTTTAATTGGAGGCTAATTACTTTACAATATTGTAATGGTTTTGCCATACATTGACATGAATCCGCCACGGGTGTACATGCT
>NW_011494962.1:4293472-4293888 GCF_000754665.1 Bison bison bison | reverse complement strand
ATCATGCATCAAACCTGGACTGGCGATTCATTTCACATATGATAATATAGCTCTTAAAATGTTATTTCTGCTCCCAATTAGCTGGGGGCAAATAATTTGACCTCTTTGTGCTTCAGTTAGTTCCCTTATCTATCAAGTTAAAATTATAGAACCAAATGAGCTCATAGTTTCTTCAAAGACTAAAATTCATTTTATAAGGGATTTGTTATTGTTGTTGAGTCACTAGGTCATGTCTGACTGTACGACCCCATGGACTACAGTCCACCAGGCTCCTCTGTCCATGGGTTTTCCCAGGCAGAAGTACTGGAGTGGGTTGCCCTTTTCCTTCTTGAGGGGATCATCCCAACCCAGGGATCAAACCTGTGTGTCCTGCATTGGCAGGCCTATTCTTTACCCATGAGCCACCTGGGAAGCCC
>NW_011494962.1:4254248-4293372 GCF_000754665.1 Bison bison bison | reverse complement strand
ATTTATTTTAATTGGAGGCTAATTACTTTACAATATTGTAATGGTTTTGCCATATTGACATGAATCCGCCACAGGTGTACATGTGTTCCCCATCCTGAACCCCCCTCCCACCTCCCTCCCCATCTCATTCCTCTGGGTCGTCCCAGTGCACGAGCCCCGAGCACCCTGTATCATGCATCAAACCTGGACTGGCGATTCATTTCACATATGATAATATAGCTCTTAAAATGTTATTTCTAAAAAAAAAAAAAAATAAAAAATAAAATAAAATGTTATTTCTGCTCCCAATTAGCTGGGGGCAAATAATTTGACCTCTTTGTGCTTCAGTTAGTTCCCTTATCTATCAAGTTAAAATTATAGAACCAAATGAGCTCATAGTTTCTTCAAAGACTAAAATTCATTTTATAAGGGATTTGTTATTGTTGTTGAGTCACTAGGTCATGTCTGACTGTACGACCCCATGGACTACAGTCCACCAGGCTCCTCTGTCCATGGGTTTTCCCAGGCAGAAGTACTGGAGTGGGTTGCCCTTTTCCTTCTTGAGGGGATCATCCCAACCCAGGGATCAAACCTGTGTGTCCTGCATTGGCAGGCCTATTCTTTACCCATGAGCCACCTGGGAAGCCCTTTATGTGGGATACATGATGAATATCTTCAAATGCTTGAAGAGCTCCCATGCAAAAGAAGCATTAGACTGTATAACTGTATAACTCCTAAGGAGGAGACCAGGATCTAGAGGTAGTAGGGGAGCAGATTTCACCTTTAGGTAAAAAAGAACTGCCCAACAGTGAGGTTGCTGCCTTGAGGGTAGGGAATGCAGTGATGAGCTCCCCATCAATGGAAGTATTCAAGAAGAGCTGAGAGGGCTGGTTTTATGATGTCATAGAAAGGAAAGATAAACTGCAGGAACTGGGCTCATTGATTATGAAGATCTCTTCCAATTTTGAAATTCTAGGAATCTCTGCTCTTTTGTGGTCTCTGTTTTTGACTGCATTTGCCCTGGAAATGACAGCTTGAAAAGTCCCAGGCAGCTTTAGAAGAAGGAATGTGGTCCATGAGGATTTGGTTCACAGTACCTAGTCATCTTTAGAATTTCCTGAAAGACCTACATCTTAGCAACCCTAAGCAACCTTGGTTGCTTAATCTAATGTTACCTGGTAGCATCAAAGAAGAGGCTCACAGTTTTTGTTAAATGAGAAGACTTACAAAAGGAGCCTTTAGGCTGCCTCCTGCACGTTCTTCTCTCCTTCAGTGCAGTAGGGAGCCATGGTTGGTCGAAGTTTTGAAGCCTGTCAGAAGACTCCCAACAATCACAGGTTGCCCATTCTGCTTCTGAACAGAGATAGGTCTCACTGCAGCATCAGGTGCAAGGCTCCAGAATAGCATGTCATGTGAACATGGAGCTAATCATTATTGACGCCTTGAGCCATGGTGGTGAAGGGACCTGAATAACCATCAGCACGGTTGCACTGATGCCATGGGAATGAACATGCCTGTGGGAATTCCCAGTGAGGGAACTTCATCAGGTCAGAGCAGCCAGAAAGGGAGAATGGGGTGAGCTGAGAGTATAGGTGTTGAAAGACAGCTCCATTGGTCTGACTCTCATTATTAGTTTTTGCTAATTTACATGTCTGAACCTGAAGCACTCTGCAAAATGTCTTTCTCTCCTCCCTGGACCCCCACCCCACCCCTGCGATTTTCTGTGAAAAGGGAAGCTGTCTTGCCCACTCCCACTGTATCTTGTCTCTACACCCCCCTCCCTTGAACTCACCTCCTTTTTTGAATAATAGTCATTAACGCTTAATGAGGGTTTACTCTCCCCTTGGTCAGCTATCTCATTTAAGCCCTTCAAACCTAATAGAGTAGGTTCTTTATTACCCCATTTTTGTCAAATCGTGAAAAAAACAGATATTCAAAAGGCTCAATAATTTGCTCAGTCATAGCTGCCAACTAAACTCAAGCCCATTGCGCTTATGTCAAATTTTTACATTATCTTTCTTACTATTCCTATAGTGTGAAAACTTGGATGGCAGTTATTGGATAATGAAACCAAAGCCCGAGGGGCACAAGCTTTACATGATGTTTATAGAGCTATCTACACGTCAGTCTCCATCCACCTTTCTCTCTGTCTTCCTGACTGTCTTGTTCTGACATACCTTCTTCATGCTTGTAACCTTCTCTTCATTCTCTGTTTACAGGTATCTGATCAATGTGACTTTTGAAGGGAGAAATCTGTCCTTCAGTGAAGACGGCTACCAGATGCACCCAAAGCTGGTGATCATCCTTCTGAACAAGGAGAGGAAGTGGGAGAGGGTAGGACATGTCTTTGGCAATTCTCGAGCTAAGTGGAGGGGGTGGGGATCAGAAATTTTGCAACACACAGGAGGAAAACCGCCACTTGGTTTGGTCTCTGAGCTGGAGATCAATACTTTGAGAACACAGAGGAGGCCTTTCTCAAACGTGCGCCTTCATTTTCTTGCCACTTTGGTCAATCAAGAGATGATTTTCCCTGTGTATTACCATTTTTATTGGTAGCTGTGCTGTCTGCAGCATGACTTTGTTTTAATGGAAGAGTGTGCAGGCACAGGATAATACAATTAAGTGGAGAAACCGAATGATGGTATAGTTCAGGAGTCATGTCCTACAGGGTGTACTGGGAGGCCTGTGAAACCTAATTCATGAGCACACAAATTTGGATTTCCTGTGATTGGAGGCTTGCTCTTAGGACCTACCTCTCCCACTGTCAGCTGATCACAGTGTCTGAAATTCTACTATTAGGCATTAATTTACGTGGGTGCCAGACTGCCTGGGTTCAATTCCCAGCTCTCTACTCACTAACTTGGCTACTTACAACCTTGGGCAAATCTCTTAACTTCTCTCTGCCTCCACTTCCTCATCTGAAAAATGGGAAAAATAATAGTTTCAGTATCACTGGGTTGCTATATGGATTAAATATATTGATATATGTAAAGGACTTAGAAGGGTTCTTGGCACATGGTAAGCACTTACTAGGTATTGGCTTCTATTGTTATACCTGATTCCTAGTTCAATACAAATGTTCCTGAGAGTCATTTCATCACACATGTTCATGAGAATCAGGACACTTGTGCCTTGAGAGGCTTTGCAGAGAAATGGTTTCTCAGTTAAATAAGATTAGGGGGTGCTGTCTACTGTGTCTCACTCTGGGAGATTCTCCGAACACATATTAATTTGAAAGTTCAGAGGTGTCCTTTTTGCTGAGATGTCATTGACATATATCATTGTACTAGTTCCGTATGTACAATATAATGGTTCAATATTTGTGTATATTGTGAAGTGATCACCACAGAGAGTCTAGTTAACATCCATCACTGTGCATGGTTCCAAATTTTTTTTTCTTGTGATGATAACTTTTAAAATCTACTCTCTTAGCAACTTTCAAATAGGTAAGAGTATTATTAACCATAGTTATCGTGCTCTACCTTACATTCCCATGACTTCCTTTTATAACTGGAAGTTTGTATTCCTTGACCAACTACCAGTCTGTTCTTTGTATTTATGGCTAGATTTTTTTTTTTCAGATTCCACATATAAGTGAGATCATGCAGTATTTATCTTTCTCTAACTTCACTTAGCATAAATACCCTCAAGGTCCATCCATGTTGTTGCAAATAGAGGTCTCTTAGCAAAGGAACATCTTTAATTTTATCTAATTTGGCATTTCCCCAAATGATTTTTATCACAAGACCCTTTAGTTTGTGGAATCAGATTCTGTGAAACACATTGAGAAACACTGATTTCAGGCAATTTCTGCAGACTCTGTGGGCCAGTTGGCTGAGAACAGACTTCAGGATGTCAATGTGGCTCTGACTAGGATGGAAACCAGGCGATATATTTTCAGAGAGAATAACCAGGAAAAGAAGCCAGAGATAAACGTCTTGAAATTCACAATCTTGTCACAGAGAGACATGGACAGGTGAAACAGGGCGTGTGTATCTCAGGTAGTGGGACCCAGAGCCTTGCCCTTCAAATGAAAGATGTCTTCCTGTCATGTGTTCCTCCAATAAGGGCTCAGCTATAAGGCTAACATCATACCCAGCGTCCTTGATTGAAGTTATCATTTGTTCCAAAATGGCTCTTCTCTGGGCTCCTGCTCTTCACCCCAATCAAGCTGCTTTTCACTGCTGCTGTGCAGACATAATAATTTAAGAAGTGTTCTGGGGCCGGCGTGTACACCAGGCACTTCTGTAGATCTCCAGAAGAGGAGTTATTAAAAACTGAGGCTTCATACGTGGAACAGAAGACGTCCAGCTGGGGATAGCTTTTATGCAATAGACTCATGATTACTGACTCGAGTATGGGGCCTCTCATAGCCGTCCTGTCTTAAAGAGACACCACTTCCACTCATTGGCGCTGCCTTCTCTTCCTTAGGCTGGAATCTGAGGCCTGGGACCCCCACCCCTTTCCACAGCTAGTTTCTCCTTCCTGGGGGTTGGATCCCTCCCCTCCTTATCAATTCTACCTTTACTCTCACTCTTATATGTATTACTTATTTTTATATGATCCAAAAACCATGTGGATAATGTTTTAAATGGACCTCCCTCTCTCTGATGCACACTTTCTTATTTTTTTAAATATTTTTACTTTTAGATATGTTTTATTTCAGAGATCATTGGCATATTCAAATGGCATCAGTAATCATCCATAAATAAAATTAAGCCCTAGCTGACAAAAATAAAGATTCACATTGTAAAATGATATGTTTTACTCAATGATAACACTTAGTGAAATTTTTAATTGCATGGCTCCTTATTAACTGGGAGCCCAATGTAAGCATCAACCACACCTGGATCCGGGTGTTCAAAAAAGATCACTCAGATGTCACCCACTTTTATCCATTCAGCTCAGTTCTGGACATGGCTTCTAGAATGAGCTTCCCAAGGCACAGTTGTGGTTATGTTCTTTCTCTGCTCCAGACCTGCTCAAAGCTCCGGTGGTTTGTGAATTGGGTCCAAACTTTATCTCTTCTTGCATTCAAGGCAGCGGTCTGTTTTCCAACACCGTCTTCTCTTCCTCGGTGTGTCCTGTATCACCATCAAGCAGCCCTGGGTTCGTCGCTGTTCTGAGAAGTTGCCCCTGTACGTCTTGCTCCCTGTATGGCGTGTCATGATGTTCCCTTTTCCTGGAACGAATGGTCCAATTATACAGATCATAATCATCCTTTGAAACCAATTAAAATACTGCTTTTTCCTTGCCTGATCTTTGGCCGGGATTTCACTTTTCACTCCCGTATCCCCTGTAGCATTGGTCCGCACCCCTGTCAGCAGCACTCGTGACAGCTGCCTGTGTCAGAGCTGTGTGTGTGATGCTTCTGGAGGTCAGAGGCTGTGTCTTCATATCGTCCTGTCCTCATGGGAACCTGAAGGAACATGTCACACGGCTCAATAAACCTGTCGAACAACTGAGAACCATTACATAATGCAACGGTCTAAAATCCATCATTAAGAATCCAAGTTTATGTTGTTGCCCTTGATACAATAGCTGGATTTTTTTTTTTTTTTTTGGCAAGAGGAGATAAAATCTTTATGTAGATTGAATTTTCATAGATTGTATTTTAAGTGTGCTAACGGAGCTTGTTATTTAAAGAAATTCTGTGGATAATCCTTTGATAAAGCATTTTGGGGGGATTGGGATCATACTAAATAGAATAGAATATTTCATACTGACTTGGTTACATCAGAGAACGCTGCTGCAGAGAGAAGTCAGTATTTTTTGGCTTTATGAGCCTCATGGCTCCCAAACGTGGAAGGTGGAAGCCCCTGTGGGCAGAGAGGGGCAGCCAAGCTCAGGTCAAAGGCATGTCTGGGACATGGTGAAATCGAACATCCTTTTCTTCCACCATCACCCTGGCCCCCAGAACCCTTCTGCATCCCCAGGATTCCTAGTAGTGTTCTAGATGGTTCCCAGTGGTCCTGGGAAGATTTAGAGATCAGAGAGGCAGGCCTTAGAATGAGGATTCTACAGTGAAGAGATGCTCGCTGGGGAGAGAATCGAGGAGTGAGTCTCAGCTTGTGGAAGAAACGTGGGCTAAGAGACGGTGCTGTCAGCTTCCAGTGACGTGCCTAACTCACTGTGTGATCTGCTCCCTTCACTTGTCTAAGGTCTTTCTTTCCTCATGTCTAGAATGGTGGCATGAACAGTGGGTCCTTCTCGAGATTACAAAGTCATGCTGTAGAGAAATAGGACCTTGGCGTGGAAGTTGGGTGAGAGCTGGAGCATACAGAAGAAGACTTTGTTTTTAAGGACAGTAACTCCCAGGTCATTCTTGTCACTTGGGTAAATATCATGACCCGAGCCGAAGCAGCCACAGTCAGGTTTATGTCTCTTTTCTTCAGTATACTTGTTATCTGATGTTTTGCTTATTTGTCTGCCTGTTTACTGCCTGTTTTCTCACACCAGGAGAGATGTTGCATGGGGCAAGGGCCTCTTTCACCTCGGTAATTCCAGCACTTAAGAAGGGTGCTTGGCTCACTCCAGAGACCATTGTTCAATAAATGAAGAATCTGTACGCTTAGGGGGGTTGGAGTAGTGACTAGCCACTCACTTCTACCTCAGGCTGTCCTGTGCAGATGGAGTGGTTTACTGAACAGCTCACAAGAGCAGATACATCCCTGCCCTTGGGGTGAGTGCCCCCAAGGACCAGCGAGGACTCAGGGGACCTTTGGGGAGGCCTTATCTCCAGACAGGTGTGCCCAAGCAGTGCTCTACAAGACACCTTGGCCGGAGGAAGATTCATTAAGTTGTCAGTGTGAACCCCATGATAGGATGTCACAGGATTCCTTCAGGTTTTTACAAAGCCACTGTCTTATAAATTCGGTTCCTTCTGAAAGACTCAAAGTGAAGGCAGGATGGTCTAGAGAACTGAGCTTGGTTTTGGAAATGGGAGAGAGCCCAGTTCAATGACCCACACTAGTTGTTTTTTTTTTTTTTTTTTTTTTGTGTTAGCCGAGCCACTGATATTACCTGAGTCTGTTTTCCTTCTGTAATATAGGGCTTTGCCTAAGGCTATTATATAGATTAAAGGGGATTTTACAGTAACCAACTATAAAGGAGATGATAGTAAAACTAGTTAACGGTGGCTGAAACATAGCCAGCATTTTACAAATATCAGTTGGTAGTCTCCACCCTCTTTGTACAATTTTTAAAGATACTATCTACATATGATAAAAAGCCAAATGATGCAAAAGAACATCCAGTAAAAAGAATGTCCTTTTATCATCGATGAGCCTTGGTTCCCCAGACTGCTCCTCAGAGCAGTTGTTGTTCTCACTGTCACCTTTTTGCTCTGAAAACACACCAAGCATATACAAAGTTTCTACATTTACTCAACCCCCTTTTTTCTTTTTAAACAAAGGGTACATGTTTTGTGACCCTTTAATGGGATCCTATATAAGTAGCCATTAAGTACTCTTGCCTGGAAAATCCAACGGACGGAGGAGCCTGGTAGGCTGCAGTCCATGGGGTCGCTGGGAGTCGGACACGACTAAGCGATTTCACTTTCACTTTTCACTTTCATGCACTGAACAAGGAAATGGCAACCCACTCCAGTGTTCTTGGCTGGAGAATCCCAGGGATGGGCGAGCCTGGTGGGCTGCAGTCTATGGGGTCGCACAGAGTCGGACACGACTGAAGCGACTTAGCAGCAGCAGCAAGGAGGCATGGAGGCAGGGGGCTGGAATAGCAGAGATCTCTGGATCAGAATTATATTCACAGAAAGCCAAGTACATATCTCTGGTAGGTAGAAATGTGAGGAACATTTAAAGAGGACTACACATACACACATACATAGCCTGGTGAGTTGGAAAGGATAGGGGATGGTAGAAAAATATTTGTGTGCAGAAGGGTTCATTTCTAAGTCTAAGAGGGGGGCAGACGCATAAACTTGCATTAAAAATAGTCTGGCACAGAGAGGCAGTTCCAACAAGCATTCGGGCTTCTGTCTTTATCTGAGCCTCTCATGATTTGCTTCATTGCTGCTGCTCCCTGCTTCCATTTAATCGTTCCTAAAATGGGGATAATAAAAATGAAATGCAGTGGGGGTGTGTTCTGAGCAATGACTTCAAGAAATGATGATGGTGCATTTTCAAGCTGTAGGATATAAACAGACCTTAAAGGGACTGTCTAGGTCAGAACTGCGAGGATACGTATGGTTTTCACCTCCGCTATCCTTTCTCCCAAAAACACCAGACGTGTATTTTACAAGCCCACTCCCTCTTCCCTGCTTCCATCCACCAGAAAATACTCCTCCTTGTGTAGAGTACAGCATTCTCTGTTTGTCCAGGTCATTCTTTGGGCTCCCCAATCCCCAGATACCATTTTAGGCTTACAGTCCTAACAGATTAGAGCCACATTCACCAGTGAAAGAAGGATTCCAGGAGAAAGTGGTTGGTTGGAAATGCTGGGTCAGTAGTCTTATTTGTGAATTAACGTCTGGATCAGTAAGAGAGAGGAAGGCTAACTGAACTGGTAGAAAGATGACTCCCAAGAGCTGCTGCAGCAGCAACATCATAAAACAGAAGGCGCCACTGGCCTTTGGAGCCTGAGATGAATGAGTCAGGTTAAAGGATGCTTCTGGTCACCCTGTATCCAGGAGACAGCACTAACCCCAGGCTGTGGATGCTCTGTCATACTGGTACCTGCTGTTGTTGTTTAGTCGCTCAGTCGTGTCCAACTCTTCGAGACCCACAGACTGTAACCCGCCAGGCTCCTCTGTCCATGGGATTTCCCAGGCAAGAATACTGGAGTGAGTTGCCATCTCCTTCTCTAGGGGATCTTCCCAACCCAGGGATCAAACCACATCTCCTGCATTTCAGGTGGATTCTTTTACTGCTGACCATTAGGGAATCTCTTGAGGACTAGCAAAATCGTATTCCAGGATGGTCAGTTTGGTGGTGATATGAGAAAGGTTGATTACTGCCGTGACAGATTCCACTTGAAAGCCATTGACTCTTGACATAAAACAGCTTCTCCATCTATTCATGTGTGCTTGCATGGGCTCACACACATACACACACACACACACACACACACACACACACACACATCATGGACAAGCTGACAGGCTGCTCACAAACACGGGAACCACATCTGTTTGGTTTTCCACTAGATGTCTGTACCCTGCCTTAGACAGTGCTCAGCAGGCCAGGAAATACTTGATGATGGCTGGAACACGCCTGCCCCCACTTCACTCCACCTCCCACCCCAGGGGAGGATCCACGTGCCATTCACATACTTTCCAGGCTCACACAAGGTATCTGAGAAGTGAAATATGAACTCCTTCCCGTGTCGGTGTCTTTGCTCTGCATCTCCCGATACCACCGCTTAACAACATGTTCTTTTCGCTGACTTTGAACTGCGTCCTAATAGGCATCATTGGATAAAGGGATTAAGAAACAGACTCCATGGAGAAAGGCTGTGGGAATTGGGGTCATGGAGGGGAAGGAGGAGAGCAAGGAGGTGATGACTTTCTTTAAATCTATGAAGAATTATCGGACCAAGTGTTGACATCAGCTGTTCACTCTCTCTTCTCCTAGATAGAACCAGAGTAAGAGGGCTTAAGATCCAGCAGAAAGGATCTCTACTAGCTCCCGGGAGAATTTCTTCATAGAGAGAAGTGTAGAGTGCCAGAACTGTTAACCGCACCAGGGGCTGACTTTGGAAGAACCTAAAATCCGGGGTATTTCTTAGGGGGCAGTCCGGCCCTGACAGCAAGGTGTGGCCTCCAAGGCGTTGAGGGTTTTGGATCTTCCCTTCTTTCTTACACATAGTAATTGAGCACCTACTGTGAGCCTAGCACTGCTCCCACCAAATTAGTCTTGACATTTTCCTAGTTGCTGGGGAAAACAAAAAAAAGAGTGCTGCAAGGAGAAGGATACTGATTGTGACACACGATTTCTATACCCTAAGGTGATTTTTAAATCTATTGTCTAATGTTTGGGTGGCCTTTCACGTTGCCTGGTTAGTAAAGACCGTGCATGTATATGACACTGCCTTATAGACATGGCATAAGCCGGTGTCATATAGATGCACGGTTTTGGTTGTCTTTCCAAGTTGTTGATTATCACAGACTCTCACATCCAAGCGATGTGTTTCCCTCAGCTCCAAGAGCCATGGCCCATGTGGCTTTTAGTCTACACCCTTTTCTGAGGTTCCAGAAAGAGACTTGTGGGGTGGGGAGGTGTGCGCTTAGCCCTCAACGTCTCCACAGCCCTGTTAGTCCACAAAGTCAAGCTGCTGCCCCCATGTACGTTTATAAAATAATTTGAAGAGCAGAGCAGGATGTATTGGGGGAATGGACTTCAGAAATGTCATTTCAGAAAGGCTGGTTGTCTTCATGTGCTGTCATCAGCCACTGAATGAAAAGGATAAAAGACCAAGATAACCTTGGTTGACTTTGCTTTTGAAACCTATACCCGCTTATCGGGTTTGAGAAAAGCTGGACAGAGCTTGGAGACAGAAGTGCTGGCTTGACCTTGACTTAAGGAAACGTAGTAAAGAGGAAAGTGTCCCCAAAGCTGAAAGATGGCTTTCATCCACCTTGTTTACATTTTATTGAGATTTTTATTTCATGACAGTTGTCTCTGGTTGGCTCCTGAGTCTCTGAACCATCTTTCTAATTCTGGCTTATGATGTTTTTTCAGTGGTAGTATTGAAGAAGAAGTAGTGGTGTAGGGGGCTGTTACAAGACTCTTGTGTTGATAGACAAGTTAAAAACACTTATGATTTTCTTATTATAACATTTGTAATTTTATTTGCTTATTAATTGTATTTAGGGGACAAAATAAAATGTACCCATTTCCATACCTACAAAGAACTAGCATTTACATTTCTTCTGTTCCTTATCTGATGCTTTTTTCTGTGTATATTATAATACAATACAGTGTGATACAATAGAATTGGAAACACAATGTATGAACAGTTTGCAATCTTCTTTCTCTCACTATGATACTGTGGCCATATTCTTATTTTATTAATGTTATCTGAAAGCATGAAATTTAATGACTGCCTCATATCCCATTGTAAAGATGTATTGTACTATTTTTTTTTTTTCTGCATCGCGTGGCATGTGTGTTCTTAGTTACCCAGACAGGGATCTAACCCATGCCCCCTGCAGTGGAAGCACAGTCTTCGCCAGTGGACCACCAGAGAAGGCCCTGTATCTCTAAACTAACCTCCCATGATTAAGCATTCACATGTGTATTCAGTAGAGACTGGTACTCAGATGAGAATAATTTCAGGGTTTTTGATAATCCAACTTCGATGCCATAAGATTGATGTCCAAGGTGACAAGGTTTGGTCACATTTTTGTTTTTGTATAATGACTCTAAACATTCAAAATGACATCCCTTAACCTGAGAAGCTTGGGTTATATTAATTCAGTAACAGGAGAGTAGACACGTATGTGGTGGGTATGTGTCTCTCCTTGGTGGTTCCTGGTCTGCTTGGAATCTCAGAGGGTTTTCTCTTTCTGATCATCTGATCCTCTAATTTTGCTGTTAAGAATATTTATCATCTTTGTCAGTTACAACACACAGAGGATGGGGTTGGTCATGTGGTCTGTGTCTGCAGTTTTCATCATGCTAGGACCATTTCCTTGCAAGTTAGAGGCCTTCAAAATTCAGGCACATGTTCTCAAGGAGCTAATAGGGCTCATGCTTGTTATGACATCATTTCTAGTGCTATTTCCATTCTCTGTGCCCCACTGCTACTGCTACTGCTAAGTCGCTTCAGTCGTGTCTGACTCTGTGCGACCCCATAGGTGGCAGCCCACCAGGCTCCCCCGTCCCTGGGATTCTCCAGGCAAGAACACTGGAGTGGGTTGCCATTTCCTTCTCCAATGCATGAAAGTGAAAAGTGAAAGTGAAGTCACTCAGTCGTGTCCAACTCTTAGCGACCCCATGGACTGCAGCCTACCAGGCCCCTCTGTCCATGGGATTTTCCAGGCAAGAGTACTGGAATGGGGTGCCATTGCCTTCTCCAAGTGACCCAGAAAGACTGGAGAGCAACCCCTTCTTTCACCAGTGGGGCAGCACCTGGCTGACTCCCACAGGCACAGGCTGATGTGCCTCAAGACTGTCAGAGGCCATCATGGCAGAAACCACTCCTTTTGTTCCTTGATGTATTTTCTAGTAAACCGGCTACTTTGTGCATACATTAATAGCCTATTAACTTTCCCTGAGGTTTAGCATTAATGCTATAATATCTGAATGTCCTTCATATGCAAGCATACCTATGTTGACCTACCACCAGGAGATCTTCTGCTTTGAGTTCTTCCTGTAGCGCTGATGGATTTGTGCAAGTTCACACACAGTGTCTCTCTCCACCATACCTATTTCTGAGAGTTCGCTGAGACCAGGGTAAAGCAATTTGTGTGTACAGGAAGGGAAGCAACTGACCTTGGCTTGTTAACTCTCCTGATTGGCCCCTAGTACGAAAATTTAAAGGGAAGTCTAATTAAGAAAATAAGGGCTTCCCTGGTGGCTCAGACAGTAAAGCGTCTGCCGGCAATGCAGGAGACCTGGGTTCCATTCCTCGGTCGGGAAGATCCCCTGGAGAAGAAAATGGCAACCCACTCCAGTACTCTTGCCTGGAAAATTCCATAGACAGAGGAGCCTTGTAGGTTACAGTCCATGGGGTCTCAAAGAGTCAGACATGACTGAGCCACTTCACCTCTACCTTTAAGAATGAAAGCTATTAATAAAAAACATGAATACAAACATCCACAACAGGTATAGAAGTCAGATTATTTGGTATGATTTTTCTTTCTCTATTAGAATGATTTATGTCCATAATTTAGTGAACATTTCAGTTCATTTTGAGAGTGAGTTGGGGGAGGAGGGGCTCTCACACTTTCTGTGCACTCTTCCTCTCTGTGATCATGTGACCCAGCTGTTCTCTCCTGCCCATAAAGGCTGCCAATTGCTATTTCTACATGCATTCCAGGTCTTAGTTCTATCAGCTAAGTGTTCTGAAGGTTTAAACTTAAAGCACGAAGGGCATGATGAGAATGAAAGTGTGGTCTTGGGAAGGCAAAGCAAGGAGAAGAGCAGAGCAGAAGGCAGTCGTTGGGGAGAGAGTGATAGACCCCTCGGGGAAGAGGACCAATCTCCTGCTGTGCGTTCCAAGTGCACCATATTCTCCTTTTACACCAGACTCCACTAGATCTCCTTTTCTCTTCTTCTACTCTTAGAGTTTGATATGTGGTGTCTTCTAAGATCATCAACTTTGGCTCTTCTCGTAGCAAAACGTACCATTTTTTTTTCACTCATCCTATGAGGAGGGAAACTTGCTGGTGAAGAATTTGAATACGACCTACCTCTTAGAATTTCTGGTGGATGTTTAAGCCACCTCAACATTCTCTTCATAGAACAGTGCAAAACATCTGTTCTCCCTATAGGGTCTGAGGAAGATGTATAGTTTCTAGAACAGTGTAGCCTGAGATCAAAGGATCTTAGGAAGATTTGGTCTCTAGCACATCCGACATGTATATGGCCCTTTAAGAGCAATGTGGTTTATGAAGAGTTTTATCATATAGGATCTAATTTTGATTGCAATGAAAACTCTGGGAAATACTTGTGCAGTTACATAAACTGAGGCCAGAAAAGTTGTCTGACTTGCCAAATTCATACACATAAGGAGTGGCAGTGCTGAGTGTAGATATTTACATCTGGCTCCATTTAAGTTCAATATGCTTTTTGCCTTAATACAAAGACTGTAACTAGACTAATGGGGTCAAAGTGTGGCAATACCAATGGGAATTGTTCTGTAGACCAGAGGACAGACCACACCATGGATACATGTGAGCCCTATCACATGACAGCGTTTAAACGAAGTGTTCACAAATGATCCTGGACTGGGAGGAGGGAGAGGTTGGCTCAAAATGTGACTGGCTGTTTCAGGGTAATATTTTCCTGAGAGGAACACGAAATGAAAAAGTAAGGTGGGGAGGAGTGGAAGAAGGGAGAGAGGCAGGAAAGATAGAAAGAGCAACAACAGAAAAGCTTTTCTGTATCCTTACATCCTTATACCATTTTGCTATTATTATAGATACCGGCTTCCCAGGTGGCAGGTGGTGATAAAGAACCCACCTGCCAGTGCTGGAGATGTAAGAGACGTGGGTTTGATTCCTGGGTTGGGAAGATCCCCTGGAGTAGGAAATGGCAACCCAACTCCAGTATTCTTGCCTGGAGAATCCCATGGACAGAGGAGCCTGGTGGGCTACGGTCCATAGGGTCAAAAAGAGTTGGACATGATGGAAGCAACTTAGCATGCATGCACGCATTACAGACACACACACACCTGAAAATACATCATGAATACACGCATCCATGTTGTCTTTTTTTTTTTCAGTTAGAACAATAACCTGTCTCTTCAAACTGTGAGGACAGAACGCCTTTCTCCCAATAGCAAAGGCCTAATAGCTATCTACAGAGGCAGCTGTCTAGGTTCTGATGGCATAGGGGAGACTTGGTAGCAAAGAACTCACTTCTGCAATTGAAAGTTCTTCTAAAACACAACCACCATGGCACTGGCACTGTGGCCATGCAGCCCCATTGATCAGACACCTGCTGGAGGTGCAGAGAAATGTTGAACCACCAAGGAGAATTTAAAATAGCTGACCTACAAAACAGTCCTCAAATCTTAGCAGGAGAGTGACATGAAATTTTAACTTTGTTTTCTATAAAACAGAATCAACCAAATATTTTATGAGTTCAACTAGCTAAGAGAGAGGAGTTTGGGGATGTTATATAGAGCTAGCTAAAGAGCCATTGAGAAAAATACATACAAATATATAAAAGAGAAAGTAGAAGCCAAATTTGATAGCTGAGACCACTGATCTGTGATTCATCATTGCCACTTCAGTGTTTCCCGAAGTGTGATTTTGAGTTTCACTGTGGTACATAAGTTAAGAAGAATGAGTATTCTTTAAATAATCTACTGAAAAGTTTTTAAATTTGTTTTTGGCCATGCCAGGTCTTCGTGGCTGTGTGTCGGCTTTCTCTAATTTTGGCAAGCAGGGGCTACTCCAGTTGTGATGAGAGGGCTTCTCTTTGCAGTGGCTTCTCTTGTTGCGGAGCACAAGCTCTGGGGAATAAGGGCTTCAGTAGTTCTGGTGCACAGGCTTAGTTGCCCTGAGGCACGTGGGGTCTTCTCAGACCAGAGATCAAACCCCAGTCCCCAGTCCCAATACAGTATCCTGTATTGGCAGGATTCTTAATCTCTGGACTACCAGGGAAGTCCTGTTTATTTTTATAGTTATCTTCCATCTTTGGCAAGTAACACTTGTCTTACATTCACAGTAATGATATGGATTTTTTAATAAATGTATTTTTTAAGATGGTTATTTCATATATTAAATTAAAAATAGTGAAAATGGTGCACGTATGTTACAAAAATTGGAAGAGTAGTTCTTGAGTTAAATTTGGGACATGCTTCCAGAAGGCAAGGGGTGTTATTGACCCCTGGTTCCCAAGTCACAGAGTCAGGACTGCCCGCCCTTTGCACCCTCTTTCCTTCTCACCTATCTATGTTGAGTCTACACACCACCATAATTGCGACAACACCTTCTCCCAATCTCCTGTACTTTTATGGCTGCGTGTCTTGTCTTATGCTTTCTCCTTAACCTTGGATTCTTGAACTTGTCCTTTGGAGCATAGTTAAAAGCTGAGAGGCATCATATCTTGCTCCCCTCTGCCTAAAACAGTGAATCATACAAAGCAGTGTGAATAAATGTTGCTTCAGCTTTCTCATCCCTTTCCTCCCTTTCTTCATCTATAAAACGGGAAGGATGGTAGCACCTACCTCAAACTGTTGCTCGAAGGGTCAAATGAACTTTAGTTCATTTAAAATTCTTAGCACAGTGTCAGGTGTGTAGCAGGCACTGTGCAAGTGATCACTCTTCTTTACTTGAACGTGTTTTTTCTTCTCATTTTATTGAGATAAAATTGACAGCCCTGTATGAGTGTAAGGTGATTTGACTTCCATACCTCATGAAATGATGATCATTGTAAGTTTGGTGAACATCCATCATCTTGCATAGACTCAGCATTAAAGAAATAAGAAAAAAAAAAGTCCTTCTGCTAATAAGAACTCTTAGGATTTAGTCTCTTAACAATTTTCATATATATCCTATAGTAGTATTAATTATATTCATCATGTGGTACACTACATCCCTAGGATTTATTTATCTTACACTTACAAGTTTATACCTTTTGACCGCTTTCATCCAGTTTCACCTACCCACACCCTCCGCCTTTGGTAGCCATAAATCTAAGCTCTTTCATATGAGTTTGTCTTTGAAGTATAATTGAACATATGTTAAACCAGTTTTAATACAACTGAAATTGGGTTCTAGAAAACAAGAAAATGAAGAAAAATGATTCACGTGCACACGTAAGATGCTGTGTGGACATGGCTGGATTTTGGCCTAAGTTGCTGAAAGGAAGTAGCTAGGAAACAAAACACAGAATCCTTGACACACTTGATGATAAACCAGCGATGAATACACTTCTTCCTTCATTCTTGACAACGTTTTATACAGGGATTTTAAAAAATTGAGTCTTATTAATAATAAAAGAGTAGTAGAAGCCCACAGTACAGCACAGCAGTCCGTGCCAGGCTCATTGCCTCCAAAGCCGGGATTGGAAACATGTTCAGCTTCAATTAGGACCCTGTGGTTCTCAGTAACCATTAAATAACCACCAAACTGCATTAGGCAGTTGTGACTGCTCGTGAAACCTCATATATGATGTGTCCTTGTGCCATGCGATCTCCTTGGCTTTTGTTTCATTGTAATAAACCACCGCTTTGTGGTTGATAGTAAAGAACAGCCAATCTCTCCTTTATGGCTTCCTTTTTGTGCAGCAGGTAGGTTGACCCACAAGTGTGAAAGGAATTCCTCCCACAGGGGATGGTGGTTTATGTTCAAAGATAAGTCCCAGTCAGGGTTGACTGTAAAGGGGATGGCGGTGAAGTTGGAGAGTGAATGATATAACAGTTGATGCATGAATAGTGTCTTACAGTTCATACCAGTGGTTCTAAAAGTGTGGTCCCCTGGCCAGCAACAGCAGCATCACTGAGGAACTTATGTGAAATGCAAGTTCTCAAGTCCTATCTCCGAAGCTCCAGGGATGAGACCCCAAAAATCTGAGTTTTGACCTATAAAACTCAGGGGTAGTTTACCACAGATGTTGCCTTTTCGCAAGGAGAAATGTCCACTTAATGGATATTGAATACTGCCACTTTGTCACTGTTCTGTTCTCATTTTATTTCCCAGCCATTTACTTTGAAATAAATCTGAATCTTTATCCCTCCACAGAGTTAAAGATAGAGCCAGAAGCCCAGCAGGAAAGAGTTAAGACCTGTACCTCTCCCTCCAGGAGATTCTGAATTATCCATGGTCTTCAGTTGCTGATACGGAACTCCAGGATATTAGGCTGATTGAGGTTATTCATTCAGGAAATATCTTCTGAGGCCCTACTAAGTACCAGGCACTATTCCAGGTGTGGGCTAAACAGTACTGAGTAAGATCAATAAATTCCCCACCCTCCATGAATTTATGTCTTGGTGAGGAGATGAGACAACAAACACATCAACAAATAAGTAACTATCATCACTTCAAATAATATCAAGTGCCATTAAGGTGGGAAGATCGGGTACAGTGGCTCTCAACCACATGACACCAGCCACCAAGGGGCTTTTAGAAATACCAGCCCCCAAAGCAACTTCCCAGATGACTCAGTGGTAAAGAATCTGCCTGCCAATGCAGAAGATCCAGATTCGATCCCTGGCTTGGGAATGTCCCCTGGAGGAAGGAATGGCACCCCACTCCAGGATTTTTGCCTGAAAAATTCCATGAGCAGAGGAGCCTGGCGGGCTACAGTCCATGGGGCCACAAAGAGTTGGACACAACTGAGTGACTAAGCATACACAAAGGGGCTTATTTAAAATGTATTAGTTTAATTAAGTTGTCAGATAAATTTCTAAGGAGTATATTCAACAGCTGTTATTAATTTAACTGCAACTTAAAGTAAAAACCTTTCAGATGATGCCCATATGTCCCCTGTTTAAATGTTGTCTAGCTGCTTTGTTCAGAGAAGGCAATGGCACCCCACTCCAGTACTCTTGCCTGGAAAATCCCATGGACGGAGGGGCCTGGTAGGCTGCAGTCCATGGGGTCGCTAGGAGTCGGACACGACTGAAAGACTTCACTTTCACTTTTCAATTTCATGCATTGGAGAAGGAAATGGCAACCCACTCCAGTGTTCTTGCCTGGAGAATCCCAGGGGTGGGGGAGCCTGGTGGGCTGCTGTCTATGGGGTCGCACAGAGTTGGACACGACTGAAGCGACTTAGCAGCAGCAGCAGCTGCTTTGTTGCGGAGAAGGCAATGGCACCCCACTCCAGCACTCTTGCCTGGAAAATCCCTTGGATGGAGGAGCCTGGTGGGCTACAGTCCATGGGGTCACGCAGAATCGGACATGACTGAAGCGACTTAGCAGCAGCAGCTGCTTTGTTGAGACTCCAGACCCACTTCCAAGCAACAGGGAAAATGTGGGTAGTGTTTGATCTATCATTTTTCCCGTGACTACTAAGTTTTAGAGAATTGGGATATGAATTTTTATAATTTTGACACACTGGGCTATGAACATTCCACTTTTTATGCTTGATTTTTCCAAAGAGTCGATAAGCGTTAATCCTCTTTGTTTACTAAGAACTGCATTTAGTCATGTACCCTAACCTACTATTCCAAGTGAACATGACATTGTTTGCAGCTATTGTGTCAATTATTTCACTCCATCAAGTGTCTCCATTTGACCCTGTGGTGACAGTGTGACACGACACGAGGACTTGGTGAGAATGTTTAAGAAAGGTAATAAATCACAGGATGGGTAAAACATGGATCATAGACCTACGTGACCTGGGGTGTTGTAGTGAAGATTAAATTGGCTCTACCATTTAAAATTTTATAGATTACCCTGAAACTCCAGATTTGTGGGTTCCTAGAAAATCAGGAGAGTGGCCACCCTAGGCTCGCATTCTGCTGGGACTGAGGGGTGGACCCTCCTTGGAATGGAATGCATGCTTGCTAAGCAGCTTCAGTCGTGTCTGACTCTTTTCGACCCTATGGACTGTAGCCCGCCTGGTACCTCTGTCCATGGGATTCTCCAGGCAAGAATACTGGAGTGGGTTGCCATGCCCTCATCCAGGGGATCTTTCCTACCCAGGGATGGAACCCATATCTCTTATGTCTTCTGCATTGGCAGATTCTTTACCACTGGTGCCACCTGGGAAACCCCAGGAATACATGCTATCAATTCAATGCAGCCCTCTGGGGGTCCAGCCCTGTATTAACAGTCTGCCTAGTTCCTGCAGCCATTGGAGTCTGCAACTCCTAGAACAGGAATGAGTTCAGAAAAAATGCAGTCCCTGCTTAAAATTTAAAACATGTACCTTGAAAATGGGTACATTAAGTGTTAAGGAATTGGGTAAAAATGTAGAGGACGCAACCCTTTGTTTGCTTGGTGCAATTCTCCTTGTGGTCCCTAGGGGGCAGCTGAGAATTCTGAGCACTGTATTAAAAACACATCAGCCCCACAGAGCATCCACAGTTCTGGACTGTACTGAATTCTCAAATTCACTTTAGAATTGTAGAAGGCAAAAGACACTACCTGTCTAAAGGGCTTTCTATTCGCCAGACAATGAAATACAGAAATATAAACTTCTTTTGTCTTTAAAACTTTTAGGCATGTGTGAATTTGTCTTTTCTCTTGGCAAAGTCACAAATAATTCTACCTAGATGAATATCCTGGAAAGGCTTCATAGACAAGAGCTTTCAAGGGGAATTTGAGTGATCCAAGGACATGTACCTGGCAAAGAAAGAAGGCTTCTGCAGAGAGAAATCTCAGCCAGGAGACCAAGAAAACGAAGGAAAGTGGTGGGCAAATGAAAGGAAAGAGATGTGGAAGAGGAAAAATGAAATCAGAATTGAAGGTAGGGGAAATGTCACATCTTAAGAACAGAAACCTGATAGTGATTAAAGACAGAGCAAGAGTCTGAGTGTAGGGAGAGAGCAAGTTGACTCCCGTTATGCTAATCCGCTTAAACTAATGCAGAGAGAAAGGAAAAGTCAGCAGAGTCAGGGAAAAAGGAGGTTGAGGTTGTCCAAGCAGGAAAAAAGCCACACTCAGATGAGATTCTGAGCTTTCAGGATATAAGGCAAGGCAGGTTCAGCATGACAGTATCGGCAGGGGTATCTTGATCTTCCTGCCAGTGCTAAATAAGGATGTAAAGGAGGCTGCTCGATTTCTTTGTGTCCTGGAGATGAGGAATTGTAGATTTCCAGGCCCCCTGCCCCACCCCACCCCAGAAGTAAGAGACGCTCCATCTCAGAACAGAATTTCCTATATCCAAAGAACTACGGTGAGTAGGCAGCATTTTCCTCTACTCTGCAAAGTTCAGATAAACAAACTTTTCTTCTTGGATCTCCACTGGCATTTCTTCTTTTCATGTGAGAGCAGAATCTCAAAGTCCACCAGAAGGCATTACTTTTCCTTCCTGTATTCAGTTACCACTTCCTTTATCACGCGGCTTCAGTTCAGTTCTGCGAACGTATTCTGAAGGGCTTCTCTGCAAAGGACTCTGTACAGGGTGCTAAGAAGAAAAGGTAAACAAGACACTCTGTCTTCAAGAAATTCGTGCTGTTGAGAATATCACACAGGTATAATGTAGGGAAGAATGTGATGATAGTAGGCAGCCACTAAGAAGACCCCCCAAATCCCTATGTATATTTTTATTTTCCCCATGACTGCTTGGGCTACTTAAGACTATACTTACATAAAAGCCCAGAGGAGGAAACCGTGGTTTTAAATATATTGCACACAAACTTGTGAGGATCTCTTTTTCAGAACCAGAGGAATCTCATTTCATCTTTAGTAATAAACCTGTCTTTTATGTACTGATATTTGTTGTTTATGTCTAATCCAAAAGTATAGCAGTTGTTCACTGAGAAAAAGTTCATAGAGAAAAGCATAAAGAAAAAAATAAACTTCACCTCAAATTCTATCACCCAGAGATAATTTCCATTTATATATTGGGTTCTATCATTCCAATCTTTTCCACCATGCTTTAGATTATAAATATGTTTTATAAATGTAAGTGTGTATTTTTATAAAATTGAGATAATATTATACATCCTGTTTTGTAATCCATGCTTTCTTTTAACAATATGTTGTGAATGCTATGCTGTAAATATGTATCATTAAAATATAAGAAATAAAATATGATAGAAAATATATCATTAAATATTTATCAAGCCATTAATTGATCTATTATCTACATATTGCTGTTGTTCAGTCACTAAGTCTTGTCCAACTCTTTGCGATACTATGAACTGCAGCACACCAGCCTTCCCTGTCCTTCACTGTCTCCCAGAGTTTATTCAAATTAATGTCGATTGAGTCCATGATGCTATCTAACCATCTCTATTCATCTATTTATTTATCACATAACTTTTGGTGCTAGGGAAATGGCAACCCACTCCAGTATTCTTGCCTGGAAAATACCATGGATGGAAGAGCCTGGTAGGCTGCAGTCCATGGGATCGCAGAGTCGGACACAACTGAGCAACTTCACATTATCTCATTAGTTAGAATCTGTGTGTGTAGATATACGTTACAAAAATCCCTCTCCCATCAATGCACCCCTTCCTCTTCCCACACCCCCGCCCCCATCATTGACACATGAGGTCCAAGGTTTTGGCCATGGCTCATTGGTCTGAGCGTGTTAACAGTAGGGGGGCTGCCCTTTTCGGGGTTTGCCTCCTGCATCTCTCACTTCCAGGTGACCTGCTAGAGGGGTAACACCAACAGGTGCTCCGAGAACGCCGGGACACCCGCCCGTTTTGGCCCTCCCTGTATCACTTAACGTGAACTCTACTCCTCCTCTGAGCAAACACAGCCCTCCTGGGACTGCCGCTGTAGTTGCAAATCTGTCTCCTGGTGCTCTTTCCTAAATGCCTTTTTAAACATGTTCAATAATAGATGAGCACCTGGGCCCTTCTTCTAGGAGAGCTCCAGTGGTTTTCAGAACATGAAAAAGCTATTTGGCCCTTTAGAGCCGAGTCTTGGAACAACCCCAAATCCCCGCGACAGTGTTTAATAACCACTCGCTCCAGGACAGCAAGTGGTTTGCCTGGTGGGTTTTGTTGCTCCATTTCCTTGCTGTGTTACTTTTTCAATCCTGGCCTCAACTCTCATTGAATCTCTGAAACCAGTCTGCTGGCATGGAAGTTCCTGATCTCTTCTCTTGCCCTTTTCTTTTTTAAAAAGTATTTATTTATTTGGCTGCATCGGGTCCTAGTTGCAGCACGCGGGATCTTCCGTCACCGCTCATGGACTCTCTAGTTGTGGTGCGTGGGCTTCAGAAGTTTCGGCATGTGGGCGCTCTAGTTATGACACGTGGGTTTAGTTGCCCTGCAGCCTGTGGGATCTTAATTCCCCAACTAGGGATCGAACCAGCGTCCCCTGCATTGCATAGCAGACTTAACTACTGACTGGACCACCAGGGAAGTCTCTCCTCCCTGCTTTCTTTCTCTGGCTCCTCGCTGCTGTTTGCCTCAAGCAGGGTGTCCAGCCCCAGTGGGCCCTAAATTCCCAGATACAGGCAAGCGCATTCCCCTTGCCCTGTCCAGACTTGGCTCCACTTCCATCACTGCATGACCTTGGACAAGTCACTTAAGGTCCTCGGACTTCAGTTTCCGTATCTATAAAGCAAGAATCCCCAGGATCCCTTCTAGTTCAAGCAGTCTGTGGTTTCAAGTACATACCTGGATTTTCCACAGTGTTCTGACTGTGCCATGGTTTTAATGGGATCTATTTACTCGTTAATTTGCTGTAAGGATTGCTTATTTTTAGAACTTAGTTTCCTAGGTGGGAAAGCTCTGTCCTTGGATCCATAGGCTTTCTTAACGGCCACCTTTCTGGGATGGGAGCTGGGAAGGGGGGTTGAATTTTTCCACTGCCCTGCTTCTCTGGTCTTTTTAGTAATTGACAAAATAATGCTGGGGGTGGGGGGGAGGGGCAGGCTTCTTTGGGACCTGGCTCCTGAGCACTCAGGGGAAAGCTTTGATGGTCTGCTTTATGAGGTTTGACTGTTTGTGTCTCCGTCATGGAAGAGGCGTGGGTGGCTGTATTGCCTACATGTAAGTGTCACGGTTGCACACACACCCACTGGAAACTTCTCTTATCTTTATTTTGTGTTTCTGGATATTGTTTGATAAGTGATCACTTATCTTTTTCTCTGAGATCCCTTCCTTCAATATTAGAAATAACTTATAGGGTATTTTTTTTTTTCCTTTACATGTTTGAAGTCACTATTGTATTCTGAGACTAAGTTGTATGTTACTGCTCTGGTTTACCATTGGTTGGATGAATTTTTAATTAGTGCCTGCAGTGTGCTGGATTTGTTCTCCAAGAAAGGAGAGTGAGGGAAAATGGACAGAAAGATGGAGAAAGCAAGAGAGAACTGAGGAAAAGGGTTGGCAACACAAGAAAAGTTAGAAAGGGTGGACATTTCTCAAAAGGGGTAAGGAATAGTGTAGACTGCACCCAGGACAGAAAACAGGGGAAATGAAGGGAAGAAATCAGAAGACTTGGGGAGTCAAAACCCTAGTTTGTGCCAGTTCTTTTAAAGAGGATTCTCGAAAGAGACAAGAGCCCTGGCTAACAGATAACAGTTAGTAATAGCTATCACTTCTGCAATATGTCAGCAGTATAGCCCAGGCCCTGTTCTAAGCAGATCACTTACATTAACTCCAAGCAGTCTTCACAGCATTGGTATGGAGCATTATTTAGGGACATAGCAACAGATCAAAATATCATGAGGCCCAGAGAGCTGTAGTGGCTTTCTGAAGGTCACACAGCTAACAGGTGGAGGAACCAGGATTTGAACCAGGCAGTCAGACTCCAGAGATGGTGCTGACTACCGCACACCATTACATGTAGCATAAGGAAAGATCTGGTCCCACTCATGGCCCATTGGTGGGACAGGAGGCAGTATGGATTAATGCTCTAGCTTCTAAGTATCCTGATGCCTGTTTCCTTCCCCTTCAATTCTCGCTGCTCTGAAATTCAAGCCTCATGCTGCATGTTTGCCAGAGATGCTCAGATGTTTGCTCTGGCCTCAGGCATTGAGTATAATCGTCGCTGGTTGGGCTGAGAGGTTCTATTCTGGGCCAAGTCCAGTCAGGAGAGCAAGTCTGAGAAAAGAGGGTATTTGGCCCACATGTTTGCTTGTACAGAGAGAGATGAGAACTGTGTGGGTTTTGAATACCTTGGCTATCTCATGCCTGCTGGTTTCATGTAACTGACACCCCACTCATTTCTAGCCTGTCCTCGAGAGTATATGAAATGTAGAAAAATGGTAGTCATGAACCTATTTCAAGAGCAGGAATAGAGATGCAGACACAAAGAACAGACTTAGGGACACAGGGGGAGTGGGGATGAACTGAGAGGGTGGCATTGACATGTATACGCTACTGTGTGTAAAGTAGGTCGCCACTGGGAAACTGCTATACAGCGCGGGGAGCTCAGCTCGGGGCTCTGGGACAAGCTAGAGGGATGGGATGGTGGGGTGGGAGGCTCAAGAGGAAAAGGATATATACACACATTGGAAGGACTGATGCTGAAGCTGAAGCTCCAGTACTCTGGCCACCTGATGCAAAGAGCTGACTCACTGGAAAAGACCCTGATGCTGGGAAAGATTGAGGGCAGGGGGAGAAGGGGGCAACAGAAGATGAGATGGTTGGATGGCCTCAGAGACTCAATGGACATGAGTTTGAGCAAAGTTCAGGAAATGGTGAAGGACGGGGAAGCCTGGTGTGCTACAGTCCATGGTGTTGCAAAGAGTCAGACACAACTTAGCGACTGAACGACAACATAGATCAGAAACTGACACAACATTGTAAAGCAATTACATTCCAACTGCAGAAGAGAGTGTAGTCCAGTTAAGCAAGTAAAACAAGGGACCCAGCTTAGGGAGTTGCTTGTTTATTTCTTCAACTCTCAGAGAGAAGGCTGACATTCCCAATGCCATTTCTTCAGTCAAAATATTGTTCTTCACTGTTCCTGCCGTCTCTGACAGAAGCTTTGTTTCTCTTATTTGCAGATAAATAACCAGAACCTAGGCTAGAATGTCATCCTTCACCTAAGACCTGTTCTTAAGCCTTGGACTGGGCTTCGCAAAAATGGAGGCAGACCTAGCCTCACTTTCTTATAATTGCCACGGTAACAAATGGACAGGAATCCCAGAACCTTAGGTTTCAGGACAGTTCCAGCTCAGAAAAGCAAAACACACCAGCAGGATGGCCGAAACTAAACTCCAGAGCCCTTAGCAGTTTCAGCTCCAGAAGAGAACACAGTCAGTACTTGTTGTCTACAGGAACTCAGCAAAAATGAAAATAAACTGTCAGAAACAGAACCAATTGACTCACGGGCAGCAAGCTGTTTGGGGGAGCCAATGCTAAGCTGCCTTGTCCATCTTTCCGAGGGCATCACCCTGCAAGGCTATTGTCTGAAAGTTTAAGCAGAGACCCCCAGCTGTAAAGTGTTAGCAACAGATTTCTTAAAAGATGTGCTTTATGTCAAGATTCTCTCTTTGGTCTTTTCGCATACAAACAAGCAAATGGGATTAGTTCACCAGCACTGGAGCCTTTCATTCTTCAGTTTTCTACTTATTTCTCGACATTCACACATTCTCAAATATTTTCCTACAACTTCTCTGTAAGGAACCCAGGGAAGCTTTTCTTTTCCTGGCCGCCGCCTCCTTCTTCTTTCTCTGTAGCCCTGCAGTGAGCTTCTCATTACACCTCTTACCATGATAATTTCAGAAATAACATCTCACTCTTCCCTCACGCCTTTTATCTGTGGTTTCCCATTGAGCCACTCAAGCAGTGAGGGCTGCCCAGCAGCCTACTGACCAGTGCACTGTTCCTCTGCTTCTGGAGCTTGGAGGGAAAGAGCTGTAAACACAGATGTAGCCCCTTGGTGTTTTGATCATCAGAGAGTGGGGGATGTAGGAAGGAGGTAGCAAAATTGTGCAGCTGTTTTCTTGATCATTTTTGACAAAAGCAGATACCTAGTCCCAAGTCTGGCTCAATGAATAGAAATTTTCAGGTAAAAGAACCGTAGACCTATCCTGCAGAGAAGGGGAACGACGGACAATGCACGTGACCAGTTAATGGTCATAGACAAAACTCACCTGCGGTCACTGGATGGAGACATACTTATTTGAAACAATGGAATATTATTCAGCCCTTAAAAAAGAAGGGAATCTACGGCATTCAACAGTGTGAATATTTTGTCACAGAAGGACAGACAGTGCATCATTCCAGTTATGTAAGGGCTCTAAAATAGCCACAGTCATAGACTCAGAGAGAGAGAGATGGTGGTTGCCAAGGGCTAGGGGGTAGGGCATATGAGGCGTTGCTAACCAATGGGCATAAAGTCTATGTAATGCAGGATGAAAAAATTTTAGAGATCCACTGTGCAACATTGTACCTGTGATCAATACTGCTGTACTATGCATTTCAAAAGGTTAAGAGGGTAGATCTCATGTTGTGTTCTTAACACCATAGAATATTTTTTTAATTAAAGAAAATTTTAAGAGATAAACTTATGTCAAAGATAAAGTCACAATAATGTCACTGTATATACTCAATGAGCAGAATGGAAGTTGTCTCACTTCCAACACTTGTAATACCATACAAAGTGCTCCCGTTGTAATGGCCTTCCTTCCTGGCTCTCAGTCCAGTTAATCCCCTTATTTCCTTTCTGACCTGTCTTTGGGAGCTGATTCTGGTGACCCCTCTTTCATTCTTGTGACTCCCTCTCTGTCCGTGTCTCCTTCCTTTACTGGCTTACCTTTCACTCTTGTTCTCATTCCCACCCCATATTCACTGTGTGATGTCCAGGGTTCCATCCTTAATCCTCTCGTTCTCTCACAGATTCATCTACACAGACGTTATAAACAGCCTGTGTCTACAAGTGATGACTTAAAAATGTCTATACCCAGATTTTTCTCCTGAACCCAGACTTAGTCTTATGTGTCCAGACACCTTTAGTCTTTTTATTTTTTCAACATGGACCACGTTTTTTGAGTCTTTATTGAATTTGTTGCAATATTGCTTCTCTTTTATGTTTTGGTGTTTTGGCCACAAAATATGTGGGATCTTTGCTCCCTGACCAGGGATCAAATCCATACCCTCTTCATTGCAAGGAGAAGCCTTAACCACTGGACCACCAGGGAAATCTCCACCTTTAGTCTTACATCCCACAGAGACCTCAAGCCCACCAAAACCAAAACTCTCGTTTCCTCCTCTCTTCTCGCGTCAACATTGACACCACCATCTATCCAGTTATCAAGCTGGAAACCTGGGAACCATTCTGGGTTATTTCTCTTTCTCGTCTATCCCTCTCGTATCTGCCTGCTTCTCTTTCTTTCTTCTCTTCTTGTCTTTGTCATTTATTGCATGAGTCAGTGCACTTACCTCCTTTCCCTGACTCTGATCCAGTCCTATTCTAATCTATCCTTCACACGTATTAGAGGGATCCTCCTAAACATAAAATTATTCATGTCTGTTCCCTGACTCAAACTTTGCCCTAGCGCTCCAGTGACATCAAGATGAAAATCAAAGCTACTCTGAGAAGCTTTGATTCTCATGTTCTGGCTCCAAACTCCTGCCAGCCTCTTCATTCTCATTTTCCATCATTCCTCCCCTTAAACCTGATGTTCTATCCACAAGAAACTGATTATGATTCTCTGACTCTACCAGATTCTCACCTCCCTCTCTTAACCTGCTTTTCCCTTTGTCTAGAAGGGTCAACTTCCCTCTTCCTGTCTCAGGACTTTTCCACTTGGCTAACATTTTTTTTAGCTTGGGCCAGCTAATGAGTTGGTCTTAATTTTTGGACGAAGATCTCAGTCAGTCACTTGGCTAACTCTTAATGACTCCTCAGGGTTCAGTACAGAAGTTGCCCCCTCTGGTGAGCTTTTCCTGACTTCCTTGCCGGGTAGATTAGAAACTGAGTATGTTTGTCCTGGAACCAAATGATACGTACCTTCATCCATACGTTTATCACATTATATTGTGCTTGCTGATGTGTGTCTTTGCTGATGTGCTTGCTTGAGTGTGTCTTTCTCCTGACTGCAAGTTCCTGCCAAATAAGAATTGAGTCCTTAATCTCTGTATCCTTAGTACATGATGCAGCCCAGAACATAGTAAAGGCTCAGTAAATGTTAAACAAACAAATAAATGAAATCCTAAATGATCTCATTTAATCCACACAACTTCTCACTGGGTAAATATTACCCTTGTTTTATAGATGAGAAAACCTAGATCTGAGGAGGTTAAATAATTAGCTCAGGATCATGCGAATATCATGTCACAGAGCAGTGTGGGTCTGTCTGAACCTCATGGAGACTTTGCATGGGCACTAACAGCATCTCCTTGCACTCGAAGCAACTTCTAATGTAGAACAGCTTTGAGCATGGTTAGGAGAAAGGTAGGGAAGTAGGAAAAAGTCATATTAACAAGTTAAGGTCAGAGTGAGGAAAGCTAGCAATAGATCCTAAAGCCCAGTGAAATGGATAGACTTTATGCTGGCCTTTATTTTAGTCGCAACATTTCTGTTAATGCCTATAAAATCAACACCAGTGCTCCAATTCACTAGCATTCACTGAGCCACCGTTATATGCTTGACTCATTGGAGACTGTAAAGCTGGCATTGCCACTGCTTGAGAAAGTCTGCACTGAGGTATCTTTCTTCCCCCTCTTCTCTCATTTATGTTTCTCCCTCAAAAGATATTAAGCTTCTTCTTAGGCTCCTCTCTCCACTGGGTTGCAGGAAAGATGTTGGAGACCCACTTGTCTACACATGAGTGAGTGAAACTTGCTCAGTTGTGTCCGACTCTTTGCAACCCCGTAAACTATACAGTCCATGGAATTCTCCAGGCAAGAATACTGGAGTGGGTAACCTTTCCCTTCTCCAGGGGATCTTCCCAACCCAGGGATCAAACCCAGGTCTCCCTCATTGCAGGCGGGTTCTTTACCAGCTGAGTTTTCAAGGAAGCCATGGTTGATGACAAATTTGATTGATCACAAGGCCCATTTTAATGGAGGACAGAGTCACCGCCAAAGACATGTTCTTCTGCTTGAATGCTGTCTGGGTCCATTTGCATACCTCTGGGTCCATATCACCCTTTCTCCTTGCATGAGGAAATCAGTCTTGTCGTCCTCTCTCTTTTCTTCCACTTGCTAGTCTGGCCTGGGTCCTGTCCCTACCATGGGTTAGGAGGTCTACACCAGCTTAGCTCAAGGTTTCTGAGACGAGCAGTATGCTCCAACTATCTTTCTCATTCCCTTTTCTCTGCCACTGGTGGATGTGCTTCAAAATGGACTTTCCCCTTACTGAGTGGAATGACCTCATCTTCATGGAAATATTTAGTAGATATAAGAGCAGACAGTAAAATGCCATATAAACCCTTTAGGTTAAATGGCATTCTTTGCATTGATTTATTCACTCAAAAAATTTAAGTATCTACTATCCACCAGGCTCTTAAATAGTCCTCTAGCACTAAGATTTGGTCACAAACCCAAAAGACAAAAATCTCTGCTCTTATGGAGTAGCCTTTATAGATGGGGCGACAGAAAACAATGGAGCTAAGTAAATTATACTGTATGCTGTTGTTTTCAGTCGCTCAATCGTGTCTGACTCTTTCCAGCCCTTCGGACTATAACTGCCAGGCTCTTCTGTCCATGGGATTCTCCAGGCAAGAATAAGAATACTGAAGTAGACTGCTATTTCCTCCTCCAGGGCATCTTCCAGACCCAGGGATCAAATCCATGCCTCCTGCACTGCAGGCCAGTTCTTTACCACCTAGCCATTGGGGAAGCCCATACAGAGTGTTAGATAGAGATAAATGCAAAAGAGATAAAGTGAATGAAGGACATTTGAAGTGCAACAGGGAAGGTGTTGAAATTCTAGATAAGTAGCTGAAGAAGTCCTCACTGAGAAGGTGACCAAGGTGACCATTTCTGCTTTATTTGTAAGGGGAGTTCTTGAATTAAGAATCAATTGGGAGAATCCAGAGTGAAGAATTTCTATCACAGATCGTGGCTCATGGTAAATGCTCAGAGAGACCACCATTGAAAGCCTCCCAGAAAGGAATTGCTGGTTATCTAAGAAGGGCCATAGTAACATGCATAATTTTTGAATCCTTAATCCTATAGTTCTCATCCACATGTAAATGTTCAACTATTAGAGCTAGATGGGTACTCAGAATGTGTCTCTAACCCCTTATTTTACAAGTGAGAAAACAGAGGGCCAGAGGTTTGAATGACTAGGGGAGCACTGATGAGGAAGATGGGCCTCTTCTTTCAGAATATTTTTCCAACAGCCTCTTCTGGGGACTTTTCAAACCAGTGCTTAATGAAAGCTAGTATGGCTGTCTGTTGTGTTACTCTCCCCAGATTATTTATTTTTCGCCTCTTATTCTTCTGTTCCTTGTGAAGTCAACCACACAAGGCATTTATGTTAAAACCAATACCCTAATAAGTTAAAGGAGAATGCTGGACTCACAAGGACGTTCAACCCTAAGGCTCACACATTTCCTGTGCCTCTTAGCTTTTTTATTTAGCATGTAATTTAGTCTTTCTTGATTATCAGACCCTGCAGGTCAGGGCTTTGTTATTTGCATTCTGAAGTTCTCACTGAACACTACCTATGCATGCCTTTTTCTTGGAAGGTGAAGATGATAAAGTCCAGAAGTGTTCTTTGATCTCACACCCCTTTTCAATTAGACCCTGCCTGCTATCATAGGTGGTCCCTGGAATAAGATCTTTCATCCAGGAAGAGGCTGTTTTCTTCGAGGCAGTAGGAGGGAATCTGAAATTCTAGGAATTCTCATAGCAAATGACAGTCTGTCCCTTAGGCCTTTCACACCTGCTACCTGGTCTTCTCTGGTGGCTCAGATGGTAAAGAATCTGCCCACAATGCAGGAGACCCGGGTTCGAGCCCTGGGTCAGGAAGATCCCCTGAAGTAAGAAATGGCAACCCACTCCAGTATGCTTGCCTGGAGAATTCCGTAGACAGAGGAGCCTGGTGGGCTCCATGGAGTCACAAAGAGTTGGACATGACTTAAGTGACTAACACACACACCTGGTCTTCCAAGTGGCTTAGTGTTACCTAATTGATTACATTAGAGCTGAGGCTGGCAGTGCTCTTCGTTCTTGCCTGCTCTAGAGATGACCAGTTCCAACCATTGGGAAGTCTGCTTAGTTATTAATGTACACCCTTCTCTATCTTACTGGATTATAGACTCTGGGTGGGGGTAGGGCTGTGTCTCACCCCTGGTCGCCTCACAGTACCCCACCCTGAGCCTGGCATGGGATAGGTTCTTAACTGTTTGTTGAGCTCTTTCTGAAGCTGTGCTATAGAAACTGAGCATTATGATGGATTGGGGAGAGCTAAGATTTATGCTGCTCCCTCTATGCTCCCATGTAATTTGGCATGTCAAGATTTTGATACACTTAGTTTATTACAGTTACAGTAATTTAACCAAGGCACATATAAAGTACAGTACAACTCTGCCCAACAGCAGACAGGCCCAGCCAAGCCTAACCAATGAAATTTCAGCCGTTATAATCCACATCAAACAAACAGCCCCTAAAATATCTGAATCCACGCTCCTTGACTTGTCAAACTCAAAGTCAGCCTGCTGCCATCGTCCTTTCATCCAACCCAAGCCAACCATTATTGAAGTGAAGCTGTGGGATTCATTGTTACCCAGCATTGACCGAACCTTATTCATCAGCCCCAGGCTTCTGCCTCCGGGGTACTCCTGGTGGGAAACTCATTATTGTGATTCTCAGAGCTTTTTTGCCTAGGTGGAGCCATTCTTTTTTGGAGAACATTTATTTAATTCCCTTTTGAGTGGGTGAGAACCTCTCTCTCTGGGGCTAGTCAGACAGCCTCCTCCATTCTAAGCTTCCCCATTTGGCCTTCTCCTCTCCCTCAAGGGGGAAGAGTAGGCAGCGTTCTTCTACATCAAGGCCAGGGAGGCAAGGAATGCACTATTATACTTCAGGTCTTTCGTTTTAACCTTCAAGACCATATCCACTAGAGGTTCATAACTGCCAGAGGTCATATCATAGGCCAAATGTGGTGATATTCCATCAACAGTGCCAGTGACTAAGAAGAAAAGTGTGGAAAGGCATCATGCTGTATTGGAAAGCATTTGACCTTTAGCTTTATGGAGACTTAAGTTGAAATATGAGTTCTGCTGTTCACTGGCTTTGTGAACTTGACCAAAGTCACTAAATTTCTCAAAACCTTGCATACTTAGGTCTTCAAAACTTGCTTTTCTCTTCTATGAAATAGAAAAAGGAATTATAGTAGTTTTCTACTGCTGTGGAACAAATACCCACAAATCTGGTGATTTTAGTTGAGGTAAACTCATTATCTCAGTTTTTGGAGATCAGGAGTCCAGGGATGTCTCTAACTGAGGGTCTTACAAGGCTGCAGTCCCAATATTGGCTGTGCTGTGTTCCCATTTGAAGGCTTGAATGAGGAAGAATCCCCTTCAAGCTTGTTCTGTTTTGTCGGCAGGATTCATTTGCTTGTGGGCTTCCCTGGTGGCTCAGATGGTAAAGAATCTGCCCCCAGTGCAGGAGACCTGGGTTCAATGCTGGGTTGGGAAGATATCCTGGAGAAGGAAATGGCTACCCACTCCAGTATTCTTGCCTGGAGAATTCCATGAACTGAGGATCCTGGTGGGCTACAGTGCATGGAGTCGCAAAGAGTCAGACACGACTGAGCAATTAACACTTTCACACTTTTGTTTTCATTTGCTCGTGTCTGCTTGGCTTGCGATTCTTGCGGGATGTGGTCTAGAGGCCCCTAACCGTATGGTCCTCTCCACAGGCAGGTTGACAGCATGCTGTTTGCTTCTTCAAGGCCAGTGGGAGAGTCTCTCCCTCTAGTCTGTAAAGAAGAAATCTTATGTAACTTAACACAGTCATGAAAGTAACAGTTACATCACCTTTGCCATTAACATAGCCTAACCAAGAAGGGAGCATCTTACCACTTTTTGCCATATTCTACTGGTTAGAAACAAGCCCTCAGGGAGGAGATTGCACAAGGTGGTAACTCAGTAAGAGTCGCCTTAGGGTGTATCTGCTGAAATAATATCTGTTCCCCGTACCCCCACATTCAGTTATGGTGAGGATTCCGTGAGATCATCTATGTAAAACATATGAAAAAAAAATATATCAGTTCCTTTCTTCCTGTCTGGGAGACACACTGAGGCAGATGTTTGGAGAATCTTGTTGTTCAGTTGCTCAGTCATATCTGACTCTTTGTGACTCCATGGACTGCAGCTTCTATTCACAAGCTTCTGACTAGAAATATTACATGTGTTTCTTTGGATTATTCTTTTGTAATTCCAGAGAGAGGAGCTTCAAATCATTAACCTCTTATGGTTTGCTGCTGTTTCATGTTCTTGTTTTTTGTTCTGGAGAAAGCCACTGCAGACTGTTCCCTTGTTTATTAGTGAGCATTGTCTGAGGAATTAAAGAAACAATTCTCAGGGTGTTAAGGTGACTGATTAGAAGAACACACATTTCTGCGGCAAAATGGTGCTTTCAGGTTTCTTCTAATCATTCCTTTTAAATACATGTCTTTCTTTTTATTCTTTCCCGGATTCTACACAGAGCCTATAGATATCTCCCATCTTTTCCCTGCTGTTTAAATATTTATTTGTGTAGAACTTGCCTTGCGGGAAAAATTCAAGTGAATCGGAGAAATCAGTGAATAGGAGAGTAGAAATGTTACAGAAGATCAGGGAAGGGGGCTGTTGACATCATTCCTCCTATCTGGAGCCCAATCTGGTATCAACTGTGGAAAAGAAAAATCAAGGTCTGGATGAAAAAAGGAGGAGGAGGAAAGGGGGATTGGGGAGAAAGAGGAGGAAATTGTTTATTTCTGTGATGAACTTAGTACCAAGAATTTGATTTTTTTTTTTAAATTATGATTGTTTCCAGACTTAGAGTCAAATAACTTAAAATAATTTACATATACACAATGAAAGAAAATTCAGAATGACTTTGTCTCCACCAGCTGAATTAAATGATTATTCATCATTGAAAAAGAGAGATGGTCCTCTATAACATAGGGAAGCATTGTAGTTGACTGCTGAAATGATCGATGGTATTTTCTTTTAATGCAGATACTATACTGAGTTTGAACAATAAATTGTGTTGAAAAGGAACATGCCAAATGGAAAGAGTACAGAAGACAGAGTCAAAAATCCTGGCTTTGAAACTTCATAGATATCTTTTAGCTACGGTTAAGTTACTTAACTGCTTCATACCTCAGTTTATTCATCTTTAAAATGCAATAATAGTAACTACTCATAGGAAGGTTGTAAGGATGAAATATATATATATATATATAGAGAGAGAGAGAGCCTAGAAATCCAAGTTCAAGCCTGAGCCTTACCACAAGCAAGTTTTGTTGCCTTACACTGTCACTCAACCAATCTGGGCCTCAATTTCCTCCTTCTTCAAGTGGGAATTCTGAAAGAGGCTGCTGTATTGATTATTAGTGATGTCACAAAGAAATGACAAGCATCAGGGCACACCTCGTACATACCTAGCATTCAAGTACTTGAGAATGCACGGAGAAGGCACACATAAGCAGATAAACATGCATTTCTGGCAGATAAATTCCAGATGATGCTGGAGCTAGTCTAAATTTTACTTCTAAAATGTATTCAGAGTTGTAGCATTATATATACGTGTCATGGGAAAAGCTTATAATCAAAGAATGTGTGTAGCAATTTGCCACTGAGAATAATTAGGCCCTTCATCACGAGAGAATCACAGCCTCTCAGACAGGAAGGCACATTTGCAGGCATCTGATGGGAGCCCCTCATTTACTGATGAGGATACAGTCCAGGCTGGCAGAGGTTAGGTAATTCACCCAAGGTCACATGCCGAATGGCAGAGATGGAACTCGGAGCCAGGGCCTTGCCCTCCCCACCCAAGGACTCCTCAGCAGGGCAGAGGGTGTGAATGACTGATTCCCAGGGAAGAAAAGTAAAACTAGGTACTGACTTCTACATTCAAAAAATGAGACTTTTTCTTTAGAAAGAAAGCAATGATTTTGATTATTTAATTTGACTCATAAAGTCAAATTACAGACTTGAATTGCCAAAAATGTCACAAAGTCTACCTGAGTGACCCCAGATTCTGAAGAGAAGAGAGGCTTCTCTTTTCTAAACATCATTAAAGCACCTGCACGCACACTTCTCTTGACAAGTAAGCACATAAAAGCTAAGTCTTGTGCTGGGCCCGGCCCTGGACCCACTTCTAGTTAAGACTGTCATCAATGACTTGGATGCCGCAACAGCATACTCATTAAGTTCATGGATGAGACTGAATCTAAAGTGGAGGCTAAAGCCTTGGGGAATGCGATTAGAATTGGAAATGGTCTCAACAAATTGGACGAGTAATCAGAAGCTAACAGGATGAAGTTCAGCTAAGACAAGGGCAGAGGGAAGTTGAGGACGCAGGGAAAATAAATACAAGAAAACTTCGAGACATGGACATGGCAGGTCAGGCTGAGAACTACCAGAAGGTGTGTAAGCTACAGAGAACCTGGAAATAAACACAATGCAGTTGTGGAGCATGAAGTTACCTGGTTACAGAGGTCACCGTGTGCAGCAATGCAAGTCAGTGTCTATCTGTGGATCCTATGTTTTATGGAAAGGAGAATGGAGTCTGAAGTTTTTGTGGGATGTTTATGCCCTGCACTGATCTTCTTACAATAGAATTATGTCCACCAAAAACTAATCTGAAATAAGAGCCCGTGGTTAATATTGCTCGCTAATTGTAAAACCTTTAGCTAAAAAAAAAGAAAAAAAAAATATCTTCGTTATCTGGGCAGGTAGTGAGTGTGGCCCTTACCTATGAGGTAGACTCCTCAGTTACACATTTGGTTCCTGTGGGTATAGGGCAACCTGGCCATTCTTTGATTCTAAGCTCCTCATTTTTCACAGATAATTCAGAATGGTCCAGAAGTATTTAATATTGTTGGTCTCACCATTATTTAAAATCAGCATGTCACTGAGGTGCTTAAACGCTTTGTCTGTGTGCAGTATTCCGTGATGTCTAATTCTTCCCACGTAAGGGTGGACTCAGAATAGAGAAGTCAGCCAAAGGGAACCCATAACACAGTGAGGGGGACGAGATGAGCTGGATTCTGAGCCAGGAGCAGAGATGACAGCCAGGAGAGGAACAGAGAGAAGGGTAGAATTCACAACAGCAAGACAGCAGACAGGACAGAAGTGGGGGTTTTGTCCTACTTCCTTACAAAACCCTGAATTGAATTTACACACATTATCTCGTGTAATATTCAGATCTAGACATGAATATGTTGATAAACATACTTTACCAGTGGGAAGACTGAGGGAAGGGGGTCACACTGAAGGTTATTGTGTCTAAGCCCAGTTTTTGAACCAGGTTTGTGTGACATCAGTACCTGTGTTTTCAAAACCAACTGCTATTGTCTCTGTGCTCAGTCATGTCCGACTCTTTGCGATCCCATGGACTGTAGCCCACCAAGCTCCTCTGTCTGTGGGGACTCTCCAGGCAAGAATACTGGAGTGAGTCACCATTTCCTTCTCCAGGGGGGTCTTCCCAACCCAGGGATTAAACCCAAGTCTCATGTCTCCTGTATTGGCAGGCAGACTCTTTACCACTATGCCACCTGGGAAGCCCCAAAACTGAACTAATTGGCCCTTAAAAATATAAAAGAGGAAGAGCAGGGTGAAGAAAAGATTGTGGCAAATTTAAAAGTGAAGGAGAGAAAGATGAAAGGAGAAAATGACTAGAGAAAAATAGAGCAGGGATAGAAAGAAGGAGATATGGTAGGGGGAGATAGGTTAAGACACGGAGGGAAAGGAGGCCTCAGTGAAATGAGGGGAGGGAGGTGTGAAACCCCAGCAGAGGACGTGGTGTGCGTCTGACAAGCACGTTCTAAATGTTGATCAGGACATCCTTCTTCCAAGACGCACTGCACTTTTCCAGTCTCCCCAGAGAACTGGATCCCGTGGAAAACTACAGACTCCACAGGAATTAAAGAGAACCTGGTGAGTGTCTGTTGGAAAGTAAGAGGATGATTAAAAAGACGGTAAATGGAACACGTGTGGCAACTTAAAAGGAAATGGGACATTGGAGCATTGAGAAGTGACCTATAAATGGTTGCCAGGTATGAAAAAGCTGTTAACACCGACTGCCCAAAACCACAGGAGTTAACCAGTGTTAGGGCAGACCTCCTCTCTCTCTGTGAACACAGTGACAGCTTTTACTGCCTCTGCTGCTGCAGAATCTTTTGATTTTCATGACCCATCCAAGGCACTTTCTGGCACTGGGATCTGCTGCTGACTGGCGGCCATGGTGTGTGGATAAAGAAGCATTGTTCCTGAGATTTCACTGGGACCTTGAGTAGGATAGGCGTGATCAGAACCAGGACTTGCCTGGTGGCTCAGTGATTAAGATTTTATCTTCCAGTGCAGGGGGTACAGGTTTGATTCCTGGTCAGGGAACTAAGATGCCACATGCAGCAGGGTGTGGCCAAAAAAATTAAAAAAAAAAAAGGAACCAGAGTGCCTTCCCTGGGAAGAATTGTGGCTTTTGGGGTGTCAACTGGGATTGAATGTTGACACTACAACTTTTGGCTCAGTGCCCTTGGGCAAGTTACTCAACGTTCCTGAACATCAGTTCTCTCTTTAGTAAAAAGGAGAAAATATAACTTACCTGGCGGGGTATGTAGCCCTTCCTCAGGTACAGGAGATTGGAGGTATTCCATAAATGCTATCCTTCATTTCCTGTTTCCTTCCCTTGGGGGTACAACAAAGGGAAGAGAATGCCTCCCCTTCACCATCACCTGTCATAAGCAGGGGAGTCAAGAGTAGGGAAAGAAGAGGGGCCACATTCTATGCCCAGAAAATTCACACTCATTCCATTTCATAGACAGAGGTAGGATGGGGCTTGCCATCCTGTGGTCACCAGGAGCTCAGTTCTCAGTGTGACATGACTTACAAGAAGCTCACTCCACTCTCACTTGCCAAGTGGTTCTTCAGTGTTAAAAGCTGACATCTGTGCTGTTACTGGTATTATTAAAGATGGACCATTATGAAATGAGAGTTCAAGCACCCTTCCATAAAATGAGTTGGACTCCTACACTCTGGAGATGTGTTTAACTTGCAAATTAAGGAGACTCTTTCTTGTGATGACTCAGATTGTAAAGAATCAGCCTGCAATGCAGGAGACCTGAGTTCAGTCCCTGAGTTGGGAAGATCCACTGGAGAAGGGAATGGCAACCCACTCCAGTATGCTTGCCTGGAAATTCCCGTAGACAGAGGGGCCTGGCGTGCTACACTCCATGGGGTGACAAAGAGTCGGACACAACTGAACGACTATACTTTCACTTTTTCACTTTTACTTGTGCTATTGACAGAGGACTAGATTGAAAGCTACAAAGCTCAGCTCCACTATCACTGAAAAGCATGACTTTCCCTCCAAGATGTTACTTTCTTTCATCAGTGTCAGTGCCCAGTGATTGCCTCTGCCAATAACTCCTTCTGCCTGCATATACCTGTCTATCAATGTTCATTCACCATGATACTATATATGCTTATGGACATATCTTGGCCTTGGTTTCAGTTCAGTTCAGTTCAGTCGCTCAGTCATATCTGACTCTTTTCGACCCCATGAATTGCAGCATGCCAGGCCTCCCTGTCCATCACCAACTCCCGGAGTTCACCCAGACTCACGTCCATCGAGTCAGTGATGCCATCCAGCCATCTCATCCTCTGTTGTCCCCTTCTCCTCCTGCCCCCAATCCCTCCCAGCATCAGAGTCATTTCCAATGAGTCAACTCTTCGCATGAGGTGGCCAAAGTACTGGAGTTTCAGCTGTAGCATCATTCCTTCCAAAGAAATCCCAGGGCTGATCTCCTTCAGCTGGA
>NW_011494962.1:4235490-4253690 GCF_000754665.1 Bison bison bison | reverse complement strand
AACTGTTGCTTCCTGACCTGCATACAAATTTCTCAAGAAGCAGATCAGGTGGTCTGGTATTCCCATCTCTTTCAGAATTTTCCACAGTTTCTTGTGATCCACACAGTCAAATGCTTTGGCATAGTCAATAAAGCAGAAATAGATGTTTTTCTGGAACTCTCTTGCTTTTTCCATGATCCAGCAGATGTTGGCAATTTGATCTCTGGTTCCTCTGCCTTTTCTAAAACCAGCTTGAACATCAGGAAGTTCATGGTTCATATATTACTCCTTACCAAAAAAAATCATCATCATTGTCACTGAGTTCAAGTCCTTTAAATCTATTATTGTCATTTCCCAGTATTGTGGGAAACCTTGTACTAGTTTCTCTTGAGGTTTTTTGTTGTTTTTGTTAGTTTTTTTTTTTTTTTTCCAGTTATCTTGTATACCATACTCTAGAAAACAGGGTCAAGGGAGATGTCCTTGTCTGGAAAGTTTGTTTTGTGTACTTAAGCCATTGGAGATGGGCTTTTGCTCAGTTTCCTTGGGCAGATCTTGTTTATCCCTTTGTTTTCTCTTACATCGTCTTTGGCTTAGGTCAAGGAGTACATAATTCTCACCATCTGGGACAGTGGAAAGATGACAGCAGGTCTCTTTGAAGAGTAGAAGCCTTCCTTTCCATTTTAGTGGGAAATCTGATCTTGGGTCTTTTAAATCCCGTTTGCCAGTCAGATCTGTATACTTATTTACAGGTCAGTAACCCTTGGACTGCAAGGAGATCCAACCAGTCCATTCTAAAGGAGATCAGCCCTGGGTGTTCTTTGGAAGGAATGATGCTAAAGCTGAAACTCCAGTACTTTGGCCACCTCATGAGAAGAGTTGACTCATTGGAAAAGACTATGATGCTGGGAGGGATTGGGGGCAAGAGGAAGAGGGGATGACAGAGGATGAGATGGCTGGATGGTATCACTGACTCGATGGACATGAGTTTGAGTGAACTCTGGGAGATGGTGATGGACAGGGCGGCCTGGCGTGCTGCTATTCATGGGGTCGCAAAGAGTTGGACACGACTGACTGACCGAACTGAACTGAACTGACTGACATCATTTTGGCCTCAACTCTTCAAAAAGCTCTGTTTGAGTTAGTGATACAATTTACTGATGCCTCTTGGACTTTAGTGATTTGGCACCCAAAGTAGAAGGGAAAAGGAAAAGAGTACTGAAATATTTATTTGATGGACTATGTGAACAGGCATCTTCATATGTCCAGCTTCTGTGTATATTAAGGATCTACTAACCTAAACAGGGAGGAAAACTAGTAAACCTTTTCATCAGGCTCCCATTTACACTTAGGTTATGAAGGATAATGGTTTCTTAGCTTAGACAAGGCTCAGTGTTGTGATTATTGTTTTGAGAAAATGCTGACTAAGCCATGAACCATTTCTTGCTGCAGATGCAAAATGTATGGAAATTCTGACATTTCCTTTCACTGATGGATGCCAGAACTTTACCAAAGATGGAACATCTCATTGAAAAGGACTCACTGATGTTTTTCCTAAGGAAATGTACACAGATGCACAATTCATTTTTTCATTGTCCTTTTCTATGCACATATCTTTTTTAACCTGCTCAGTGTGGGCCATGAGTGTCATGACCAGAAATAGACGAAGAGGAGTGTGAGCATAGTTGTGAATGGAATTTCTTCCCCCAGGTTTCAGCTTAAACCTCAGTTGCTCAGGGAAGCCATCCCTGTGCCCCCAAGTCTCTAACTTAGCACCTCTTCTTGTGCATGATTCTGCCACCCTGCCTTTCCTTGTTAGCTTTCAAAACACATTAATTTCTTGTCCATGACCTGTATTTTTTATTGAAGTACAGTTAATTTACAATGTTGTTATGCATGTTTATCCCAAACTCCTAATTTATCCCCTGCCCCCTCTGCTATCTCTTTTGGTAACCGTAAGCTTATTTTTTATGTCTGTGGATATATTTCTGTTTTTGAATAAGTTCATTTCTATCATTTTTTTTAGTTTCCAAGTATAAGTGATATCATTTGACATTTGTCTTTGTCTGACTTACTTCACTTAATATGATAACCTCTAGGTCTGTCTGTGTTGCTATAAATGGCATTATTTCATTCCTTTTTATGGCTGACTAATATTCAACTGTACAAGGTCTCAATAGATGGTGTCACCATTCACCCATGGCCCAGAACCCAAACCTCAGAGTCATCTTTTGTTCCTCTCTTTCTCTCCAACTCATATCATGTGTCAGCAAGTCCTGTCATCTTTACCTTCTAAATGTATCCTGAAACTAACCAATTCACACTCCCTCTATTATACCACACTTCCTCTATTACACCACCATCTCCTCATTTGACATCTCCGTCTACTCTTGCTGCCCATAGTCAGTGCTCTATGTAACAGCCACAGTGGTACATTCAAAACAGAATATTTCTTGTCAGCGAATTGCTCAGAACCCTGCAACAGCCATCCATCAAACACAGATGGTCCAAACCCTCACTACATGGTCCCACCAGACTCATTTCCTGCCACTCTTCCATCAGATTCTCCAGCTCCTCTCATATTGGCCAACTTCCTATCCCTTAAACACTCCAAGGAAGATGCCATTGCAAGATTGATGCCCTTTCAGAATTCCACCTGAAATTCTCCTCCTTTAGGTATTCACAGGACCCTCACTTCATACAAGTGTCTGCCCAAATGCCACCTCTTTGGAGAAAACCTCCCTGACCACCCTGTGTCCCATCACACACCTTCCTCTTTCCCACATTTAATTTTCTTAATAGCACGTCTATCCAACTGACCCTCTATTATATGTTTGCCTACTGTCTGTCTCCCTCACCGGAGTTTAAACTTCTGGTGGGCAGGGAGCGGATTGTTCACCTCTGTCCTCAGAACCTAGAAAAGTGCCTGTGTTCTAAGTGGTGTATAGTTGTTGAATGAAGGAATGAACAAAAACTTGTATTCTAATTATAACTGTTGGTATATGAAAGTTTTTTCCTGAGCTTGCATTTCCACCATCAAATGCCAGAGGTGTAAAATATCTTCCCCAGCATAACGCATGGGAACTCAAGCACATACTCATTTCCTCTCTGCCACTGTCTAGGTGAAGCAGAATGTCTTACTTAAAGCAAGCAAACGGCTAGATTCAGGGCACCAAGTTAAAGAGCCCAGGTTCACACGTTTGCCAGTTCTTCTGTGGTCACACTCAATCTTTTGATGACTTACATCTGCTGTTTCCAGCAGACTATGAGTGTCTGTTGATTCCACTTAGACAATTATCTTTGCAGAAAAGCAGCAGGTGGGGGGAGGTGTTGCAAGCCCAGATGTGCGCTGCTTTTCCATCTTCTTCTGCTCCTCCCTGTACCCTGAGCTAATAAAGTTGTGTCTGGGAAAGTGCTGGCAGGGTAGTGAGGGGGAAAAATGAGATAGGTATCTGGTCTTTGCCCAGAGAGAGCTCTTAAGGAGAGTCTATTGATTTCCCTTCTTTGTAGAAAACAGGAAAAAGTGCAAATGGCCCTCTCTCCATTTCCAGTCCCTCTTTAGTCCTGCAGACTGTTTCATCATCCTGCACTCTTCCATGTGAAGAGGCTTGTTTTCTCATATTTCTCTACACTCTGTAGGTTTTTTTAACTTTTTATTTTATTTTGGAATATACTGATTAACAATATTGTGATAGTTTCAGGTAGACAGCAATGGAACTCAGCCATGTATCTACATATCCATTCTCCCCCAAACTCTCCTCCCATCCATGCTGCCACATAACACTGAGCAGAGTTCCCCATGCTAACAATAGGACCTTGTTGGTTTTCCATCTTAAATACGGCAATGTGGACACATCCATCCAAGACTCCCTAACTAACCCTTCCCCCCATACTTCCCCCCTGGTAACCATAAGCTTGTTCTCTAAGTCTGTGAGTCTCTTTCTGTTTTTTGTTTGTTTGTTTGTTTGTTTGTTTTCATTTTTAGAATAGTTTAATTTCTTTCTTTTTGTTTTTTACACTTTTTAAATTTTATTTTATTTTTAAACTTTACATAATTGTATTAGTTTTGCCAAATATCAAAATGAATCCGCCACAGGTTTGTATGATTTCTTTTAGATTCCACATATAAGGGATATCATATGATATTTCTATTTCTCTGACTTACTTCACTCAATACGACAATCTCTACATCCGTCCATGTTGCTGCAAATGACATGTACCCAGTGTTCATTGCAGCACTGTTTATAATGGCCAAGACATGAAAGCAACCTAAATGTCCATCGACAGGTGAATAGATAAAGAATATGTATATATACACAATGGAATATTACTCAGCCTTTAAGAAGAATGAAGTAATGCCATTGGCCTCTGAATTTTTAAATCTCCTTTTAGCATTAACATCCCATCAGGTCCCAGAACACACATTCATTCAGTGTCCTGCCTTACTGGACCACTCTTGGCCCAGGCACCAAAATGAAATCCATCACTTCCTGATAAGTGCCATACAAAAGTGTTTTTCAAGCATTGGCGTTAAGTAATGAGTTACTGACTGAAAAGAGGGATGTAAAGATGTCAAAGAAGCATCATAATAGTACCCATCCCTGGTGTGGACTGTACTGAATGGTATTCCCTAGAGGTTTGGGAAAATCCAGGGAGTAGCCATAAGTACAGATAACGAGATCTTCAGAATTCGGGATAGAGGGGACACGTGTACACCCATGGCTGATTCATGTAAATGTATGGCAAAAACCACTGCAATATTGTAAATTAATTAGCCTCCAATTAAAATAAATAAATTAATTTAAAAAAATAAAACATGAAAATGGGAAGCAACGAAACAAGACCATCATATATAGTGCAAGCGTTTACCAATCTCCCTACACCTGAGCCTCACACTCCCTCCCCAACCATGTCCAGTATGGCAGAGGATGTCACTGTTCAACAAAATGTGTTTGCTCTTCATCTTAGGGGCATACAACTGGACTCTCTTTTCCAGATTCTCTTATAGTTAGGCGTGGCCATGTGACTAATGGCCCATGAATGCAACGTGAACAGAAGCAATGTGTGTCATAAAATCCTCCCCACAAGCTCAACTCTGCTCCTTCTGCCTCTGTCTGGCTGCAAGGGAAACACTTCCAAGGATCTTGAAAGCCTCCTGTTGAAGGTGGGAGAGTCTCCACTGGCCCCAAATACCTACATGGAGGAGGCTTCTCTGGCCTCCTGGGTGCAGTTACGTGAATTAGAAATGGGATTCTATTGTGTTGGAGTTATAAAACACTTAAGAGATTATTTGTTACAGAGCTGATACACCAGATGCTGTAAGGTGCTTTTCAGTATGTATGTTTCTTTTTCCTCCATTTTATTGTGCCGTCAGCCCTCCATATCTTTGGGTCCTGTGTCCTCAGATTCAACCAGGATTGAATCCAGCCAGCTGGGGTTGTTTGAACCCACAAATGTGGACCCTGCAGGTATGAGGCCCAACTCAGGGGCTTGAGCATTCACAGATATGGTATCTTTGGTGGACTCTGGAACCATTTCCCAGTGGACCCTGGGGCACGTCTGTAAGCTTCTTGAAAGCAGAGTCTGTGTGAAGTGTCTTCAGTATCCCCCATGGGGTCTCACACGCAACCTGGCAGAGCCCACATGATCAATAAAGAGGTGTTGGTCAGAGAGCTTATCTCTATGTTTTATTGTAGGGTAAGTTAAAACATGAGTAGGAACATGGCCAAATCATATGGGCTTTTCATTTTGCTTAGAAATCCGTCTTGGGGATGAAGGATCTCTTCTGTATGTACAGGAGCTCAGAACTGACATGGTCAGCGAAGTGTGACACACATTTTTTATTATCCCTAAATGGATTATCTGCTGTGACCTGGCTCTTCCATCATCTCAGCATATTCCTCTTGTCAACAGCTGTGTGGTAGGCGCTGAGAAGGGCCCTGAGCCAAGGGAGGATGAGAAACAAGTTGGGGAGGGTATTTGGGGATGAGTGCTGGTGTCATTGACTGGTGTGGGTTGTGAATACATCATGCAAGCAGATAAAATGCTATCTTTTTACTATTATATGAATTTCCTTATTATCTATTATGAGACATAATCAAGGGTTGAAATAGAAATATTAAAGTTAACAGCAGGTAGGGTACTGAAATAACCCCTATCGTATGCAAAACTGGAGCTTTAATCAAAGCAGGAATGTATCAGTTTGACATCACAGCTCTTCAAGGGAAGAAAAGGCATTTTATTTTCAACAGTTAGCTGTAGCCAGGCAGGTGACACACAGTAAATATCAAAATCCTCGTTGTAGACAGACATTCTGTGTTTTGCCCTGCAATCTGATTCGTCCAAAGAAAACCCAGCCATCCTTCATCCTCAGTTGCAGGGGTCAGTGTCCTCATGAGCCTCTTACTGCCATCCGCACCCACTCTACTTCCTGCCACTAAAGACCCACTTTTGAAAACTGATGCTCTAAATCAGAGGTTCTTTAACATCAGTGTGCTTCAGGTATGTTATAACCCAGATTTCTGGGTTCCACCCCCTGCCCCCACAGTAGCTGATTCATGGGGTCTGTAGTGAAGCCTGAGAACATGCCTTGTTAACAAGCTCCCAAGTGATGCTGATGCGGCTGCCATGTGGACTACATTTTGAGCATCACTGGTGTAAATTCCCTCAGCTTCACTTCCTGTTAACAAAGGCATGCCCAAGTGTGACAGCCTGACAAAGGGAAGGATCCAGGTTCTGAGAAATGCCTTTCCCTTAAAGCCAGATCGAATCTGTGGATGCAGAGTGAGGCTGCTCAGGGCGACTGAGTGAGACGTCCGCTACCACCATCGGCCCCCGCTGGCTCTCTCCTTTGCTTCCCCATGTCTGTTCCCCAGTTGCCCCCTTAGTGAAATGAAGAGGTCGCCATAGATGCTGTTGTTGTTGTTCAGTTGCTAAGTCGTGTCCGACTCTTTGCGACCCCATGGACTATAGCACGCTAGGCTTCCCTGTCCTTCACCATCTCCCGGAGTTTCCTCAGACTCATGTCCATTGATTCGGTGATGCCATCCAGCCGTCTCACCATAGATGAGTGGGCCTCAATCCTGCTGCATGTGGGAATCTTCTTGGGAGATTGTTAATAATACTGTGTTTAGAGTACATCCTGAAATTCCAAGATTGAGGTTGGGGACAGGGCCCAAGAATCAGCATTTTTTATGGGGCTAAGTCTTTATTGAAATCTGTTACAATACTACTTCTGTTTTATTTTTTTGGATTTTTGGCTGCAAGACATGTGAGATCTTAGCTCCCCGACCAGGGATCGAACCTGAAACCCCTGCATTGGAAGGTGAAGTCTTAACCACTGGGCTACCAGGAAAGTCCCAGGGATCAGCATTTTAATAGCTTTACAGGTGATTTTCACACACAGCCTGGTTGAAAAGCACTGAATCTCTCTAGATCATTTCCAGATCTAAGAGTCTACCCTTAGCACCTCCACCCCTTCATGGAATCTCACCTGGTCTCTCCATCCCTCCACCCTCTGCCCAGTCCCAACCCTCAAGCCTCCCTGACTCTCCGCCCTGACCCCTCGCTATCTTTCCCTGTGTACTTTATGTTCTATTCACTGGGTGACATGAATGCACTGCATACCTCATTAACTTCCTCTGCTTAATTAGGCAGAGGGCAAGTCCCAAACAACTGCAGAATGCATGGAAATTCACTGACAGAAGCATAAACAATGAATTAGGAGCACTTTTAGAACCCTTCGGAAATGTTAAGTGTGGAAGCAGAGAAGAGACTCATTCCTGGAAAGTGACTGTGACTCATGAGGTCACAGAGAGCCAAAACAGTACACATGGCATTTAACACTGACTCCATATTATTTATTCCCCTAGGCTGACCCATTCCCCCTTTGTTGTGATCCCAACAGATTTCACACATACAGTTGGCCCGCCATATCTGAGGATCTGAGCACTAACTGTACTATGTTATTTTATATAAGGGACTTGATCATCTGAGCATCCCTGGATATGGGTCCCGGGGATGGGAGGAGAGGAGGCAGTCCTGGAGCCAATATCCCATGGATATCAAAGGATAGCTATACTTTATATTTACTGTAACTCAAGTAAGTATATAGTAAATCTCTCTTTCCTAAACAACCCTTTATCCTTTAAATGGGCTTCCCAGATGGCACAGTGGTAAAGAATCCATCTGTCAATGCAGGAGAGGCAAGAGACTTGGGTTCAATCTCCGGGTCAGGAAGATCGACTGGAGGAGGAAATAGCAACCCACTCCAGTATTCTTTACTGTAAAATTGCTTGGACAGAGGAGTGTGGCGGGCTACAGCCCATGGGGTCACAAAAGAGTTGGACACGACTGAGCACAAACATGAAATATCCCTTAAATAAGCAGAAATGAACTAGAAAATGGAAGCAGTGGTCTGGGTGCTTTAGATTTTCCCAGACACACTTCCACTGTAACCATGCAGATAGTGGCAGTAAACTGGTGGCTTCACATGGAAGGACTTAGGATGTTTCCATTTTATTTCTTTGGAGGTGCAGATTTGGAATTGCTCTGACCTTTTGTCTCTTGAACTAGAAACACTGGAAACCACTTTCTTTTCTGGACTACACTTGAAGCTTTAGTTGGTGGAGCCTTTTCAATTTGATTATCACTCTCAATGAAGTGTGTGGTTTTGTTTTTTTTTTTTCCCAGTCAAGTGGCTTTAGTTAAGTTACATGAGCGGCACTGGGAGCTTCCTTGGTAGCTCAGGTGGTAAAGAATCTGCCTGCAGTGCAGGAGACAGTGTTCGATCCCTGGGTTGGGAAGAACCCCTGGAGTCAGAAATGGCAACCCACTTCAGTATTCTTGCCTGGAGAATCCCATGGACAGAGGAGCCTGGCGGGCTACAGTCCATGGAGTCTCAAAGAGTCAGACACGACTGAGAGACTAACACACACACACACACACACACACACACACAGGCGCACTGAGACAATATAGTAATTTAATCCCACCATGTGCTCTGGACAGAAATCCAGGGCTGGGGACTGGTACCTCTCTGCTAATTAATCCTGCGTGTCAGGCATCTGGAAACTGGCCTCTTCTGCCTCATCTGAGTTGACTAATTAATTAAGCTGTGTCTGTAAACAGGCCGTTTCTCCCCCAGCACTTTTTTGATCATCTGTTTCTTTAGCCACAAGCTGGTGACCCCATTTAATGGTGAACTACCTGGCCAATAATCTTGCTTTCCTGCGGGGCTGAGAAGTTTCCATCTAGAGGCTGCCCAGAGCTATACAAGAAGCCCAGGCTTTGGAGGGAGGCCTATTAGGATTTGAATCCAGTTCAGCCGTATATTAATTACGTGCGTGTGTGCACGCTAAGTCACTTCAGTCATGTCTGACTCGTTGCTATACTATGCACTGTAGCCCACCAGGCCCTTCTGTCCATAAGATTTTCCAGGCAAGAATACTGAAATGGGTAGCCATTTCCTTCTCCTGGGGATCCTCCCAACCCAGGGATCCAACCTGGGTTTCCTGCATTGCAAGCAGATTCTTTACTGTCTGAGCCACCAGGGAAGCCCTTATTAATTATGTGGACACAGGCGAATAATCTTGCATCTCAAAATGTCAGTTTCCCATTTTCCCCTTGCAAAACCTACCACATGGTCCAGTGCCTGGGCATTTTCTCAATACAAATACTGCTAAATAAATGAATACTTCTAATCATTGGGCTTTTTCTACTTGCTGCTACCTTCACATTGTGCAGGATATAGTCAGTTTCAAGACATCTCCACACACATTATCACATTTGTCTCTCTTGAACCCCAGTGGGGGAGTTTCGGTAAATGTCATTACTCTCATATTTTACAGGTAGAGAATCAGGCTCAGGAAGGTTAAAGGACAAGATCCCAAAGCTGTTTAGAAGCAGAGGCCAAGCAAGTCTCCACACTCCTGGCCAAGTGCTTTGAGATCAGTTATCACCCAGTCTGTAGTGGATGCTGTGAAACCAGATTATAAATACCAGGGGTAAAAAGAAAACAGTTTCATGAGATAGCAAAGACCACCTTCTACAAGAAAATGATAAGATAGCACTAATATAAAAGGTATTGAAATACCTACTAGAGAAACATTATTTGATCCATGGAAATATGACAGTTTAACTTCCAAATTTCCCTCACTGTCCCACCTGCTTCTGTTGGCTCATGGGTAAATTGTTAGTCATTTTTGTGAACCAAAGTTATTAACTAATGTCAATCACATTAATACTCATATTTGGACAATTTGTTATATACTTTGGATTTTTCCACCAGCCCTGTAGAAATATGTATACATGCATATCACTCTACTTTGCTGATAAGTTCAGATTCCAAGAGGTTAAGTGGTTTGTCACATTCACAGGGCTTGTCAGGAGTAGCGCTGGGCTTGAAATTCAGGTTTTCTAACTCTATGTTTAGCACTGTTCCAACAGTACTACAATTAAGAAGGACTTACGTCACCACTGTACTTATTAAAGAACTCTAAAGAACTTCGTGCTATTTTGTCCTTTAATTCTATCTCCATTTGTCTTGCTTCTTATCTTCTCCATTGGTTTTGCCTGCTATGATAGCATTTTTCCGGAGGTGGATATATTTCAGTTAATAACCTCTGCTATGTAACTACCACCCAAAACTTAGTGACCCTGAGACCACCACCATTTCATTACTCATCATTCTTTGGGAGAGTTTGGATGGGTATAAGCTGGGTGGTCCTTTGTCCATGTATCACTCACCTGATACAGTCAGGTGGCTCAACCGAGGGTGGGTAATCCAAAATGGCCTCACTCGTGTTTAGCTGTTGGTACTGGCTGTCGACTGAACCTCTTTCTGTGTGTTTGCTTACCCTCAAGGAAGCTGATCCAAGTTTTTTCAGGGTTGTCAACAATATTTGAATAAGGAAAGATCCTCTGCACTGTCATCTGTCAAATCTTTACACATGTCACATTTTTGGGTCTCCTTTTGGTCAAAGCAAGTCACAGGGCATGGCTCCTGAGACATATGATTCATTGGGCGCCACTGACATCTACTGTGCTGCTGCTACTGCTTAGCTGCCCAGTCGTGTCTGACTCTGTGTGACCCCCTGGACTATAGCCGGCCAGGCTCCTCTGTCCATGGACTTATCCAGGCAAGAATACTGAAGTGGGTTGCCATTTCCTTCTCCAAGGGGTCTTCCTGACCCAGGGATTAAACCCAGATCTCCAGCATTACAGGCAGAATCTTCACCATCTAAAGCACCAGGGTAGCCCAACCCCTGCCATAAGTGTGTATAAAAATAATATCTACCCTGTAAAATTATATTGAGAATTAAATTTGATAACGTGTGTGCACGGAGGAGGCAATGGCACCCCACTCCAGTACTCTTGCCTGGAAAATCCCATGGACGGAGGAGCCTGGAAGGCTGCAGTCCATGGGGTCGCTGAGGGTCGGACATGACTGAGCAACTTCACTTTCACTTTTCACTTTCATGCACTGGAGAAGGAAATGGCAACCCACTCCAGTGTTCTTGCCTGGAGAATCCCAGGGACGGGGAAGCCTGGTGGGCTGCTGTCTATGGGGTTGCACAGAGTCGTATATGACTGAAGTGACTTAGCAGCAGTGCATTGCTTATATAGTAGTATCATTAGTAGAATCACCATTAGCCCTTATTAGCTACCAAGAGCAGATTCTCTTTTTGAAATCCTATTCACTTTTACATTCAGCTAACTTTTACTGAGTGCCCATGATGGTACTATTCTCTATGCTGGGAATTCAGGAAAAAAGAAATATTATTCAGCCTCTGCCATTGAGGAACTCATAGTCTGCTGGAGCAGAGGAGACACATAAGCAAATAAATATAGTATCCTATGGCAAGTTCAGTGATTATGATTTGCTCAGATTTATACACCCTTTTTGTGTTTCCTGTCTAGAGAATATCCTTTAGTATTTGTTGGAGAGCTTGTTTGGTGATGCTGAATTCTCTCAGCTTTTGCCTGTCTGTAAAGCTTTTGATTTCTCCTTCCCAGGTTCGATGCATGATACTGGATGCTTGGGGCTGGTGCACTGGGACAACCCAGAGGGATGGTATGGGAAGGGAGGAGGGAGGAGGGTTCAGGATGGGGAACACATGTATACCTGTGGCGGATTCATTTCGATATATGGCAAAACCAATACAATATTGTAAAGTTAAAAAATTAAATTAAATTAAAAAAAAAAAAAAAGATTTGCTCAGAGCATTTAGAGAGTACAGGAGTGAGTGAGTGAGTGAAGTCGCTCAGTCATGTCCAACTCTTTGCGACCCCATGAACTGTAGCCTACCAGGCTCCTCCATCCATGGGATTTTCCAGGCAAGAATACTGGAGTGGGTTGCCATTTCCTTCTCCAGTGAGAGTACAGGAAGTCCTCTACATAAGAACCTTCAGGTTGTGAACTTTCAAAGATGCAAATGTGTATTCTCGTGTCCAGTCACATAAGTTAGTTCCCATGTCTGGCGTACATGGTCACATGTGTACATCCTCTACAAATGGTTGTGCTTTTGCGTGCTGTAAGATTAAAAATATTTTTATTTTTGTGTTTGTTTTTATGTATTATTTGTGTGAAAAATATTATAACCTATATTACAGGTCAGTACTGTATAGCTGATTGTGTTAGGTACCTAGACTAACTGTGTTGGACTTATGGACAAATTGGACTTATGAGCATGCTCTTAGAACAGAACTCCTCCATATGTAGGGGACTTGCTGTACCAAAGAATGATACCTAATCCCTTAACCCAGCCTGGAGGTGCAGAAAGGCTTCTTGATACTGTATGAATTGAATCCTAAAGTCTGTGTGGCTTTCATCCAGAAGAGCAGGGGTTTAAAGTAGAGAATATTATAGCATGAGTGAAGGCATTAGGTAAGAATGTAGTGTGTTGTTATCAGAGTTTGAGGTGAGGAATCCTGAAGAGATAAGCCAGAAAGAAGGTGTGAAGGCAAGAAAGACAGAGAGAGAAAGGGAGAGGGACGGAAGGAGGGTGGGTAGGAATGGGAAAGACAAAGTGTGGGAAATAAACGCATCCTCTTCCAAGGAGGTCGGGGACTTTTCTCTAGGTGAATGAGGAGGCACTGAGAGGTTTTGTAAAGAGCTGGAGTGGAGTCTGATCTGTATGTTAAGAAATCTAGGGCCAAGTGGAGGAGGTAAGACTGGAGGAGGGCAGAGACCGGCTAGGAATAATCCAGAACCCCAGGCAAGTGATAGAATATCTGAGAATGGAGGCCCGAGTGAGATTCTTTCCAGCCATTTCTACCGTGTGAAGATGGGGAAAGTCATTTCAGTGAGAAAAGGGGTGATTGCAGATATCCAAGTTTGGGATAGCATAGTCCAGAATATTCTGGAAAAGAAAAGCTATTTTCTACATATGTAACAGGTATCAAAGTGAAAAGTTGGAAAGTGTTAGTCACTCAATCGTGTCTGACTCTTTGTGACCCCATGGACTGTAGCCCGCCAGGCTCCTCTGTCCATAGGATTTTCCAGGCAAGGATACTAGATTGGGTTGCCATTCCCTTCTCCAGGGGATCTTCCCAACCCAGGGATCGAACCCACATTTCCTGCATTGCAGGCAGATTCTTTACCATCTGAGCCACCAAGGAAGCCCATGCTTGTCTACAAAAGGGACTTTTTTCTGGCTAAGGAGAGGTGGTAGACCCTCAACAGCCTTAGAGTGTTCTAATGAGGAATTTTGTCTTCTTGTGCATGGCCTTAGTGAAGCGTGAGCAAACCATCCTGTGAATTCTCTAAGGGACCTTCTTGGACACACATCTTCAAGATTTTTTTCTTTTCTCTGTGGTCTAGTCTTTTAGAAATTTTAATACATTTTCAATGACTTTGACCTTTTCTATTTGTGCTCCCTTATTGCTTCAGTAATTTTTCTGTGACTTATCAATGTGTATGCCTTGTTTCTTTTCACATATATTCACAAACTTATGCCTTGGATTTCCTAAATGATCATGCTCTCAACTCTGCTGCTTCCTTGTCCCTGAAAACACATTGATAATCATCAGACTTTACATCCAGATTTGTGGTCTGGAAAACATTGTCATTATACTTACACAATATATTCCTTTTCCAGAAATATATTCCTTTTACTTTCTTCTCGGCTCTTGTGCCCAAGCAGCCTGCAGTGCTGAAAACAGCTCTCTGCAGCCTCACCTGATGAGGCCCTGTTCCAGCCCTGGCCATTTTACTCCTTAGCTCCTGAAGATTTGCATGAGACCTCGATTTTGTGGTTTGGTTAGTTCAGTCAACGTGCAACACTGGCGTCATTTTTCTTAGTGTCCTGAGATGTACTTGATAGAAGTGCTGGCCTTGTGTGTCTAAGATTTATGGGTAGATGCTTGCATATTTTCAAATAACCTTGTCTTTAAACATTAAATACATTTCAAATTCAGAGAAGGATTATGATGGAGGATGTGATGAAACTCATCAGAAGGCCAAGGGCAGAGTGATCGAGGATCTGGTTCAGTAAACATTATTTGAAGAACAGTGTAATCGCCTCTAGCTTCCAGAGGTCTTCCATGAGCAGCTGGTGTCTTCTACATGGTGGTGCTGCTTCTGCTTCATGTCTTCCATCCTGCTGCTGCTCTGGGCCCTAGGACATAGACTATCTAAGAGCAGGGCAGGTGGGCTATTCTGCATCAGTACCATTCAGTTCAGTTACTCAGTCATGTTCACCTCTTTTCGACCCCATGGACTGTTCCCTGTCCATCACCAACTCCCACAGCTTGCTCAAACTTATATCCATCTAGTCGGTGATGCCATCCAATCATCTCATCCTCTGTCGTCCCCTTCTTCTCCTGCCTTCAATCTCTTCCAGCATCAGGGTCTTTTCCAGTAAGTCAGTTCTTCGCATCAGGTGTCCAAAGTATTGGAGCTTCAGCTTCAGGATCAGTCCTTCCAATGAATACTCAGGACTGATTTCCTTTAGGATTGACTGGTTTGATCTCCTTGCAATCCAAGGGTCTCTCAAGAGACTTCTCCAACACCACAGCTCAAAAGCATCAATTCTTCAGCATTCAGCTTTTTTTATAGTCCAGCTCTCAAATCCATACATGACTACTGGGAAAACCATAGCTTTGACTAGATGGACCTTTGTCGGCAAAATAATGTCTCTGTTTTTTTTTTTAATATGCTGTCTAGGTGGGTCGTAGGTTTTCTTCCAAGGAGCAAGCATCAGTACCATTAATTGAGCATTATTATTTGAGTATCAGTTATCAATTATTAATTGAGCATGAGTACCATTGCTGCTGCTGCTGCTAAGTCGCTTCAGTCGTGTCCGACTCTGTGCAACCCCAGAGACGGCAGCCCACCAGGTTCCCCCATCCCTGGGATTCTCCAGTCAAGAATACTGGAGTGGGTTGCCATTTCCTTCTCCAATGCATGAAAGTGAAATTTTAAAGTGAAGTCGCTCAGTCGTGTCCAACCCTTCACGACCCCATGGACTGCAGCCTACCAGGCTCCTCCATCCATGGGATTTTCCAGGCAAGAGTACTGGAGTGGGGTGCCATTGCCTTCTCCAACCTTTTGGGCACCAGGGACCAAATCTACCACTTAACCCAGTGTCTGGCACATCCTCAGTAGATGTGCATGCATGCTAAGTCGCTTCAGTCATGTCCCACTCATAGGCCCCTCTGTGGGCTGGGGCCTGCCAGGCTCTTCTGTCCATGGGATTCTCCAGGCAAGAATACTGGAGTGGGTTGCCATTCCATCCTCCAGGGGATCTTCCCGACCCCGGCATCAAACCTGAGTCTCTAGTCTCCTGCATTAACAGGCAGATTCTTTACCATTAGTGCCACCTGGACAAAGATATGACAACCCACTCCAGTATTCTTGCCTGGAGAATTCCATGAACAGAGGAGGCTGGTGGGCTGCAGTCCATGGTGTCACAAGGAGTCGGACATGACTGAGTGACTGATACTTTCACTTTCAGTGCCACCTGGGAAGCCGCTCTTCAGTGTAAATAAACTCTAAAAAGATATCTCTAAACATTGGGTATTTTCTGCTTGAAAATAGAAAACATTCTGCTTGCAAGGAATAGTCAGTTTCAAGACATCTCCACACATGTTATCATGTTTGTCTCTCCTGAGCCCTAATCGGGGAATTTTGGTAAATATTGTTACCCTCATATTTTACAGATAGTGAATCGGGCTCAGGAAAGTTAAGGGACAAGGTCGCACAGCTGTTTAGATGGAGAGCCCAAGTGAGTCTCCACACTCCTGGCCAAGTGCTCTTGCTTTGAGACCAGGTATCCCCCTGGCCTTTAGTGGATGATGTGAAACTAGATTATAAATACCAGAGGAAAAAGGAAAGGAACAGTTTCATGGAAGATGATTTTTCTGTGGACTTGGAGGAGAGAGGGAGGCAGGGATGGTTTCAGGATGATTCAAGCACATTACATTTATTATGCCACTGCTGATCTGACAGGAGGCGGAGCTTAGGCAGTAATGCGAGCAATAGGGAGCAGCTGTAAATACAGAGGAAGCTTCGCTGTATCACCTGCTGCTCACCTCCTGCAGGGCAGCCTGGTTCCTAACTGGACTGGTGCCAGTCCGTGGCCTGGGGTTTGGGTACCCCTGATACAGAAGAGTGGTAAAAGCAAAGACTCTGGTATTAGAATGCCTGAATTCAAATCTTGCTCCTGGGCTTTTGAAACCTCTATATAAGGATCTTCTTGGAAGCTTCTGGTTATGAGCTATTGATTCTGGAAAAGGATTTGTGGGCAGAGTCCATGGAGAACAGAAACAGAAGTGAAAGGAATGAAAATAACTGGACCTGGCAGCACAGTTTAGCATGTGGGCCAATGGGTAAAAGAACCTTCCAAGTGAGATTGTCTGCAAGTAGAGACCCTGTGATTATCCAAATTACACCCAGCCCAAGGCCCGGAGGCCAATGGTGGATGCAGCCACAAGTCACTGTGAGACTTGATCTCAGGAACTCTATTGATCGACCTTTCTCATACCCAAGAACTTGGTCCTGCTTCTCCTTGGTCCCATGCAGGAAGTGCTTATTTGGGAATGATGGTGTGATCTGCCTGTCACTGGTGACACAGCTTACTTCTTGGCCGCTGAGATGTTTACAGCTCAGTCAGCGGATGGACTGGAGATAGAGTAACATGGCAGCTCTCAGAGAACCACGTGGCTGGAATTGAGGAAGGGGCAGTCACAAAAGGAGAGACTGAGCTAAGAAAAGGGGTCGGGAGAGAGAGTGGGTTGAGGAGGGAGAGGTTCAGGCAGAAGATGGCTGGTTGGTTGACAAACTAGCAGATATCTACAACCCAGAATTTAAAAGGTTTAGGTAATTTGTCCAGAGTCACACACAACCAAAGCCAGGACTCAAATTAGGCCTTTTTTTAGTTCAACGCCTATGCATTTAACTAAGATGGTGAATTAGAATTAACTAGTGAAGTGAGTGAATGCCTGAGTGCACATATATACATATGGAAATATCACTTTAGACTTTGCCAAGTCAGCTCTCAAATCTAGGAGTGTGTTAGTCACTCACTAGTGTCCAACTATTTGCGACCCCTTGAACTGTAGCCTGCCAGGCTCCTCTGTCCATGGGGATTTTTCAGGCAAGCATACTAGAGTGGGTTGCCATTTCCTTCTCCAGGGGAGTTTCCCTTCCCAGAGATTGAACCCAGGTCTCCTGCATTACAGGCAGATTCTTTACCATCTGAGCCACTAGGGAAGCCCTCAAATCCAAGAAGCCACATTCAAAACCTTCAGGCACTGTGGACTTTTACTCTATCCTACCAGCTTGTAATCTAGGGTCAAAGTAGCAATAAGAGGGGAACCTGATGATAAGTAATGTCCACGACTAAAGCCTGTAGCCAAGTCCGCCCAGCAGGTCATGAATCCACCTTCATATGTCAGTCAGTCCGTCAGCATCCCTGTTCATCTGTGTTCTCAAGTAACCAAAGCCTTGGGTATGTTGCACACAGATCTGGAGCCCCACAATACAGGAGAAAGTTGATTCAGAGAAGGTGGGACACAGCTTGGTGCTGATGAAGTTCAAGAGGAGATGGTTCAGGACTCAGTTTTGATGTTTAAGAAGAGGGGCCTTTTGGCGGGGAGGGAAGGTGAATCAGAGGAGAAGGTGGAGCTCAGGTCTCAGTAACTGACCCCCTCTCAGTCCTGGAATGGACTCAGAGGCTTGCTGTCCAAGGAGCAATAGTCAATTTGGGAAGTTTCCAACCCTC
>NW_011494962.1:4234794-4235390 GCF_000754665.1 Bison bison bison | reverse complement strand
CCAACCCTCGGGGCAGGAAGGCATCAGATACTAGAGGAAAACATGACGTATCCTTCAGCCTATTTGAGCCTATTTGGCAAACTATTTACAATATCCTCTGATCTAAAAGAATTACTATCTTTTCTAAACTATCCATCTTGCCCCGGGGAGGGGCTTATGGGAGAGGAACACCAGCTAGACAGCATTCATTGGGTTCAAGGCCTCAGGCAAACCTAGAAGGATCATAGCAATTTTATTCTCATCATCTATTTTATTTGCACCTGAACAAAAATATCGCGTGAAACTGGAAGAATTGCATAGAGTTTACTCTGACATTTTGAAACACATCAAGTTGAGCATTTGAGAAGTTGGAGTGGTTTAACATTTCCCGTTGCATGGGGGAAACCATGTTTCTGAGAGTAGAGCGGTCATGTTGAGGAGCTGCACTGATGTTTCTGGGAGCAGGAGTGATAGTAACAGAGAGGAGGGGGAGAAGGAGGACAAAAATAGGAAATACTGGTTGTGTAAAACCACCACACACCGTGCCCAGAGATGAAATCACTCCCCAGAGGTCGCACAGCTTGCCTGTGTCCTGCCTCCCACAGCCACCTGCCACT
>NW_011494962.1:4231929-4234694 GCF_000754665.1 Bison bison bison | reverse complement strand
CCTGGCCCCCCCCCCCCACACCCCCCTGCCACTATCCTGTCGATGTTCCCCACCCCCAACAGACTTGGGCTGACACTTGGTGTAAAGTCTTTAGACACAACTGTCAACCCCAGTTTCTGTGGGGCTGAGATGAAAGTGGGAGGCTGTGGAGCTGAAACAGACTCTTCTCCAGACTCTTCCCTCCTAGAATCACAGAAGGGAAGGAGTAAGGAGGTCAGAAATAGTCTCCTGGCAACGTGGCACAATGCAAGAAACTTGGGCTTCCAGAGTCAAACAGATCAGCAACAACGTCCTAAACCAGATGTCCCCAACCTCCAAGACCTAATGCCGGATGATCTGAGGTGGGGCTGATATAGTAATAATAGAAGTAAAGTGCACAATAAGTGTAACACACTTGAATGATCCAGAAACCATCCCTCCTCCACCCCCGTCCCTGGAAAAATCGTCTTCCACGAAACCAATCCTGTGCCAAAAAGGTTGGGGACCGTTATACCTAGAGCCTCGATAAGCCTCAGCTTTTCATAACAATACTCACCTATCTGGGAGTTGATGCTGGTGGAATGCCTTCAGTCTGTGAGGTGCCTGCCACAGGGCCTAACCTAGAGTAGCCACAGTGACTCTAATGCCATCGCAGTCTCTCCTCATGGTGTTATCTCAAATGACCATAACTGTTGTCTGGTGCCGAGGGAGTTAGCACCTTCCATTCCTGGACCCAGATTCTACCCCAGCATGCCACTTCTCCATTCCTTCACTCTTCAGAGCAGGAGAGATGGAGGGAGAAACCTTGGAGAACAGGGACCATGCAGACAGCCATGACCAGCAGCAGCAGGGGATCTGCACAAACCCCAGGGAACCCTGGGCTCTCTCAGAGGGGCTGGAGTCAGCCGGGGAGAGCAGCTGAGGCCTGAGATGACCACTGACTCTCGGTGCCTCTGGGAGACACACGCAGGTGCCAGGCGAGAGAGGCTGGATGGGTGTGTGCGTCCAGAGCCCCCACTCCCGGCTTAGTAAGTTTCAAAGATCAGGGCAGTCACAGATCAAATTTGAGTATGGAAATTATTTTCTAACACATTTTTTCCAAGACAATAGCTTTCCAGATCTTAGACATCGCTGAGTATGCATGTGATGAGAGGAAGTATGCGGTAGATAATGTGGTTGTACATATAGCCATCCACATGGAACTGAGTCTGTCCAGGGCACCTTTATAATCTGGAGACAGAATCGAGAGACATAGTATGTGGGGCACCTCCTACTTCCTAAAGCCTCACCATGGAAGAGCACTGGACTGATACCTAGCACTGGGGGCTTTCTGAGGATATGAAATATTTTCCCCCCTAGTGACATCATAAGTTACCAAGAACACACAGTCAATAATTTACCAAGAATACACTTGTTCAAGCCAGTACAAGGGACAGAAAGAGGTCAATAATATAGTCTCTGCCCTCCAGTGCTTAAAGATACATTCAGAGAAGGAATTTGTGAATCAAACTATAGCTAACATTTTAGTGTAACTGCCCAGGGGAGCAGCTGACCCACAAAATGACGATGGAAGATGACGTCGAGCTTCTTCTCTGGGCAGGGTGGCCAGGCACAGCATCGTGGTGGTCCTGAGACCCAAGGAGGGCTGGGAAGAGTGCAGAGCGTTTCAGAAGCAGGGAAGGAGATGATGGAAGAAAGATTGTGCAGCCCTGAAAGCAAAGCTACCACACGCGGTACAGAAAAAGCTCGTGCAAAACGGAAGAGCAAAGAACACTGGAAGGAGACATAGAAAACAAACTTGTGGTTACCAAAGGGGAGAGGGAGGGAAGCAGAGACAAGTTAGGAGTATGGGATCAACAGATATAAACTACTGTACATAAATAAATAAGCCACAAGGACCTAGCTATAGCACAGGGAATTATATTCAGTATCTTGTAATAACCTATAATGGAATATAACCTGAAGAAATATAACTGAGTCACTTAGCTATGTGCTTGAAACTAATACAGTATTGTAAGTCAACTATCCTTAAAAATAAACAAAAAACAGTAAAGACTGAAATATTACAGCAACAAAGCCAAATACATCATATTAATTAATATAAATGAGCAAAATTTAGTTCTTAATAAAGACTTTCAGTTTGGCTTGTAAAGCAAAAGCCAACTTATGCTATACTCTAGAGTCACACCTAAAACAAATTCATACTTTTATATTTCTTCCCAGTCCCTTTTAGTTATTTTCCATTGTCAAGGTTCATAGCATATATATTTCATCCTATAATATTAGCTGTTTTATTATTTGTTCCTAGCTCTATGTTTAAATTAGTATTGCAAATAACACTTCCAAACATTAAAAAAAAAAAAAAACACTATGAGAGGAGATAAATTTTTTTATTTTTTTTTATTTTTTTCTCTCTAATTTTATTTTTAAACTTTACATAATTGTATTAGTTTTGCCAAATATCAAAATGAATCCGCCACAGGTATACATGTGTTCCCCATCCCGAACCCTCCTCCCTCCTCCCTCCCCATACCATCCCTCTGGGCCGTCCCAGTACACCAGCCCCGAGCATCCAGCGTCATGCATCGAACCTGGACTGGCAACTCGTTTCCTACATGATATTTTACATGTTTCATTGCCATTCTCCCAAATCTTCCCACCCTCTCCCTCTCCCACAGAGTCCATAAGACTGTTCTATACACCAGTGTCTCTTTTGCTGTCTCGTACACCGGGTTATTGTTACCATCTTTCTAAATTCCATATATATGCGTTAGTATACTGTATTT
>NW_011494962.1:4228193-4229008 GCF_000754665.1 Bison bison bison | reverse complement strand
TTGGCCCTTGTGTGGTGCTTGGTTTCAGTGTCGGTATGGAGGCATTTGATGAGCTCCTGTCAATGAATGTTCCTTGGAGTCAGGAGTTCCCTGGAGTCAGGGTTTGGACTTAAGTCTCCTGCTTCCGATTATCGGTCTTATTTTTACAGTAGTTTCAAAACTTCTCCTTCTATACAACACCATTGATAAAACATCTACATTAAAGATGATAAGTTTCTCTACAGTGAGGGTCACTCAGAGAGGTTCACAGGGTTACATGGAGAAGAGAAGAGGGAGGAGGGAGTTAGAGGTGACCCAAATGAGATGAGGTGAATCAATAGTGGAGAGAGTGGGCTAGCCAGTAGTCACTTCCTTATGTGCACTCCACAACTGGACCACTCAGAGATGTTCACGGGGTTATACAGAGAAGAGAAGAAGGAGGAAGGCAACAGAGGTGGCCAGAAGGATAAAAGGGGGGAATGAAAAGGAGGGAGACAGATCCAGCCAGTAATCAGTTCCCTAAGTGTTCTCCACCGTCTGGAATACACAGAAATTCACAGAGTTGGGTAGAGTAGAGAGGGGTTAGGGAGGAGACACAGGCGACCTGGTGGAGAAAAAGGAGGGTCCAAAGGGAGAGAGAGCAGTCAAGCCAGTAATCTCACTCCCTAGTGAAAAATGGGTCCTGAAGATTGGGTCCTTAAAGGTACAAAATTGGTAACAAATACATAAAGCGAAAATTAAAAATCTAGAGTAGAGTTTGGAATTTCAAAAATACGATGTTAAAGAAAAGAAGAAGGAAAAGAAAGAGAGAAAAAACGAACAAACAAAAACAAACA
>NW_011494962.1:4205638-4225678 GCF_000754665.1 Bison bison bison | reverse complement strand
ACATCAGTCCTTCCAATGAACACTCAGGACTGATCTCCTTTAGAATGGACTGGTTGGATCTCCTTGCAATCCAAGGGACTCTCAAGAGTCTTCTCCAACACCACAGTTCAAAAGCATCAATTCTTTGGCACTCAGCTTTCTTTGTAGTCCAACTCTCACATCCATACATGACCACTGGAAAAACCATAGCCTTGACTAGATGGACCTTTGTTGGCAAAGTAATGTCTCTGCTTTTTAATATGCTGTCTAGGTTGGTCATACTTTATTTCAAAAGAAAAACCAAAAGTAAAATTTTGTGCATAAAAAATTACCAAAAACAGTCAGAAGACAAATCTTAGAACAGAAGAATATTTCAAGTATAAAGGGTTCCTGTCATGCTGTATATCACAGCTCCCTATGAATAGATAGGAAAGACAAACAACTCAATAGAAAATGGGTGAAAAATGTGAACAGAAGGTTAAAGAGGAAAACCGAAACAGATGTGCAAAGGTGCTCTGGTCCATTGCGAGTCAAGGAGATGAAAATTAGAGCATTTAGACACCATTTTTTTATTCTTCAGATTAGCAAACATTAAGTAGGGATGACAACCTAGTGCTGGCAAGAATGTTAGCCAGGTGCACTCTTGTGCTTTGCTGATGGGAACTTCAGTCACTCTAAACCTTTAGTAAAGTATTCTTTCTGGCCACATCAAGCACATTTTCATTCTGCTTTTTTATTACTGGGAATCGATGCTTTGGAAATACCAAGATACGTACCATGTGCTTTGGTTAAATTTTGGGGGAACACCCTAAATGTTTATCAATAAAGGTATGACTGGATAAATTAGGATGCATTCATTATTAGGAAGTACTGTGCAGCTAAACGGCTTTCCTGGTGGCTGAACATAAAGAATCCACTTACAATGAAGGACACAGGAGATGTGGGTTCGATACCTGGGTCGGGAAGATCCCCTGGGGGAGGGCATGGCAACCCACTCCAGTATTCTTGCCCGGAAAATCTCATGGACAGAAGAGCCTTGCAGGCCACAGTCCACAGGGTCACAAAGAGTCGGACACAATGGAATTAGGTTGTTAGAAGGAATTAGGTCTGCCATCTATTGAGTTGGAAGGAAGTCCATGGCGTATAATTAAGTGGGAAAAGCAAATCTGCAGAGACGTGTCTACTATGATCTAATTTTGGAAAAATACATACATACTCACATATACTCCTTTCTCAAATGTATGTGTATTCTGTGTGAATATAAAGAATGGATGGTTATACATCAGAAATTCACTTGGTTACCAGGAATGAAGGGAAGAAAATATTGAGCAAAATGAAGTGTTATCAGATACTTAACCTTTGAAAATCCTCAGAGCTAAGATGCAAAGCTTTGTTGTTGTTCAGTCACTAAGTCATGTCTGACTCTTTGTGACCCCATGGAGTGCAGCATGCCAGGCTCTTCTGTCCTTCACTATCTCCCCAAGTTTGTTCAAATTCATGTCTATTGAGTCGGTGATGCCATCCAACCATCCCATCCTCTGCCACTCCGTTCTCCTTTTGCCCTCAGTCTTTCCCAGCATCAAGATCTTTTCCAATGAGTTGGCATAGCTGTAGGGGGGGAGAAACAGGAGTGCCCTGCTCTCCTCAGATTTCTGTCCTATTAGGAGTCTCAGGCCTGCCGCAGGGCAACCCTCACCCACGGTCAGGGACAGCTGCCTGATGGATGTCACTTTGGGATGGGATGGAGGTGCAGATTTCCCATTGCCTGGCAGAGACTACGCCGGTCCCTTCCACTTGCCCAGGGAAATGCCTTGTAGTTTGAAATTTTGCATTCCAACAGTCAGAGGAAGGCTTCAAATAAGCAGCGAGCATTTAGTGTTAGATCCAGATGTCATCTCCAGCCAGAAACAAAAATGCTCTGATTTGGGAAAAATAACCTCTGATGCTTAAAGAGGCTCTAATGAGTGCTTTTATTCCAGAATCTTGAGAGATGACTTTGCCTGTAGATGAAAGAGGGTGTCCGGGAAGAGCAATGCCCTCTGCTCTCTGAGCAGGGACTGCAGCAGCCTTCATAGCAGCCCTGCCTGGGCCCTTCTCCTTCTCCACGAGGACACTTTCCCCCAGGGGACAGACCCAGGGACTTCCAGAAAGAATATGTTCCCCGTGTCCCAGGGTGCCGACGGCTGCCACCTTCACTGATGCTGGTGGAGGAACTCTAAAGCAGAAGGAAGACTTTGACGTCTCAAATCAGCACAGATTGGTTCTAGAATTTTCCTGAGGGAAGGCTTGTGGCATAACATGCTATAGTTTTGTGAGGCAGACTTTCTTCTGAGGAGACTCCCTGGCCAAACAGGTGTTCAGCTTGTACTGTGAGAACTGATCAGAAATCCTCGAAATGACTTTGTGTTTCCCTGAGAAAACTAATCAGAGATTTTTTTTTCTCTTGAGGAAGATGATTTCAGGTCTCCAGAGAGCTTCTGAAATGTTAGTGTGGCAGGGAACTGCATTTTTTATAGACAGATGTTGTTAAATGTGTTTGTGGAGATGATGTTTGTTTAGTGCCGCCCTCTGAGGAATTCAGGGCGCTTTACAGACATTTTCTTCATTATTTCTTAAGGATTTTTCTTTCTCCTGAACATATTTTACTCCTTGACTATAAATTTTTCATTCGGCTTTTCTCACTGGATTTTCTCTGAAATATTTCCTGTTTACTTCATTTCCTCCTACTCTCTGCATTTCCAAGATGATATACTCATGCTGGTTCAGATATCCTAAAAAGACTTCAAGATTTTTCCTTTCAGAATCTCAGGCTTCTCTTTCTGCATTTACTTTCACAGACTTTCCCATTTATAAAGTTTTCACCATACTTTCCTCCCCTTGAAAGAATTGCTTAAAACATTCCTTATTCTTACACATAAATAGTCTCTATGTTAACTTTATTTGTTTACTTGTTTCTAACACTCTTGCTTCACAAAGAAGTTGAGGTAGCCATTAGGTTGGCCAAGAAGTTCATTTGGGATTTTCTGTAACATTTTTAAACCAACAATTTGTGGTAGCTAAACACATTCTAGGGATCTCTTCAAGAAAATCAAAGATACCAAAGGAACATTTCATGCAAAGATGGGCTCGATAAAGGACAGAAATGGTATGGACCCAACAGAAGCAGAAGATATTAAGAAGAGATGGCAAGAATACACAGAAGAACTGTACAAAAAAGATCTTCACGACCCAGATAATCACGATGGTGTGATCACTGACCTAGAGCCAGACATCCTGGAATGTGAAGTCAAGTGGGCCTTAGAAAGCATCACTATGAACAAAGCTGGTGGAGGTGATGGAATTCCAGTTGAGCTATTTCAAATCCTGAAAGATGATGCTGTGAAAGTGCTGCACTCAATATGCCAGCAAATTTGTAAAACTCATCAGTGGTCACAGGACTGGAAAAGGTCAGTTTTTATTCCAATCCCAAAGAAAGGCAATGCCAAAGTGTTCAAACTACCACACAGTTGCACTCATCTCACACGCTAGCAAAGTAATGCTCAAAATTCTCCAAGTGAGGCTTTACAGTACGTGAACCATGAACTTACAGATCTTCAAGCTGGATTAGAAAAGGCAGAGGAACTAGAGATCAAATTGCCAACATCTGTTGGACCATAGAAAAAGCAAGAGAGTTCCAGAAAACATCTACTTCTGCTTTATTGACTATGCCAAAGCCTTTGACTGTGTGGATCACAACAGACTGTGGAAAATTTTTAAAGAGATGGGAATACCAGACCGCCTTATCTGCCTCCTGAGATATATGTATGCAGGTCAAGAATCAACAGTTAGAACCAGACTTGGAACAACAGACTGGTTCCAAATTAGGAAAGGAGTACATCAAGCTGATTATTGTCACCCTGCTTATTTAACTTATATGCGGAGTACATCATGAGAACTGCTGGGCTGGATGAAGCACAAGCTGGAATCAAGATTGCCGGGAGAAATAGCAATAACCTCAGATACACAGATGACACCACCCTTATGGAAGAAAATGAAGAAGAACTAAAGAGCCTTTAGTTCTTTCATCAAGGGTGATGAAAGTGAAAGATGAGAGTGAAAAAGTTGGGTTAAAACTCAACATTCAAAAAACGAAGATCATGGCATCCGGTCCCATCACTTCATGGCAAATAGATGGGGAAACAATGGAAATACTGAGAGACTTTATCACTGCAGATGGTGATTGCAGCCATGAAATTAAAAGACGCTTGCTTGTTGGAAGAAAACCCATGACCAACCTAGACAGCATATTAAAAAGCAGAGACTACTTTGCTGACAAAGGTCCCTTTAGTCAAAGCTATGATTTTTCCAGTAGTCAGGTATGGATGTTAGAGTTGGACTTTAAAGAAAGCTGAGCACTGAAGAATTGATGCTTTTAGACTGTGGTGTTGGAGAAGACTCTTTAGAGTCCCTTAGACTGCAAGAAGATCAAACGAGTCAATCCTCAAGGAAATCAGTCCTGAATATTCATCGGAAGGACTGATCCTGAAGCTGAAACTCCAATGCTTTGGCCACCTGATGCAAAGAACTGACTCATTGAAAAAGACCCTGATGCTGGGAGAGATTGAAGACAGGAGGAGAAGGGGACAACAGAGGATGAGATGGTTGGATGGCATCACCAACTCGATGGACATGAGTTTGAACAAGTTCTGGGAGTTGGTGATGAACAGGGAAGTCTGGCATGCTACAGTCCATGGAGTCTCAGAGATTTGGACATGACTGAGCGACTGAACTGAAAGAGTGTCTTTCCCAGATGATGCTAATGGTAAAGAACCCGCCTGCTAATGCAGAAGACATAAGAGACGCAGGTTCGATCCCTGGGTTAGTAAGATCCCCTGGAAGAGGGCATGGCAACCCACTACAGTGTTCTTGCTTGGAGAATCCTGTGGACAGGGAAGCATGGCGGGCTACAATTCATAGGGTCGCAAAGAGTCAGACATGACTGAAGGAAATTAGCACAGTGTCTTTCCCCAGGAGACTGTCCTTGAAGGACAAAGGACCATGTCTTACTCCTTCATTTTCCGAGAAGCAGTCCAGGGTGGTGGGTGGGAGCCCGGGCTCTGGAGTCAGGCTGGTCAGCCTCAGAGCCAACGCTGTGCTCACTTACCTTGATACTATGAGCAAGTCATCAGAACCCTCTGATCTCGTTTGTGAAATGAGACCTTAAATTGCAGCCTCCATCTCACAAGTTCACTGTAATGATTCATGAGATTCCTGGATGTGTTTGGTACCCAGCGCATACTAAGCCCTCAGTAAACATTGCCTGATGTTGTTTTCTCGAGCATATAACTCAGTGCCTGGCATGAAACTGATGTACAGTTGATGTCAGTTGCGTTGCATTGAAGTGAAGCACAGATGTGATCCAGCAAGCTTGACAGGAAGTTGGGGAAAAGAGCACTAGAGGAGACCATGTGAGCACATGATTGCTGGGGAAATGAGAATGAGATAGTAAATAAAAACCGATGGGTCATAGGACTGCAGGATCAGAACCTAGCTCTCCAGCTGTGATATGATGAACACAGAGCAGGGTTCTGTGTTCTCCCTCCCCTTGCCCTGTGTGCTGAACGCTCTAAAGTCTGGAAATATCCCATTTTTCATGGCAATAGCTTGTGTGATGTGTAGCTGTGATATGATGAACACAGATGCCAGGTTATGTGATATGATGTGATATGATGCAATATGATGCAGGGTTATGTGATATGATGCAGCTGTGATATGATGAACACAGAGCAGGGTTCTGTGTTCTCCCTCCCCTCGCCCTGTGTGCTGAATGCTCTAAAGTCTGGAAATATCCCATTTTTCATAGCAATAGCTTGTGTAGACTGCTGTTCCTTGAAATAGCTCCTTTTCAATACTGTACAATTGCTTTAAAAAATCTGAATGCTAGACATTAGTATAAATACTGTTGAATTTTGTTCCATTTCATTCAATCCATTATTCCAGTGAATTTGTGTTGCTTCCTACCTTAATTCTGCATTGCAGTCTATCTTCTATCTGTTCTAGTTTGTGTTATCTGCAACTTGGTGAGCATGACTTATTTTGTTTTCTGAAATGCTATACAGGCCACTTCTAAAAACAGAGTCTCCAGACATGTTGCTAGAGACCTCTTTCTGTGTTAGCATTGATTCATTAAACGATCTTGTATTTGTTTTTCTCTTTGGGTATAGATTTTAAACTCCTTTCAAATCTATCAAGTATATAAGGATCTGTATTATATTCCCTCTTGTTCACAAGTTTCATGAAAAAACTTGTCAGCATGCTATGTCTGCAGCATTTTTATTTCACTGATACAGCGAAGCTGTCAGAAAGGAAAATGCAGCCAACTTGTTGAAACCTGTTCCTGATTAACCTATCTGAACTTCCTAAACTGACTTCCTTTTCTGATTTTAACAAAAGAGATGTATGTTTCAAAATAGTGAAGTTAACAGTATCAAGATAGATTAGACTCAATGCCCAAACCTCGACCATCTAGGTGATAAGCCTGGACACAATCCTGAGAGTTATGGAAGGCTGTTGAAATTTTTGAATAGGAATTATATGATGATACGATGTTTTAAGAAGATCCATCTGGCAGCAGTGTCCATGGTGGATGCTAGCAACATGTTATGTGAGGTTTGATGTTGCTCACAGTTATCCCAAAATAGGCTTCCAGACCACTGGGCTACCAATAAAGATGGAAGAGAATATACATTTGAGTTTAAAGAAGAAAATTCAGTGAGACTATTGGGGTAACACAGCAGCAGTGAAAAAATAAAAATAGATACTTTGGGGCTTCCCAATCTTTTTCACATAATGGAACATACAGAAAGTGTCAATTTGGCCACTGGGGTAACTAGGGCTGCTTGGATAGGGCCATGACCCAATGTCATCGGCCCCCCAGGGCTGGGGCCTCCCTTCTTCAAGCCCCACCTCCCCCACATCACACACAAAAGCCACTATTAAGATCTCCACATGGACATTTTTGTTTTAGAAATAAGTAGTCTTAGCAATATGAAGCTATTTGGACATTTTCATTTTAGAAATGAGTAGTCTTAGCAATATGCAGAAAAACAAGCTTGCACCAAAGTCGGGACCAGCAGTATGGAAGAGACTAGATGTGTAAAGGGAAGCCATGTTTGCTTCAGGGCCTAATTCTGAATAGATGTGAAACATGGCTGACACTCTTGGAAGAAAATTAGCGTCAAGGTTAATGCCAAACAAGAGAGGCCAGGCCACCAAGCCACTGCCCATGCTAGAGTGACACAGGAGAACAGAGGCGGTGGCTATACAGCCTAACTTGGGCATGAAAGTAGGCAATACCCACCAGACATTCTGGGGGGAGGTATAGACCACAGCTGGGGAGGCACTAGGTAGAAACTGAGGTGTAGACAAATGCAGAAACAAGTGGCTTTGAGGTTTGTATTAATGTGGAAATCTAAGCCCTTTTGCTTGGAAGTGTATGCAGTCCTGCCCATTTATTGCTCCTTGTTGGTTTTTGAGGTTTGTAAATTAAGTCGTTCTGTAGTTTTGGAGCCTCACCTGTGCTACTAATTTGCTTTGCTGCATGGAGCAAATTATAGACTGAGAAAATGCAGGAACTTGTCATCTATAATTCCTGGTGCTAATTGAAGATGTTTGGTTATAGAAAATTAAAAGGTGTTTCCTTTTTCTTCAGTAAACTCAATGATAGAGTGAAAGCAAGAATCTTACCAACAAGGCGTGCAGATTCTATTATAAAAAACAGGAATGAACGGCTCTTTTAAAAAGGAATGGAACCCACACATTTCTCCCAGTGCCTGGCAGCAGGGCCACCATGTGCCTGATGCCAGGGGCACCCACCTTTACACTGCAGTGTGTCACATGGGGGCACATGGCCACATGTGACAGCTCACAGAGAGACCCCTCTGATTCCCCCTTGGGCACCCACCCAGTCCAGCAGGTGCGTATCTGCATTGACCTGTGACATTCATCACCCCCACAACCACACTCCCTTCCCCAGGCAAGCTGTGCTCTAGTCTTTCATCCTGACTCACCGTTTTATTCCAATTCAGATTCACCCAGTTGTCCACATGGCTTCCCCCTGGACCTGTGATACGGGCCAAAACACATCCTTCTGGATCATTTGCTCCAGTCGCTCTGTTGACCTTTCCAGAACTACACTCTGCTCTCATCGTCCCACTCCTCACTACAGTTAAGGAGAAAATACCGCCAGGCACTCCAGGCAGGCAGCTCTGGCCTCCTCCCAGCACTGGGACAGGCATCAGTTTTTGCACTTGTCACTGGGCCCCATAAACACTTGATTACACTTTGACTCCTTCACTCCATGTGAGCTTGATGAAGGGCAGGGCTTCTTTGAGCCCTGGGGCTTAGCAGCATGTCCGGGGCACATAGTAGGCCCTCTTTTCACGTTTGGTACATGGGTGAGTAAATGAATATCCTGCTTAGATCCAGACACAGTATTCTCATCCTGAGCACACGGTCTAAGGAGGATCCGTGTCTCTACTATGGACAAAGCCAGCATCTTTGACCTTTGTTTAACAGCTGACTGGGTGATGCCAGGAGAGGCCATCCTGTCTCTGCCAGTGGTTTCTGAGTCTTTCCTTTACTCCTGTGCAGGTAGGGAAGTGGAAAGACAAGTCCCTGCAGATGAAGTACTACGTGTGGCCCCGAATGTGTCCTGAGACGGAAGAGCAGGAGGATGACCACCTGAGCATCGTAACGTTGGAGGAAGCCCCATTTGTCATTGTGGAGAGCGTGGACCCTCTCAGTGGAACCTGCATGAGGAACACAGTCCCCTGCCAAAAGCGCATCATCTCCGAGTATGTCACCTTCCCCGGGGCTCTGGGGAGGGAGTGGGGCCCAGGACAGTCAGATTGGCCCCAGCCGTTGGCACCAGGCTGGGATCCAAGGCACAGAATTGATTGGGCGCCATGTGTGAATCCTGTTACTGTTGAGTGATGGGGTTTCTGGCAGCCCTGTGGTCTGGCATCTAGTTCTACCCATATCATGACCTGGAAGAATTGCCACTAAACCTGTTATCATTTCTGAGGCTTTGCCTGGGTCTCGATGATATTCAAGTTCATGGAGATTTAAATTTATATTGGCTTTGAAAGATGTTTTTTTCCGGTCAGCATGTCTTGACATTGTGAGATTTAGAAACATTTTGGGAAATAGATAAAACTAATCTTATATTGCTAGAAGTCAGGATAATGGTTCGTTTTTGGTGAGGGTGGAAAGGGTCTGGAAGGAAGATCAAGAGGCCTCTAAGGTGCTGGGATATCTGTACTTTCCTGATGCATTTTGTACTTCAAAAGAACATTGAAAATTGTAAGAAAACATGGTTCAGTGTGATGAGATAATGAGATTATTTTAGTTCTGTGTTCTGATTTATGTCCTCACTCAGGCCTGATATAAATTGTGCTGAGCTGTGAGGGGGTGCCTGCTTTGTGGTTGGAGTTTTAATGGCAAAGGGTAATATTTTGCCTCTTGTATAAAAGCCTGGTTTTTGTTTTTTTTGTTTCTTTACCTGGTTAGAAATAAAACAGATGAGGAGCCAGGTTACATCAAAAAGTGCTGCAAGGGGTTCTGTATTGATATCCTTAAGAAAATTTCTAAATCTGTGAAGTTCACCTATGATCTTTACCTGGTTACCAATGGCAAGCATGGGAAGAAAATCAATGGAACCTGGAATGGTATGATTGGAGAGGTGAGTGTCAGGAGTTAAGGGCCGTTTCCATGTTTCATTTACTTCATCTAATATAAAAAAATGCTTATTTCACAATCAGCATTTTTCATTGGAGTATAACTGCTTTTACAATATTGTGTTCATTTCTGCTGTATAACATCATGAATCAGTTATATGTAAACCTATATCCCCTCTCTCTTCTGCCTCCCTCTCACCCTGCATCCCACCCCTCTAGGTGATCACAGAGCTCTAAGCTGAGCTCCCTACACTATGCAGCAGCTTCCTGCTGTTGTTGTTTAGCCACTCAGTCGGGTCCAACTCTTTTGCTACCCTATGGACTGTAGCCTGCCAGGCTTCTCTGTCCATGGAATTTCCCAGGCAAGAATACTGGAGTGGGTTGCCATTTCCTTCTCCAGGGTATCTTCCCAACCCAGGAATCGAACTCCTGTCTCCTGCATTAGCAGGCAAATTCTTTGGCACTGAGCCACCAGGGAACCTCCCCGCCCCCCAGCTATCTAGACCCAGAGGGATGGTACGGGGAAGGAGGAGGGAAGAGGGTTCAAGATGGGGAACACGTGTATACCTGTGGTGGATTCATGTTGATATATGGCAAAACCAATACAACATTGTAAAGTTAAAAATTTTTTTTAAATTTAAAAAAATAGAAAATACAAAATAGTATAGTTGACTCTTGAACAACATAGGTTTAAACTGTGTGGCTCTATTTATGCATAGATTTTTCTCAGTGAATACATCATCAGCCCTCCTTACCTATGGGTTTTGAATCTTGGGATTCAACCAACCACAGATCCTGTCCTTTGTTTACTAGCGGCAGTTGGTGGAATCTGAAGATAAGGAGGGCTGACTGTGGGACTTAAATATCCACAGCAGGTATTGTTACCTGGGGACACTGAGGGATGACTAAATGAAATGCACTGTTCCCACTATACCAAGGGAAGCACTCTAGGGCCCAGAATATTTTCCCCATGTTGACCCATCACCTCCCTGGGCACTCTTAACTGGAGCCTTGCACCTTTTTCCTCAGGTGGTCATGAAGAGGGCCTACATGGCAGTGGGGTCGCTGACCATCAACGAGGAGCGATCCGAGGTGGTTGATTTCTCTGTGCCCTTCATAGAGACTGGCATCAGCGTCATGGTGTCACGCAGCAATGGGACTGTCTCACCTTCTGCCTTCTTAGGTGAGTGCTGGGCTTGCAGGTGTGAAGAATATGGATGCAGGGACAGGTAGAGGAAAGGAAGAACAGGTACAGGCCAGGCTCTCTCAGTCAGGAGCTGGTTTGCCAGGAGCTTCCCTCAGCCAGGGATTTCCTTGTGGGGACCTCAGAACTGATCTTTCTCCAACATAGAAATTGAAGAACACCCTCAAAAATAGGAAGGCATCATTCCCTATTAAAAAACAAAACAAAACAAAACAATGCAGGACCAGTAGCAAGGGATCCTACTTGAGTCCCACTCCTGCCACTTCCTGTCATTTAAGCTAAAACAAGCTTGCTCCATGCTGGGGCCCAGTTTCTTCATCCATTATTGCTGTTGTTCAGTTGCTAAGTTGCGTGCTACTCTTCCTGACCCCATGGACTGCAGCACGCCAGGCCAGTCTCACCTGTCCTTCACTATCTCCCGGAGTTTGCCTAAATTCATGTCCATTGAGTCAGTGATGCCATCTAACCATCTTATCCCCTGCCACCTCCTTCTCCTTTTGCCTTCAATCTTTCCCAGCATCAGGGTCTTTTCCAGTGAGTCAGCTCTTAGCATCAGGTGGCCAAAATATTGGAGCTTCAGCTTTAGCATCAGTCCTTTCAGTGAATATTCAGGGATGATTTCCTTTAGGATTGACTGGTTTGATCTCCTTGCTGTCCAAGGGACTCTCAAGAGTCTTCTCAGGCAACGCAATTCGAAAGCATCTGTTCTTTGGCACTCAGCCTTCATCCGTAGAAGAAGGCGTTTTTGATTAGCTGATCTCTGAAGCTGCTTCCTGCTTTAATAACTTCTAATTCTGGATATCATTCAAATACCTATTTATTTCAAATTATCTTCAAGAATGGAGCTCAGTGCTACCAAAAAAAAAATTAATATGCCTTCATATTAATTTTCAGAGGCTTTGCCAAATCAAGCTATTCTGACCCTAACCTATCCCCCACCCTTGCCCATAGGAACCTGTACCTCACTCTCCAGCATCACTTATGTGTCAAAAGCCTTCCATATGATATAAGACCGGGTGAGGTGAGGCCAAGATTTCAATTAGATGAGGTCTTTTGTGAGCTCATACTCCATATTTTTTGGAAGGGACTGTGAGAGCAAGGGATTAGAAAATAAAATGTCACCTTGAAACCAGACCACTGGCTAGGAGATAGGAAGCTGGTTTGGTCCTGAACAAGCTGCAGGTCCTTGGGCCAGCCACCATCTCTCTAAAGGGCATTAATACTTTTTTGTGAGGATATTGGAATAAACAACGACTAACACTTCTTTCATCTCCAATCTGGGGGGAATTATTGAAGGAACATACTCCAAGGCAGAGTTACAGATTCCAGAGAATTTTTTCTATAATTACTCAGATTTCTCAACTAACCTCTTACAGTAAAGCGACTCTCGCCCTGCCAATTTTATGTGAAATGTTATTGGATAGCACACACCATGTATATTAATCCTCAGAGGAGTTTTACATATTTTATTTGCTTTTTCTCCTTTACAAGGGTAATTGAAACATTAAAAGATACAAATAAACCATATTGTAATTCTCATCTTGTCAGCCCAGCACTAACCTTAACTTCTGAACTAGAAGACCCAGGGACACTTCAGTGTAGCCCTAGGATGACATAGAAATGCCAGGCGGGGTGTGTGTGTGTGTGTGGAGGAGGAACAGCCAGTTAATTACAGGAGTAAGCGAAGTCAATACTTATTGAACACTTATTATGTGAAGGCCCAGGCATCGCTCTACCAACTTCGATTCTATTATTTCATTGGCACTATTAACATACCCAGTTTATGGCTTAGGAAACTGAATCTCATTTATGTAATTTTCCAGCAGTCTTCCAGCTAGTAAGGAGCAGATACAGGATTAAAGTTTAGATGTGGCTGCCCTTGAAGCATGTGTTCTAGTACATGTGGGGCCATTTCAGAGCTTGACTCCTGAATCAGGAGCCAGTCCAGTGGGCTGAGACTAAGATGTGATTTTAAATGGAAAAGCACAGACTTTTGCCCTCAGAAGCCCTCAATTTTTATAACCTGGCCCTGCCACCTTCTGAGTATGAACTTACAAAGGGCTGGGACCATTGAGTCTTAGTTTACTGCTCTGTAAAATACATATAATAATCCATAATGAAAAGGGCCATTATTAAAGGACCATAGAAATTATGTGATGAGGTACTTTCTAAGTTGTGTAGACAAGTACAGATATTTTTTGTGTTTTATGTACTGAAAGGTGCCCTGGGCCTAATGAGGGGAAAGAAAGCCTAGAGATGTGCTTTTACTCAGTTATTCCCTAATCTTGGGCAAAGTGAGATTGGAGTAGGATTGCAGTCCATCAGAACCAAGGAGGAGAGGGTTTCTACTCCTCTTTTTTATTGTTCAGTCACTCAGTTGTGTCCGACTCTGCAACCCCATGGACTGCAGCATGCCAGGCCCTTCTGTCCTTCACTATCTCCCAGAGTTTGCTCCCATTCATGTCCATTGAGTCAGTGATGCCATCCAACCATCTCATCCTCTGTCATCCCCTTCTCCTCCTGCTCTCAATCTTTCCCAGTATCGGGGTCTTTTCTAATGAGTCAGCTCTTAGCATCAGATGGCCAAAATATTGGAGCTTCAGCTTCAGCATCAGTCCTTCCAATGAATCAGTTCAGTTCAGTTGAGTTGATCAGTCGTGTCCGACTCTTTTCGACCCCATGAATCACAGCACACCAGGCCTCCCTGTCCATCACCAACTCCCGGAGTTCACTCAGACTCATGTCCATCAAGTCAGTGATGCCATCCAGCCATCTCATCCTCTGTCATCCCCTTCTCCTCCTGCCCCCAATCCCTCCCAGCATCAGAGTCTTTTCCAATGAGTCAACTCTTCGCATGAGGTGGCCAAAGTACTGGAGTTTCAGCTTTAGCATCATTCCTTCCAAAGAAATCCCAGGGCTGATCTTCAGAATGGACTGGTCGGATCTCCTTGCAGTCCAAGGGACTCTCAAGAGTCTTCTCCAACACCACAGCTCAAAAGCATCAATTCTTCAGTGCTCAGCCTTCTTCACAGTCCAACTCTCACATCCATACATGACCACTGGAAAAACCATAGCCTTAACTAGACAGACCTTTGTTGGCAAAGTAATGTCTCTACTTTTGAATATGCTATCTAGGTTGGTCATAACTTTCCTTCCAAGGAGTAAGCGTCTTTTAATTTCATGGCTGCAGTCACCATCTGCAGTGATTTTGGAGCCCCAAAAAACAAAGTCTGACACTGTTTCCACCGTTTCCCCATCTATTTCCTATGAAGTGATGGGACCAGATGCCATGATCTTAGTTTTCTGAATGGTGAGCTTTAAGCCAGCTTTTTCACTCTCCTCTTTCACTTTCATCAAGAGGCTTTTTATTCCAATGAATAGTCAGGGTTTATTTCCTTTAGGCTTGACTGGTTTGACTCTACTGTCTAGAGGCTTTGAAATGTACCTTCCACCCTCACATCTCTGGCTACCACTGGAAGGTTTTGCATTTCACAGTTGGAGTGTGCCTTATCAAGGTTCTTTTTAAATTAATTAAGTGACCAGGCTGTTATAATTCCCTTCAGAGTTCGAAAGTAAAGTAGATTTCAAAGTTAAGGAAATATTTTTGAATTTCCAGTCCGTTTTCCCCCTTTTCAGTTTCATCTTTATTAATGATTTGGAAGATGGAGAAAACAGCATGTTAATTCACTTAGCTCGGAGTTTACAATGTGATGTGACAGCTATAAAAGGCCAGAACTATTTTGAGGCACAATTGAGGAAGCATTGTATTGTGGGACTGAAGAGTGATTGTCCCTTTTCACAGGCCTCCAGAGAGAGAGCTACTGGAATTCAGTGTTCAATTACTGGACACCTCTGAGCCAGAGAGATTTAGATCAGCTGGAAAAGAGTCTCCAAAACTGATTAAAGAAATTAAAGAAAGCAAGTGTAGAACATTCCTGCTATCTTGCCTGGTCTTGTCCCATCAACCCTGTCACCCAGAAATAAGAACTGGATTGTGCTGTATTGTTAATTATCATGTTCCTCTGTTATTTGCTACTTTCCCAGTGTTGTAGATACTGATATTTAATTTAGATGGATTTTTTTTAACATTGACATAGTCTTATACACTAATGATATCTAATAAAATATACCATATCCAAGCAGGTTGAAAAAGTCAGTCTAGGCAGGAAAGTTAAAGAGAAATAAGTCAAGGAGGCAAGGGAGTCATTCATTGTATTTAAGTATTACTGAACCAATTCAAGCCTCCAAGAGTGACTGAGTTTGTTGGGAATGAACTTGGCTGCAAGGCTTGAAAATGTTACTGAAAGCTTTCCTAGGTCCCACTGTGGGGTGTGGCATATAGAGGAGGGTGTAAACCAAGAGTGGGTTCCACAGGACTCACTTACTCCATGTCTAGTGTAGGGTTGGCCAAAAAGTTCATTTGAGTTTTTCTGTAAGATGTTATGGAAAAATCAGAACGAACCTTTTGGCCACATGAGTGCATGCTCAGTCGCTTCAGTCATGTCCGACTCTTTGCGACCCTATGGACTATAGCCCACCAGGCTCCTCTGTGCATGGGATTCTCCAGGAAAGAATACTGGAGTGGGTTTCCATGCCTTCCTCCAGGGGATCTCACCAACCCAGGGATCAAACCCACGACTCCTGCAGCTCCTGCACTGTAAATGAATTCTTTACCACTAAGCCACTGGGGAAGCCCAACTTTTTGGCCACCTCAATACTTATTTTAGTTCCACTTTTTACCAAAAACCCAGATATCGGTCTAATTGTGGCAGAAACTATATCTACAATCTCAAAAAGGACAGGCAAGAGGCTGTCCTTCTCACATGTTTGAAAGAAAATAAATTTCCACGTGCCTATCAGCGGAATGGAAATAGTCAGACACAGCCTCTTACTCCTCCCTAACCCAGGCCCTGGCTCTCTGAAAGGAGCACACACCTGTGGTTTGTGTTTCCCAAAGAGACGCATCACATGGAGTGAAGGAACACATGACTAAATCAGGACTGTTTTAACCAAGTACTGATGTTCTCCTTCCCCAGAGCCATTCAGCGCTGACGTGTGGGTCATGATGTTTGTGATGCTCCTCATCGTCTCAGCCGTGGCTGTCTTTGTCTTCGAGTACTTTAGCCCCGTGGGTTACAACAGGTGCCTCGCTGACGGCAGAGGTAAGGCGGCTGTAACCACTGCATGTCTGCCTTTTCCTGGTTCTCAGCTCTGAATCTCTGTGCCCCTGCTGTCTGCCTCCTCCCTAACCCTCAGTCTTCTAGGTCGTCCTCTTGGTGACTTGTTAGAAAGACCCCAATTAAGATGCTAGTTTGAATCTGCATGTCCCTTCCCCGGCCCAAGCCTGACCCCAAGCCCAGTTCCACCCCTGGGCAAGAGAGAGCAGAGCTGGCAGGAGATACGTGTAATGTAACCGTGTTAGAGGAAACTGTTGTGATAACCTAAGGCTGTGATAAGCAGTCTGTCTGATCAGATGGGCTAACAAGGCAGATGAGATGCGTGTATCGAGGATAAGAAAAAAAAAGTAGACTGAATCATGGAAAGGCAAGGGCTAGAACTAGTTTCAGAATTTTCTGAATTCAGAGAATAAAACATCCAGAATAATAAAAAAAAGAAAGAAAGAAATAAAGAAAAGAAAAAATAGGTCACCCCAGGGTACATGCCAGGGTAGCTGTGACTGAAAGAATTCTCCACAGCCAAAGGATCACCTCTGGTCTCTACAGCGTGTGTCCACAGCTCACATCACTCTGTCAAGAGGTATAGATTTGGGTATTAAATAAAATGGCCAGGAGATAACAGTTCTCACCCACGGCTACTCTTGGGGGTGGTGCATCCATCTTCCTGGCTATGAAGGTCCACCCATGTGTTTGAGGCATTTGTGAGACTTCACACAAAGTTTACTGAGATTTCCAAAGGGGGCCATGGGATTCTTCTAAAACTTCCTGAGAACCCCAGGATTAGGAAATATCATGCCTTCTCTGAGTCTTTTCCCATCCACAATGTGAACTTTATCCTGGAATTATGCCTCAAAGAGGAGAGATTCTCAATACATTAAGAATTAACTATAGGGCACTTAAAAGACAAAGATGTAAAGACCTCACATTCCAATATTCTGAATAGTCAATATTCAAGTCCAGAGCGGGACTTGAACCACTACATGTTTCAAAATAGCAGTTCTCTACCTTGGTTGCGTGTTAGAATAACCACTCCACCCCACACCAATTTAATAAGAATCTCTGGGGATGGGGTGCCAGGCAGCGATATTTTGTCAAAGCTCCCCTTGTGCTTCTGCTGAATTCACAGTCCAGGCTATGAGCCACTCCTGCACTGAGGGATTTCCAGGTGCAGACCTACCTTCTCACCTGGGGTGTGCATTTTTGGCTGGAAATTTGAACGTCTCCACCATACAGAATATTCAGGTGCTTCCCGCTTGGGCCAGAAGGTCACCCAAAAGCCGTGACTACTCTCCATCCCGATTAGTAAAAGTGAGACATTGGAGAAGCACAAGAGTACCTACGTATGTTGGCAATGTTAAGAACTAAAGCCAGCATGTACCCTCCCCGACCGCAAAGACAATCAAAGCGGCAAATATTCAGGCACCAAATTCAAACCTTACAATGACTCACTTTACCAAAGGATGCTTGTCTTTGCCAAGGAATTCAACACGGGGCCACTTTAAATGCCAAGTCCCCTTGGGGCATCTTACAGTGTATGCAACTTTGATTTAGACACAACTCTTTCAATGTGCATCTGCCCCCTGAAATAAGGTCCACACACAGAGATGTGTGTGCGCAGTTAGATCTTAGGCCTGACATGTGTAGTCACTGATGATTTAGGTGGCAGAGCAGATGCTCAAAGGATCGCAGAAAGCGTCGTAAGACCTGTGCTAATGTGCTGTAAAACTGTGTGCGCAGATGTTCGTTTCTGAAGCAGAGGAGCTGCCAGCAGACGCAGGGAGCAGGCAAGGTTTCACCATCGCCAAGCAGAGAAAGCGGAGAGGTCACAATAAATTTATGGGCAGAAGCCCTGCATGATCTACATAAAGTTTGTGTGGAGGACAAGGACAGCCTACCTTTCCGCCTTTAGATTCATGTGGACAAGCCAGGGATCTGCGGCTCACTCTCTGGGCCTCCTGGTGTTCTCTTACACAAAAGCCAGGCGCTGCTGGAGGCAACCAGGTGGGAGGTGTTGGCATGGGAGTGAGGTCAAGATTGTCTTTGAAACACTGAGTACTGAGTGCTAGAGGCCAAAGGAAAATCAGGATCAACTGCATTCAAAACAGCGTCAGTGAATAAAATTGGAGGAGGTCTGTGACCAATGGGCAGAAAAGACCCTGCATGGTTCTTGCTCATCTTCTTTAAAGTTTAATTGCTTTCTTGATAGATACAAATGTAAATTTTAAGAACAACAGTAATGAGGATGCAAAGGTGACCACAGTGGGATGGTTGCCTTTGTTACTCAGTTTTGATGGGATCTTAATGGTCTTCCATCCACCGAGGCAGAAAGCTGGCTCCTCCTTTGTCCTGGTTGAGTTATGGTCATTGGCTGGAGTAGGATCCCCCACACATCCCAGGCCTCTGGTTTTTCTCTTCTGCCTTCTGGAGGGCCCCAGAAGAAGTGAGACATGAACTCTCAACTGAAAAGGCCACCTATGAAAGGGCTGGGGCTTCACTGGCTGGGGTCCAGTCTGAGCAGGAATTTATCAGCCTATGTACTTATAGGGTTAAATGGAACCGGTGAGTCTGTCTTGACCTTCTGTCCTGTCTTTTTGTCCCACCAGAGCCAGGTGGCCCATCTTTCACCATCGGCAAAGCTATTTGGTTACTGTGGGGTCTGGTGTTTAACAACTCCGTCCCCGTGCAGAACCCCAAGGGTACCACGTCCAAGATCATGGTGTCCGTGTGGGCCTTCTTTGCCGTCATCTTCCTGGCCAGCTACACTGCCAACTTAGCTGCCTTCATGATCCAAGAGGAGTATGTGGACCAGGTTTCCGGCCTGAGTGACAAAAAGGTAGGAGCGCCACTTGAAACCGCCCATCTTTTCCCTCGGTTCCGTTCTGAGCCGTACTCAGAGCTCTCACGGACCTGTTAATTTTCTAAATCTCTAAAATCGACCATTCTTTCTTATGACTCCTTAAATTGGGATGCGGGAGCAGAAATCAGTGTCCCCACTGAAATAATATCACTTCACGTTCACCTTCTCATTTGTGAAAGGTCGGCGCCAGCAGGCTCTGGGCTGCAAATGAGGGGCTTGGTGTGTAGCGGCTTTCTGAGCGCAGGGCTCCTGTTGTTGGGTACGCTCAGCACAGAGCTGTGACTTTGGGGTGTCATTAGAGGGCTGCCCCGCGCACCCACACTGAGCGCACCGGCTCCTGAGGCCTTCATTTTCTACCCAGGGCTGTTCACCTGCGCGTTCCCCCTTTGTTCTCCTGTACTCTTGCGCAGTCCCAGGCCTGGGAAGGAGGATTGTTCTCATTGTGTCCTGAAGAAAAGTAGCTGCCCTTTAACTAGATGATTGTCCAGGGTGTCAGGGGGGTGCACCCATGAACGGGCTGTTCCTAAACCCAGCGCAGGCCTTGTTGCTGGCCTGTGCCATGGTTGGGGTAGGGGGGGCATGTCTGCCGGTTGTCATGGTCTCTGGATGAGGATATACAAAACCCATGCTCAGCACCTGTGACTCTCTAGGTCTGCTGGAACCACCAGTTTCCGTGGAGCTCTGTCACCTGCACTTCTGGTAACTGGGGTGGTCCAACCTGGCACTAGGGGCTGCCTTCCCGGAGCGCCCAGCAAAGCTTCTGGACACCCCAGAATCCTCTGGAGACTCTCACCACAAACCTCCTCCTCTCTGCTTTCTTAAGATTTAGAAACTGTGATTGCCCATCTCTACCCCCAGGAGAAACTGTGTGATACAGACAGACCTGTGTCAGACCAGATGGGTCACGTGTAGTTAATGGTTTATCACATGCGCAGCTTTCCTCAAGATAAACCTAATTAACCACTGAGCAAATGGTTTTGGAAGCGGGAAAAGGAGAAGATGGTCTCTTTGGGGGCTCTAGTTACGGTTTCTCCATCTATTCATCACTACTCATCAGAATATTCAGAAGCATGAAGAAGATAACATGCTTTTTAAGGAAATGAATAT
>NW_011494962.1:4200057-4205503 GCF_000754665.1 Bison bison bison | reverse complement strand
TTTATTTTTCTTCCTTACTTTTTAACCTATTCCCTCTCTTGTATTTCCTTCTCCTTTACTTTTAAGCTTTATTTTTTTTTACTTCTTTATTCTAACTCCTGATTTATTATGCATTTATTCAGATATTCATCCATCTTTTACTTCATTCATTTTAAGCCTTTCTCACCTTGCTCCTTTGTCAGTATCCTTCCTTCACCATCATGATCTCCGCAGAAAATCTGAGCTAGACCTCTCCCCTCACTCCCTTATACAACTGCTTTTTGTGCCCATTTCTGTAACCTGGGCAGTCATGGGGCTGAGAAGAGCTGATCCCACAGGATTCCATACCTGGACCTGGCCTAGCTGCAGTGGGCCGTATGTGTGTATGTGTTAGTCACTCAGTCGTGTCCAACTCTTTGTGACTGTAGCCTGCCAGGCTCCTCCTTCCATGGGGATTCTCCAGGCAAAAATACTGGAGTGGGTTGCCATTTCCTCCTCCAAGGGATCTTCCCAACCCAGCAATTGAACCCTGGTCTCCTGCATTGCAGGCAGATTCTTTACCCTCTGAGCCACCAGGGAAGCCATGCCCCTTCTCAAACACAAATGTGACAGAGGCATGGCAGGGCTCATCCCCACATGTGGGTCTGGCAGAGGTACGGGGGACCGTGTCCTCACATCAGGGAGTGGCAGAGGTGTGGCCGGTCCTGTCCCCATGCAGAGGGCGGTGGAACCATGTCCCTTTGCAGTACACAACGTGCTTGAGGTCAGGGCACTCTGGGCCGTTCGGTGGGGGAGCCACCACTTTTATCACATTGTTTTCTTCCGATGCCTCCGAGAATTCATTAGGACACTGTATTTATGTTTTCCATCCTCTCAAGGGCCATCCGGCAACAACTGAACGATTTGCTACTTGAGCTAAGCATAATTGAGATGGAGGGAGATTGTTTTCCCTTCTGCGGCTTTGAAAGAACATACTGTTCTGGGCCACACCACTTGAACAGAGAGGTTCTGCCCCTGTCTGTCCTCCACGCCATGTTGGTTATGTTCTGAAAAGATGGATCCCACCTTTGCTTGAAGAGCTCTGTGGCTCCATTGTTTACAGAGTAAAGGTGACTTTTTTCAGATGTGGCTTTCAGAGCTTTTACTAATGATCCCCAGTGTGTGCCATCAATTCCATCTCATCGTGTGTAGACTCTTATACCCTATGTTCCAGGCGTCCTTGCCTTCTTCTCCCTCCCAACCACATGCCTCTGCACCTGCCTGGGTTGTTCTCCTCACTTCTGCACTCACCACACTCCTACTGAAATGGCAAGACAAATTCGAGATCACTTTATTTGTAAAGCTCTCTCATCTGGGAAGTTAGCCATTGTCCTCTCTGTCCTGGCAATCATTTGTACCTTTGTTATAACCCTTGTCTCCCGCATTGTAATCTACAGACCTGTACCTGTATCTCCCTCTATTTTTTAGTATTTATTTTTGGCAGCACTGAGTATTAGTTGTGGCATATGGGCTCAGTAGTTTCAGGACAGAAGCTTAGTTGCCCTGGGGCATGTGGAATCTTAGTTCCCGATCAGGGACCATACCCACATCCCTTGCATTGGAAGGCAGATTCTTAACCACTGGACACCAAGGAAATCCCTCTCCCCCTATTTGACCATGTGCTCCACAAGGTCAGTGACCATAACTTGGTTATCATTTTTATAAAAAGTCTGTGAGAAGAGAAGGAGAGAAGTGACTATTGAATAGTCTCTTGCACAGAGCAATGGACTGAGCATGACAGGCAAAGAAAACAGCAAGAGAAAAGAGCCCTTTAACAGCTGCTCAGCTTGAACATGGTGATCTGATCCATTTCAGAACTCTGCAAATGACAAAATAGTAAATGGTAAGCATCCTACCAGAAAGTGTCAACATCATTTACATAATTATAGAAAACATTCAAGTAACTAATAACATACGACTGCATATCAGTGTCAGGAGCAGTATTATAAATCAGAGTTTGCCGAAAGTACACTTAAAACGTCAAAATTCTTATTAGTTTTCCTTCAAAACTAAAAGCTAAGTCTTGGGAATGACTTTGCGTGAGAGGAAGTATATGCTGTGAATTTAGAAAAAAAAGTAATAAAGCCATCAAAGCCATAACATTTTGCTTTGCAAAGAAATGAGGTGATTTTGAGGATTCTTTTTTCAATGTAATTAAATTTTCATCAGGGAAGGTAGCATTTGAAGTGGAGAAGCGTTTCTAAACTTGTTTTGACTCTCAAAGATGACATATCTTCTGTGTAAATCAGACCAAATCGTAAATATTGTGGAGTGATGATGGGAAGGTATTTGCCATCATTAAATCTATATATTTTAAGAAATTAACTTCAATTTTATGTCAGGAAAATATTCCTGGGTCTTATTTAAGTCAAGGTTCAAAGTCAGAATGTTCAGAGTTGAATTTCCATGCCATCCTATTTTGGGGTTCCTTTTTACTGGATGCCTTCCATCTTGCAACAGCACATTACATCAGTGAATTCGGAATGACTCCGCTGCATCTATAACTAAAAATGGTTGCAAATTCTAACATTTAACAGCCCTACTGTACATTCCTTCAGCTCCCCCGGTGGGAGGAGGCTATAAGGGGGCTGGTGACATCTTTCTTCTCTTAACAAAGAGCCACAATGCTCGTTCTCATATTCTCAGCTCTCCAGACGGGTTTCTCATTTCGCAGTCTGCCAACCACCATGTGGAGGGGAAAGAGCTTGGCCAGACAAACAGGAGACATAGTCTCTGGGTGTTGGATACATTAAGTATGTTGCGTCTGTGTTACACAAATGATTTCCATGAGGTGTGATTATTCCCATTTTACAGATAAGAACACTGAGGCTCCAGGAAGTTTAGTGATTCTGTAAAGTCCTACATTATCAAGGTTTGAGTTCAGAGCCAAGGTTTGAGTTCCTATGTGTCGGCCTCTAAAAAGCACTTTGCCAAGATGTCTCCCTAGACAACATTATGCACAGCTAAGATTGGTATTAACATCCTGTACCCATTCTTCATTTAATCTCCCATCTTCTCATTTAATGACTTTCAGTTTGGGTTCCACTTAATCTATCCCTTCTCAGGTCACCATACACTACCACTGCTGTGACTGCTACAACTACTTCTACTGATAATAATAGTAACAGTTATCATTATTATTAATATAACTTCAACAATGATATCTCTGTGAACATTTTTCAGCTCTCAGGAACCAGGCATAATGCCAAATACATTACATAGATTATCTTATGTAATGGTGCTTTTAATATCTTCATTTGTAGATGAGAAAATTGAAGCTTGCAGAGGTTAAGTCATCTGCCCTTCTGATGTTCCTGGCTGGCTAATAGCCCCTAAACAGCGTGTCACCATGTCTACATCCCAGTGCTCTTTCCAGCTAATCCTTTCTTTCTAACCTTCCCATCTACCTTTCTGATGCTTAACAAGTGAGATCCTTCCCCTCTACTAAAGAGTAGCTAGCTAACTGATTAACTCACCCCAAATAATTAGATAGTGTTTTAGCATTTGCCTTTTAATCCATAAGTTTTTCAGAGGCATGACTTTGAATGGAGGGTGGTATTTTCTGGGTTTGAGCAGGCTTACTGCCCACAAGATTGACTTTAGCCTGGGCCTTCTGTGACCAGGAGCTTTAAGCCATGGTTGGAAGGTGGGAGACGGATGGGAGCAGGGAAGGAAGTCAGGGGCTGAAGGAAGCCTGCTGGGGGTGTAGAGGCTGCCAAGATCACTAGAGGCTGCTGTCAGGCCATGGGCCTAAGGGTACCTGGCTGCATCCCACCTCACTCATTCTCATGTGAGTGACATATGCCCGCGTTATATTTTGTTGGTTCTTTTCCTTGGGGAACTACTGGAACTTTATTTACTTGAAATGTCAAGAGGTGTTTCTCTAATTAATGAGGGCAGGCATCTTCGCTTGCAGCATTGAAAGTGCCATCAGGACAGCCTTCTTAAAACTGAGGACTCCATGGCTTTTCTAGACAATGACTCTTCTGAGTTACCGAGAAGTTCCACAAGCATCTGGAAACTGCCTCATATCCTTCTGGCAGATAGACACTGTATGACTTTTTAAATCAGAGTGCAAACGAATGTGTCAGTGTGCATCCTGGAAGAAACCCAGCCTGGTGAGGAGTGCATTTACACCACAGCTACACTGATGTGTGATGCTTGGGGGGCATTTGATCATGAGTCAGGAAATGGGCCTTGCTTTCCCCTGTACAAATGGGACTTTCTCGCCCTATTAACTTCAGGCTGGGAGCCAGTGGGAGACAGCTGATCTCAAGCCTGATCTGTCACACGCTGGTCCTGGCCCAGGCCATCTTGGTTAGGTCCTGGAATACTGAGCTAAAAATAGCTCACCAAGGCGCACAGCAGGCATGAACTACTAGCTGGGGACCTAGAAATGAGGACCTGGGCCTGGCCTTCAGGTAGCTGGGCAAAATAAGGGAATGATTTATTGTGTGGCATCCCCCAGAGATGTCAAATCTCTGGTCCTTTTGTTGGAACTGGTCTCGAGCAGTTCCAGGGGGACTGGGGACAGTCCAAGGGGACTTTCCTGATGGTCCAGTGATTAGGAATCTGCCTTGCAATGCAGGGGACATGGGTTTGATCCCTGGTGGGGGAATGAAGATCCCACATGCCACAGGGCAACTAAACCTGGGCACAACAACTACTTAGCCGTGTACTCTGGAGCCCGTGAGCCACAGCTAGAGAGTCTGTGTGCTACAAAGAAAGATCCCACAGAACATAATGAAGATCCCACATGCCACAGCTAAGACTCGACACAAACAGACAAATAAATTTTTTGAAAAAAGGAGAGTTCTGGAGGAAATGACAGAAGAAAACTCCCCAGACCCTGGGGTTGTACTGGGTACAGGACACGCATGGCTTGGGGGAGGGACACCAGCCCCTTTGCCTCCTGATTAACTAATTGAACCAATCTACACTAAACGTGGACCACCGCCCCCAGTACCACACCCCCTCATTCCTGCCACGGTGGCCTCCATCCAGATGGATCCAAAACAAAGCCCTGGGGCTTCAGCAGCCCCCACTCTGTTACTCAGGGTTGGCTCTCACCACGTCTCTAGGATTATTTGAGAATGGGACTGCTTATTTGAGAATGGTCCCCAGGTGGCTGTCTTGAACTCTTGATTCTCAATTTCATTCTTGATTTGACTGAGGCATCCAGTGGAGCTTAGCAATGGTCACCCTCCCAGTCCTGGGATACAGATGTCCTGGTGTTGACTGTGGGGCTCCCAAGGGGACCCAGAGTCCCCTTTCTCTCCTTTTTGTGTCCCATTCACAGTGTCAGGCTTCACTCTGCCCTATTCTCCTTGAATGACCAACTGCTTCCTGACCTTCTGTGACTTCCCCATGTAGAGTTCCTCACCTCCCACCTCTGCTATACAGTAAGCTCCCTACATATGAACAAGTC
>NW_011494962.1:4197122-4199901 GCF_000754665.1 Bison bison bison | reverse complement strand
TTCAATTTGTTCGTAAGTCCAACAAAGTTAGCCTAGGTACCCAACTAACACAATCAGCTATACAGTGCGTGTGTGTGTGCTCAGTCGTGTCCAGCTCTTTGCGACCCCATGGTCTGCAGTCCTCCAGGCTCCTCCAGGCTCCGCTGTCCATGCAGTTCTCCAGGCAAGAATGCTGGAGTGAGTTGCCATTTCGTACTCCAGAGGATCTTCCTGACCCACGGATCAAATCTGCATCTCCTGCATTGGCGAGTGATTCTTTACCACTGAGCCACCAGGGAAGCCACCGTACTGGGTTTATAATAGTTTTCACACAAATAATACATAAACAAACAAACACACACCAAAACAAGAAAACATTTTTAGTGTTATTGTACAGTACCTTGAAACGTATAATAGTACAGTAGAACAACTACTACAGCGTACAGGGGCTAACAGGTATCCAGTACAGGCACTGAGTGAACAGGCAGCAAGAGTTACTGACTAGAGGAAGGAGAGGAGGTGGGAGATGGTGGAGCTGAAGGATCGTCAGCCATAGGAGACGGAGGGCAAGCTGCAGTTTCGTTCACACCTGATGTTGAAGGCACAGGTTCTGGTTCTTTGCTGGTTCGCATCTTTAAAAGTTCACAACTTGTAAGTTTGTATGTAGGGGACTTACCATACTGTCAGAGTTTCTTGGGATTGAACAGTGGTCCCCTAAAAGCTGCATCCACATTCTAATGCCTGGAACCTGTGAGTGGTGACCGTGTTTGGAAAAAGTATCTCTGCAGTTATAATTAAGTTGAGGATCTCAAGTTACAAACACCGTGGATTGCTGCTAAATCCAAAGCAAGTGTCCTTACAAGAGAAGGGCAGAGGGAGAAAGCTGACACAGAAGAGAAGGCCAGGAGGAGTAAGAAGCAGAGAGTGTGGCAGCCACAGAAACACTGGGAACCGCAGGAAGTTGGAATACACGAGCATGGACTCTCCCCTAGGGCCTCCGAGGGGAGTGAAGCCCTACCATTGATTTTGGACTCCTGGCCTCTGGAACGTGTGAGAATAAATTTGTGTTGTTTGAAGCCACCAGGGATTCATTACGGGAGCCCCAGGAAGTGAACACTGAGTCTCAGTACCCTCCCGTAACCCGCACTTCCAGGGCCTTCCCTGCCCTGCTTAAATCCCACTGCTTCTCCTACTCAGCTTCTCTGGTCATCCACCCAACCCTGTCCTTCCAAAGCAGGTATTTCTTACCCCAGAATCCAGTTCCTCTTCCCACTAATCTCTTTGCTAGGAAGAACAGATCTACATCACCCTGAAGATTTGCAAAGATATGGCTTACACCCAGAGGGAGTCTTCTCCTGTAGCTTCATTTTAAGGAGACAATAAAAAGCCCCATGTATTGCTGTGCGCTCATGTTTGCTGTGTCCTTGAGCCTGATTACTGATAGTTTATCCCCAGATGTAGCGTGTGAGCTGTGTGTGCGCTCCACTCGCAGGCTCTGAGCAGGAAGGTCATTGTCAGAGGGGACTGTGGACATGTTTTTGGCAAAGTGTATCATTTTCACAACTCTTCTGGGGAAAATATTATTCATGCAGCCCTCTTAATATTCTGGGTTTCTGTGTGCTGCTCAAATTACAGAGTTGAAAGGGATGCTAGCTGGTCATCAGGCACAGGTGCTATTTTTCTCATCAAAGGCAAACAGGTGTCCTCTCCATGTTGATGAAAGTATCTTCCTTGTTACATAGGAAGGCACACTCATATGTATGTACGTGTGTGCATATGTGTGTACATATATATGTGTATCTCTATCCTCCAAAATTGTTGTTGTTCAGTTGCTAAGTCATGTCTGACTCTTTGCGACCCCATGAACTGCAGCATGCCAGACTTCCCTGTCCTTCACTATCTCCCAGAGTTTACTCAAACTTATGTCCATTGAGTGAGTGATGCCATCCAACCATCTCATCCTCTGTGCCCCTGTCTCCCCTTGCCCTCAATCTTTCCCAGCATCAGGGTCTTTTCCAATGAGTTGGCTCTTCGCATCTGGTGGCCACAGTGTTGGAGCTTCAGCTTTAGCATCAGTCCTTCCTTCCAATGAATATTGAGGGTTGCTTTCCTTTATGCTTGACTGGTTTGATTTCCTTGCTGTCCAAGGGATTCTCAAGGGTCTTCTCCACCAACCGAGTTTGAAGCATCAAATAACTGGCTAATTAGGAATGTGACATTTAACAGACCTGCATAAGGAATGTAAGTTTCCCATGCTCACAGAACTTAAGAAAGTTGTCTTTACCTGGAAAAAAAGAGAAAAGAGTTGTCTCATTCTGCTATCAGTGGAATCATCATTTTGTTAAAGGAAACAAAATGGAATGAAGGAAGGAAAAAGGAAATTAAAAAAAAAAGCACCTGAACCCAGTTGTAAACTAGATCTGCTCTGTATAACTCTTTTTAGAAAAGTGGTCCTGTGCAAGATATAGGAGAGTTAGACACCTTCCTGGAGCCATAGCTGTTTTTAAATTGCTACTACACAGATTAGCACGAGGATGAATCCACAATTTCCCCAGCTGCATTGAATTGGGCTGGGCCCAAAAGAGAAGCCAGCAATAAACAACAAACACTTTTATTAGCAGAAATCCAAGCACATTCCACTGCATGTAGCACTCAAGTCTTGAGTGCCCTGGGAGTGGGAGGAAACAGTGCTTCTCTGAACTGGTCGGATCCTTCAATTTATCTGCGTGGCTTCCAGTGTTGCTACTGTTTAGTCGCTAGTCGTGTCTGACTCTTTGCGACCGCATGGACTCTAGGCCGC
>NW_011494962.1:4191951-4196950 GCF_000754665.1 Bison bison bison | reverse complement strand
GGCTTCCATATGGGGCCTCTTTCAGTCAGGCCTTGTCTTCCAGGTTGGGAAGAGCAAGTGACCCTGGGGACTCCTAGAGAAGTTGGAATTTACTTTTGGTCCAATTTCTGGTTCCAACAGAAGGGAGCTGTTGCATTTAGCTGACAGCTGAAAGCAGTGTCTTCACTCTGAAGTTCATTGACATCCAAGAAGAATAAGGGAGTACTTCAACATCCTTTTCTGTCTGGTTAAAAGCAAACATTAGAAATAAGTGTTTCAGTACGAGGGAGCTCAGCTTTCACAAGCTGACGAAATCTTGGCTTGTGGGTTGAGGACTTATTAAGAATTACTAAGTTCAAGTCCTTCGAGACAAATTAACGCAGCCATGAAAATTTATATGTGGCCAAAGGCATCAAGCCTAAAATAAATCAAGTTTTAGAGGTGTCAGAATTGTATTCACAGTGAAAACTGTGGCCTGGACTGGCTCTGGGCTTTTGTGGGTGTTTCGGCCTTTTGGCTCTTCCAGTGTTCCTCTCCCCGTTTCTATAATGATGGCAAGAGAATAGACAAGGGCCTCAGTGGGCCATGTGTAGTCTCTTGTATTGTATTTTGGGAAGCTTTCTGCATAGCTGGGCATGTGCTCGGGGTAAGGTCAGGGAGGAGGCGTTGAGGGCAGGCCTTAGAGTGCCTGAAGCTGGGGAAGACCACCCATTTAGTTCAAGGGTCCCCAGCCCCCGGGATCTAAAGCCTGATGATCTGAGATGGGGCTGATGTGATCATAATAGAACGAAGTGAAAGTAGCTCAGTCATGCCCAACTCTTTGCAGCCCCGTGGACTGTAGCCCACCAGGCTCCTCTGTCCATGGGACTCTCTAGGCCAGAATACTGAAGTGGGTAGCCATTCCCTTCTCCAGGGGATCTTCCTGACCCAGGGATTGAACCCAGGTCTCCCTCCTTGCAGACAAATTCTTTACCATCTGAGCCACCCGGGAAGCCCTAATAGAACTAAAGTGCACAACAAATGCAATGAGCTTGAAATATCCTGAAACCATCCCCTACCTCCCCTTGTCTGTGGGAATTGTCTTCCATGAAATCGGTCCCTGGTGCCAAAAAACTTGGGGACCCATGATTCAGTTTACAGTTCAGTGTCAAGTTTTCCATTCTGGGCCCGTCACAGAGAGCCACAGAGAGACCAGTCACGCTCTACAGGCTCCGATTGTTGTTTAGTCACTAAATCCTATCTGACTCTTCTGTGACCAGACCTCAGACATTTCCTCTGGTGTTTTAATCCAGCTCTAGCTGGATGGCTCTGATTCAGAGCATCAAGGGCAGTGGCTCCGGGCCAGTGTGATCCTCAGAGCTGCCCATGTGGAGGGTCTCCAAGGTATGGCAGCTCAGACTTTCAGGGGGCAGAGTCGGAGGAAAATTGGAGTCTCAATGTCCTCTCTGTAAACATTACAGGGTTAGTCTGTCTGTGAAGGCCTGTCTGTGGTGTGAACACGGGAAGGGGTGGGTAGATCAGGGTGTTGATATCAAAGTCACTCAGGGAACCTTTTCCATCCAACTGGAAATTAAAGTCCAGGTGGAAGAAGGTCCCACCTGAGCAGCACCTGCCAGGATGCAGCCAGGAAACTGAATGTATGAAAAGGGTTGTGAGAGAAAGTTACTCTGGGGAGGAAGTTACTGGAGGACTATGTCTCCTCTTTCCTTCTACCCCTCAGACATACAGGCTTTGGGGGATCCTTAGGAGAGCTTGAGATTCACTCCCTGCAGTTAGAATGGGGGAGAGACTGGCATTTCACTCAAACTTGAGAAGACCCAGGTGATGGGTCTTGGCTGGTGGTCCAGGGGGTGGTCCAGATGCTCATGTCTACCTTCCCCAGGTCCATGGCCACAAGGGCAGGAGGGGCCAGTCTGGGCAGGAATGGAGGGAAGTGATGTTAAAGATACCTCCCCATGGGCTTCCCGCTCAGGATGAGGCAGCCTCCGAACCAGAGATATGCAGGAGGGGTGGGCCGCCCATGGAGGAGCTGAAGGGACTGATGTAGACAAGTGACTGCCTTCAGGGAACTGAGACCGAGCACTCACTGAGAAGCCCTTGGGAACTCCATGAACCTGCCTGACCAGGAGAAGACTCTATCTTGCACAGTGCCGGGTCAGGACAGCACCACGAGGGGGTCCCACCCATCCCTGGCTCCTCTTTCCCTCTGGCTTCCACCCAAGCCCCCCAGAGAACAGGGGAGAACAGCTCAGGGTCAGGTCCCAGAAGAGCTGACCTCACTCGGCCCCCTGCCAGGGGCTAGGGTTCTTGCAGCCGCACGTGCTGTCCTAACCCTTGTTACTGAACAGTGATTGAACTATTCAGTGAGCACGTACTACATGCCAGCTGTTGGACTCATCATTATCTGTGGCTCCTTGCAACCTCATGCCCATCCTGTGCGATAGATACTACCAGTGTCTTTCTATAGACGAGGAGGGTCATTTCAAGGATAAGTAAATGCCCTGAAGTTACACACAACCAGGTGAGGGGGTTGGATTTGATCCAGGCAGAACTGACACCAGAGCCCGCACCCACCCCATGTACTCTCTGTATGGACATGGGGACAAGGGACACACTCTTAGAGGCATGGCCCTGGGGTGGCAGAATCCTGTCAAGCCCCTGTCATGGGACCCTCTTTGGTCTGGCTTCTCAGGTTCTTAAGGAGATGATTAAGGACCCTCACCAATCCTTTAGGAGTGGGTAGACCCTCTACCCACCTGTGGATGCACAGGACCCTAGGAGAGTCTTCTGTTCACTGGAATCTGGGAATAGCCAAGGGCTCTGTTGTCTTTGTTTCTGAACTCATGTGTGTGCATGTGTGCCTAGTCACTTCAGTCATGTCCAGCTCTTTGTGACCCTGTGGACTGTAGCCTGCCAGGCTCCTTTGTCCATGGGTTTCTCTAGGCAAGAATATTGGAGTAAGTTGCCATGCCCTCCTCCCTCCAGGTATCTTCCAAATCCAGGGATCGAATCTGTGTCTCTTAAGTCCTCTGCATCAGCAGGAGGGTTTTTTACCACTAATGCCACCTGGGAAGCCTTTCTGAACTCATAGCCCCTCGCATATTTAAGAGCCAGTTACTTAATGGTAACTGGATGAATGAATGTTGTCAGATGCCATGTTTTCTCCCTTCTACAAAGTAACTAATATACATACTTACTTAATCCAGCTAGAAAGGAAAAGATCCTACTCTCAAGAAAGAGGAAAGAATTGGAGAGGTGAGATGTGCACCCTTCTCCCCATTCGATCGTCTTCTTAGGAGGGAACTAAAGCAAGAACAGTGTTCACTTACTGCTTCTGAAGTGCTTGTGGCCAAGAGACCCTGAACAGCTTAAGTCTAGAAACCACCTCGATAGTAAAGGTGCTAGCTGGATGCTTAATTCCTTCAAACTTGCTCACCCGTCTCCCAGCTCATCACTAGCACAGTAGTGGGCTCTGAGTTTTGGACAAGACAGTTCCATTTCTTGCAAGAACTGATTGCCAGCAGACCCTGAGACAGCTGGAGCTCAGCCTTTTCTGGACTGAGTACAAAAGAGCTGTTGAGCTGCATGTCATCCTGGTACTGAAGAAAGAAGGCCGTGATGTCTAATGATGTCTCCTAGTGGCCTCAAGTCCAAATTGATCAAGATGGCAAACAGCATTGCATTAGGAAGGACACTGCAGCCGCGGACCTCCCAGGCAGAGGTGCCACTAGGGAGCAGTGCCCCCGGAGGGGCAGGAAATGCACTTGAATATCCGAGGTTATCCTCTTATGTGCCTTTCTGGGGCAAACTCACCCATCACTGCAAACACGCACACACACCCGAGGGTGCCAATGCAGGCTTGACAGGGAGTGCTGAGCCATTTCTGCTTTTTCGCTTTTCTTCTTATAGTGTGAAGGTGTTAGTCTCTTCAGTTGTGTCTGACTCTTTGCAGCCCCATAGACTGTAGCCTGACAGGCTCCTCTGTCCACGGGGCTCTCCAGGCAAGAATACTGGAGTGGGTTGTCATGCCCTCCTCCAGGGGATCTTCCCAACCCAGGGATCAGACACATTTCTCCTTATAAAAGCACATCAAGTTAACTGTGGCCAATTACAGCCAAATTCCTTTCTCTTTGCCAACCAGGGCTCTCTCACCCACTTCATTATGCAAACTGATGTTCAGATGCTGAAAAGCAGAGCAGCTTTCAGCATGGCAGTGATTCCAGGTTGTGATTCCAGGCTGCCGGCATGGACATCGTGATCCTCTGATGCCGACAGAGGAAGCTGAGGAGGTTCAGGCGGGGATGGAGTCAGAATTGACACCAGCTCCCCAAGCACCTGCTATCTTGGTGTGAATTGGGTCCTGATGTGGGAAGTCACTGCTAGATCTGTCAAGATTAGGGCTGATTTGGAGTCCAAACAGTGTAGGCAGAAGAGATTGATTCTTTAAATCTGACAGTGATCTGACAATCATAGCTACCAGTCCACGAGATACCTGGGCATCCTACCAGTCCCCGAGATACCTGGGGGTCAGGTGTAACCATAAATTATCCATATTCAGAATACCTGGAGGGACTTCCCTGGTGGTCCAGTGGTTAAGAATCCACCTGTCAATGCAGGGGACATGGGTTCAATCCCTGGTTGGGGAACTAAGTTCCCACATGCCGAGGAGCAGCTGAGCCTGGGCCCTGCAATTACTGAGCCCACACGCTCCAGAGCCTGCATTTAAGGTAATTATTGATAAGTATGATCCCGTTGCCATTTACTTTATTGTTTTGGGTTTGAATTTATACACCATTTTTGTGTTTCCTGTCTAGAGAATATCCTTTAGTATTTGTTGGAGAGCTGGTTTGGTGGTGCTGAATTCTCTCAGCTTTTGCTTGTCTGTAAAGCTTTTGATTTCTCCTTCATATTTGAATGAGGTCCTTGCTGGGTACAATAATCTAGGCTGTAGGTTATTTTCTTTCATCACTTTAAGTATATCTTGCCATTCCCTCCTGGCTTGAAGAGTTTCTATTGAGAG
>NW_011494962.1:4174031-4191851 GCF_000754665.1 Bison bison bison | reverse complement strand
CTCCAGGGCCTGCAAGCCACAACTAGAGGGTCCATGTGCTGCAACAAAAGATCCCATGTGGCATAACGAGGATCCTGGGTGCAGCAACTGCGACCCAACGCAACCAAATATATAAATGATTGATTTAAAAGAATATTGGAAGTCAAGAGCAAGCATGAGCCACCATGTAAAGAGCACAGAAGGATCAACACACACACATGAAGAAATCAGTGAACAGTAAGGTCTCACAAGGGCTTTCCAGGTGGCTCAGGGGTTAAGAATCTACCTGCAATGCAGGAGCCACAGGAGACACGGGTTCAATCCCTGAGTTGGGAAGATCCCCTGGAGGAGGGCATGGCAACCCACTCCAGTTATCTTGCCTGGAGTATCCCATGGACAGAGGATCCTGGTGAGCTACAGTCCATAGGGGTCACACAGAGTTGGACACGACTGAAGCAACTTAGCATGCACATGAGATCTCAGATTATGAGATTGATTTATTTGCAAAAGGCCAATATAGTTCATTCAGGAGCCCCTGTATGCAGAGCAGGAGTCTTCCCAGTCATTGCAGTGGGGAGGGTTGACTTCTCTCTTGTCCGCTCACCCTGTCACCTTGCCCCAGCACTTCAGAGCCTCGTCTTGAGTTAGGATTACAATCTCTCCTCTCAATCCTGTCATTGGAAAGAGGCTTTTAACAGGATTATGTAATTGCCACCCTGGTCCTCCCTGCTGGAGGCAACCCGGCCTGACACAGCTCACAGCAGTGGGGGCATCTCTGCCTGATGGTGTGGTTGTTCCCGGTGACAGGAACAGGGCTGGGATTTGCGGGGGAGGAGGGTTGTCAGGATTCGGGGCAGTTTCCCAGCCCCTCCTGAATAGTCTTCATGAAGTGCCCTCAGTTCTTTGGTTTGAAGGGTCATGAAATCACACATATCTCTACACCCTGGATGAGTCCCTCCGGGTTACAGATGACCCAGACAAGGCACCGTTCCACTACCAGTCCCCCTCCCCCACTGGAAGAACGTGCACATAAAAAGAGCAGCAGGCACCCGTGCAGCATCTGAAGGACATTCAGGGGTAAATAAAGAGTCCTTGAAAGACAGGGGTGCCCGGGACAGTCCTCAGGCAGGGCTGAGGAATCTGTGTGACCCCTGCTGTTTGGAACATTTTCATGTGCTTTCTAGTTTAAACATTTATATAGAGGACTAAAAAAATTTAAACTATCTGCTTCTTCAAATGAAGAGATCTTAGGGACATTGAGTAATAGTTTAATCACAAGTTAGTGACAATTTTTTTTAAGTTTTTTATTTTGTATGGTAGAGTCGATTAACTAACAGTGTTGTGATAGTTTCAGGTGAACAGTGAAGGGACTCAGTCATACATATGCATGTATCCATTCTCCCCCAAATTCCCCTCCCATCTGCTGCTGCTGCTGCTGCTAAGTCGCTTCAGTCATGTCCAACTCTGTGTGACCCCATACATGGCCTCCTACCAGGCTCCTCTGTCCCTGGGATTCTCCAGGCAAGAACACTGGAGTGGGTTGCCACTTCCTTCTCCAATGCATGAAAGTGAAAAGTGAAAGTGAAGTAGCTCAGTCGTGTCCGACTCTTCTCGACCCCATGGACTGCAGCCTACCAGGCTCCTCCGTCCATGGAATTTTCCAGGCAAGAGTACTGGAGTGGGGTGCCATTGCCTTCTCCGCCCCTCCCATCCGGGCTGCCACAAAACATTAAAAGACCCTGATTCTGGGAAAGACTGAAGACAGGAGGAGAAGGAAGCGACACAGGATGAGATGGTTGGATGGCATCACCAACTCAATGGACATGAGTTTGAGCAAACTCCAGGAGATAGTGAAGGACAGGGAAGCCTGGTGTGCTGCAGTCCATGGGGTCGCAAAGAGTTGGACAGGACCGAATGACTGAACAACAACAGCTCTGTGCTATACAATAGGTGCTTATTGGTTATACATCTTAAATATAGCAGAGTGTACATGTGTGTATAATGTGTACATGTCCATCCCAAACTCCCTAACTAGCATCTGCTCTCCCCAGCAACCATAAGCTCCTTCTCAAAGTCTGAGTCTATTTCTTCTGTTTTATAAGTAAGTTCATTTGTATCATTTCTTTTTAGATTCCACATATAAGAATGGCACTTGTTTTTTAGATCATCTCCCCTTTGACACCTAAATCCTTTGGACTGAAAAAAAAGTGGACTTTTGGTCTTACAGACATGGATCATACAGGCAAATAGGGACTTTGGGATGCCCGGAAGGGAGCTTAGAAAAGCAACAGGGCTTAGAAAGTGGAGTCTGATCACAGAAAGGGAAGTGTGAGGGCCAGCCCTGACCCCAAGCAAGGGAAACCCCTTCCCCTTCCTCCAGGGCTTCATCACCATTTCCTACCCTTCCCCCACCCCAGATATCCTGCCCCTGTCCTCTGACCACAGTCAGAAACCACCTCTGTCACCCTCCATTAGAACCGCTGATCAGATGACCATTTCCTTCATCACACTGTAAGCTCCTTGAGGCAACAGACATGCTCTCAATAAAATAACTCTGTTCAGCTCCTGGGCTAGTGCCTGGTACATCACAGAAGGGTGTTAAGTGAATGAGTGTTCCCAGAACAGAAGCTAATAATATTAACACTAAAGTTCTGCTCTCTTATGGATTAAATTGCCCTTAATGAGCTAAGCATTTACAGTCTTCTTTCTCTGTGGAAATGTATTTCTGTTTCCGAACAGCTGACTTATAAATGAACTATTGAGGACAATGTGTTCATAGGTTGGAGGCTGCCTATTAAAAATTGCATTTCAAAAGCCAAAAATAAACCAGTTTTGTGTCATGTGCTCCATTGCCATGTGAGCAACTGTGGCTGTTGTCCACGCAGTACTGTGGAAACCAAAATCTGGACTTACAGTCTCAGAGTGGGCCAGTCATCTATGCCCAGGGGTGGCCTTCCTGGGCTAGACACTCTGCATTCTTGGTCTCTTTTACTCCTCCTCCCAGACCTTTTAGGCAGATGCTAACTCTGCTTTCCAGAAGGGAAAACAGAGACTCAGCTGCTGAAAAGTATGGCTTCACAGGTGACTCACTGGTACAGGATCTGCCTGCCAATGCAGGAGATGCGGGTTCAATCCCTGGATTGGGAAGATCCCTTGGAGGAGGAAATAGCAACCCACTCCAGTATTCTTGGCTGGAGAATCCCCATGGACAGAGGAGCCTGGCGAGCTACAATCCATGTGATGGAAGAGAGTCAGACATGACAGAGCATGCCGCATATACACCCTGGAAAGTACATGATATGGCCAACTTACTAAGCCCTCTGAGGCCTCAGTTTCCTAATTACAAAATGGGAATAAAAATATTACCTACACTATAGTTGTGTGTTGATTAAAGATGTATAGTACTGTGTACTTACAATATCATGAAATGCTTAGAAGAATGTGTCCTAATCCCTCAGTAAATGTTCAGGCAGATTCAGGGTTTGCCAAAATCCGTCTTACAAAACCTGTGCTGTTTCCAGTAGATGATTAACGTGCCCGGAAAGCCATAGACAAACTGCTCTCGATGCATGATAGACCACCCCATCGTCCTCCCTCGACTCTCCCTGCACTTGATTTCAGTGAGATTCAGAAATAGGGGAGTGGGGAGGACCTGTACTATGTCAGGGCTGGAAAGGTATGCAGAGCAGGATGGAGGTGCCACCCTGCAGTACTTAGACCCCGTGAAAATAGCTCTGGATCCAGAGATGCCTGGAAGGAGGGTCTCTGCCATGGGAAGCAGGCACCGGATACCTCTTTGCAGCCATCCTGTGGGAATTTTGAGAGTAAGCACGGAACATCCTTTCCTAGGTGCAGATAAGAGCTCAGTGGACGTTTCTTTTCACTTTTTGGTGTGCTGGGTCTTCATTGCGGCACATGAGCTTCTCTGTAGTTGTGGCACATGGGCTTTGTTGCCCCACGGCATGTGGGATCTTAGTCCCCTACCAACCAAGGATCGAACCTTGCGGTGCAAGGTGGATTCTCAGTCACTGGACCACCAGGGAGGTCCCTCAGCGGGCATTTCTAAGTCTGTGTCGTTCACCCACCACTGTGATGGAAAACAATGACTTCAAATATCACTTCCTTGGGCAAGTGGTCCCTACCACAAACGTTTTATTGGACAGATTGCACACCTGGTTTTCTCTTTATGCCTTCCCTGCCTTCATGGTCCATATTTATTATTGCCCAGTAGGGGTGTGTCCTTCCAGATTCCCAGAAAAAGTAAACCTAACTGCTTCTACTTCAAGGTGTCTTATTAAAAAAGTGGAAAAGGGCTTTAGCTGCACTGCGAATTACTGATAAAAACAGAGCAGGTATTACACTCCTACTTTTATCGTTAGTACACATTTTGACTAGTTTAGCAACAGAAATTATGTTCTTATTGTCCTAAATGCTGGCTACTCTATCATTGTTTGTCTTCTAATAAAGGAAAGTCTGATGCTCTCCAATCACTCCTTGCCGTTTAAAAGATTACCAGAAAATCAAGTTTGATGTGGGTTTGGGAGAACCTGAGACCCAGCGGTTTCCTTCCCTGAAGCTCCTAATCTCAGCTGCTAAGCCAGGGAGCTCTCTTCCCACTTTCTGCACCCCTTAGGGTATCTGCTGTCCACGTCACACTGAACACATGCTGTGTTAGTGCACCTTATCTTGCGTATCTCTGTGATGCAAACCTAATGTGATGGTGTTCTCTAAACAGTCTGTTTCTTTTTTTTTTTTTATAATTTGGATGACTTTTTTTTTAATTTTATTTTATTTTTAAACTTTACATAATTGTATTAGTTTTGCCAAATATCAAAATGAATCTGCCACAAACAGTCTGTTTCATTGACTTTCAGTCTTCATGACTACTCCTCAATTATTCATTCAGCTGCTGCTGCTGCTGCTGCTAAGTTGCTTCAATTGTGTCCAACTCTGTGCAACCCCATAGAAGGCAGCCCACCGGGCTCCCCCATCCCTGGGATTCTCCAGGCAAGAACACTGGAGTGGGTTGCCATTTCCTTCTCCGATGCATGAAAGTGAAAAGTGAAAGTAAAGCCGTTCAGTCGTGTCCGACTCACAGCGACCCCATGGACTGCAGCCTACGAGGTTCATCCATCCATGGGATTTTCCAGGCAAGAGTACTTGCTTGGAAGAGTACTTCCAGGCAAGAAAATCCGTTGCCTTCTCCCATTCATTCAGCAGATAGACCCTAAATATATACCAAAAAACACTGCCTGAAACACGGCGTGGGAAAATCAGAACAGCTTAGTGCAAACACGCTCTCTGTCACCTACCTGTCATTCCTGAGTTCAGAGTGCAACCACACATTTGTCCCCGTCTATCCTAGCGTTGGACAGGACTGAAGCGACTTAGCAGCAGCAGCAGCAGCATCCTAGCAATGGCAACCCACTCCAGTGCTCTTGCCTAGAAAATCCCAGGGACGGAGGAGCCTGGTGGGCTGCAGTCCATGGGGTCGCTAAGAGTCAGGCACGACTAAGTGACTTCACTTTCACTTTTCACTTTCATGCATTGGAGAAGGAAATGGCAACCCACTCCAGTGTTCTTGCCTGGAAAGTCCCAGGGATGGGGGAGCCTGGTGAGGTGCCGTCTATGGGGTCTCACAGAGTCGGACATGACTGAAGTGACTTAGCAGCAACAGGGATTTATTGGATGGCTACTAATTACCCTGTGAGTAGGGTTGCCAGACTTAGCAAATACAAACAGGGCACCTACTTAAATTTAAATTTCTGGTTAAACAGCAAAGATGATTTTAGTACAAGTTTATCTCCAAATTTCATGGAACCCTACGAGTGATAGGTTGTGCTTACACCAGTTTCATAGTTAGGTGACTAGAACACACTCTCACAATATTAGGTCAAGTTCAGGAACAGAGGAATTTCCTTAAATAAACCCAGTCTTTTAACTTTTCACGGCAAGACTTGCTCCCCTCGCCTTTAATGGTTTTCTGAACCTTCTCAAATTTCACTTGTGAGTTAAAGAAGAAAGCAGTAATCAAAAGCTCTCCCACTGACCCATCACAGGGCCTGACCAGGTCCTTCCCACCTGCCACATTTCTCTTTAGCTTCCCATTATAGGCTCCCTATTTAAATAGCAGCACTATGTTGTCAGCTCATGTAGCTTGTGGTCCACTAGGGCTCCATGATACTTCCTGACCATGCTTTGACAAAGCCAGTTCCTGCCCCTTCTTGCTCTGGGACAGTGTGATTTTACATCCTGTGAGAGTTCCTTTGTACACTCTCTAATTGAACTGTATCTTCTTAATATCTTCTTTCCTCATGCCAGACTTACTACTTGGTGTTTAATTCTATTTCCAAATGGCCAGCCATCCAATCCAATTTAGTGTCATAGCAGATTTAAGGAGCAAGTTTTCCATTCCATCATCTAAGTAATTAAAGAAAATGGGACCTTTCTCTGTGTGCTTAATAAGTGACCCCCACACTCCCCACTCAAGCACTCATGTCTTCCCTTTCACCAGATGGCCCATCTGTCTTTTCATAAAGAGAAATGTCTTTCTTTACAGTTTGCTTTGGCATTGAGTAGAAACTGGTGGCTCATACGGTAAAGAATCTGTCTGCTATGTGGGAGACTGGGGTTCGATCCTTGGTTTGGGAAAATCCCCTGGAGAAGGGCATGGCAACCCACTCCAGTATTCTTGCCTGGAGGGTCCCATGGACAGAGGAGCCTGGTGAGCTACAGTCTACGGGGTCACAAAGACTCGGACACGACTGAGTGACTAACACACACGCACAGAGACTTTTCTTCCATTCTGTTAATTAGCTCCTGATTTGAAATGTATGCTGCTGCTACTGCTAAGTCGCTTCAGTCGTGTCCGACTCTGTGCGACCCCAAAGACGGCAGCCCACCAGGCTCCCCCGTCCCTGGGATTCTCCAGGCAAGAACACTGGAGTGGGGTGCCATTTGTATAGACTAGTTTTAAAGTAGGCTAGGTTCTCTGTAAGCCATTGACAAAGGGAACATGACACATGCACTTAGAACCATTGAAAGGACCCAGTGGGCTGGTATCTTTAAAGAATGGTCAAGGAGCCTGATAAGGAAGCTTGCATAAATTCCTACTAGGCGGCTGAGACAATAAACCAATTAGTGCACACATTTACCTCTAATTATGTACACCCAGATAAGGGTCTTCAGAATAGGAATGTGACATGAAATTCATCTAGATTGTTCTCCCAAATATATATTGCAGTTCATAAGCAAGCTACCCTGCCAGTAATTCTCTCTCATTTGCTTTATTCTATAAAAAGTCTCTCTCCAAGCCTGAGATGAGACACACCTTGGGTTTTAAGTGGAAAAATAAATTTTAATGTTTCTTATCTAATGCAAACTTGAAGTTGTTCTTCTGAAAATTCACACCAGACCAAGACTCAAGGAGGAAGGCTCTTACAGGAAAGTACATTAATAGAGACAAGAGTTTCCAGGCAATGGTGACTTATTATATGTCCCTAAAAGACAGTCTAAGCCCAGGACATCCTGTAGGGCAGGTCCTCAGTTAAGCAGCCACATAAAATCTGGAAGAGGTTCTAAAACAGGTTTTTCCCTCCCTGTCTGTTTTTCTCTTTTTTTCCCATTAGTGGAAATTATGTTATATGGCGTGACAACCAGTCCTTCTTCCTTCAGGTAGCAGGCAGCAGGCAGCAAATGCAAATGTCATGCCAGTGTTGGCACTCTCCTGGCTCATCTCTTAAGTCCTATCTGCTTTATGAGTGTTTTGTGTTTGCATGCCATGTCACTAGTTATGTCTGACTCTTTGCAACTCTATAGACTATAGCCTGCCAGGCTCCTCTGTCCATGGGATTTCCAGGCAAGAATACTGGAGTGGGTAGTCATTTCTGACTCCAGGGGTTCTTCCCAATGAGGATCGAACCCACATCTCTTGCATTTCCTGCATTGGCAGGTGGGTCCTTTACCACTAGCACCACCTATTTTTACCATATTCACGATGTATACTTGTCTCTCTCTACTAGACTGTAACCTCCACGAAGGCAGGAATTTTTGTCCTTATTTACTGATATACTCACAGTAACTGTAATAGAATCTGGCAAATACATATCCTCAAATATTTGTTGAAGGATGAGTTAATGAATTATTTAATCAATGAATGAAATGAGTGAGAAGATAGTTACATAATTCAAAGTGTTCATAGAGTAAACCAATACTTCCTTTTCTTTATTAGCCATTCAGATGTGAGGAACAGTAGAGGATAGTTTAATCACTAATGGTGAGGAAGAGAGGGTAATGTAGAGAAATATTGGGTATTTGTAGTCAGAATTTGCTCATCCTGTGATTTCTATTGTCAAATCATCTAAATCAAACAGGTGTATAAGAAGAATACTGAATAATACCACTATTGTAGCTCTCCAGATCTTAACTTACAAAGTGATTTCAGGATTTATTTGACTTGGAAAGATTTATTTGGCAAAATATTTGATTTTGTCCAAAGTCCCTGATTGCTCCTCATCTTATATGTGAGCAGGGTACGGCAGGCTCTCTGTGTACCCATGTAAGTGCTTTCTGCTTTCCCATTACTGATGTAACAAGAGGTGTGCTGTGCTTAGTCATTCAATCGTGTCTGACTTTGCAACCCCATGGCCGGTAGCCCACCAGGCTCCTCTGTCCATGGGGATGCTCCAGGCAAGAATACTGGAGTGGGTTGCCATGCCCCGCTCCAGGAGATCTTCCCAACCTAGGAATCAAACCCAGTTCTCCCACATTGTAGGCAGATTCTTTACTGTCTGAGCCTCCAGAGAAGCCCAAGAATACTGGAGTGGTTAGCCTATCCCTTCTCCAGGGGATCTTTCTGACCCAAGAATTGAACCAGGGTCTCCTACATTGCAGGTGAAATAACTATAGCAATGCCACTTGCCACTTTTAGGAGGAAAAGAGATAAATTATGATTAAACCCAGCTTATATCAAGGAATTATTAAAAGTGAAGCCAGTCTCAAAGATTTTTCTGGCATAAATACACATTAAACACAATCTGTTAAACCATTTTTCACCTTTCGGGTATACTTTCCTATGCCCTATCTACATCCAGTAGCTGGAGGCATGGTGGTGCTCACCGAGCATGTCTGACAAAGGTAACCCTTAAGAGGAGTGTGAATTACCATAAGTTAGACTGATTCTCAGCAAAAACATTGAAAGTGAATGAGCTTTTGGCTTAACCCTGTCAAGTGGAAAAATCAAATCCATTCCTCTCTTGATGTGGTTATTGATCTTTTACTGCTTTCCTTGTGGTACAGATGATAAAGAATCCACCTGCAATGTGAGAGACATGGGTTTGATCCCTGGGTTGGGAAGATCCCCTGGAGGAGGGCATGGCAACCCACTCCAGTATTCTTGCCTGGAGAATCCCCATGGACAGAGCTTGGAAGGCTACAGTCATGGGGTCTCAAAGAGTCGGACACAACTGAGCAACCAAGCACGAGCACAGCAGTCACCATAAAATAGTGATGTCCACCTTGTAACTGGAGGCCCATCAAGGATGAGGCAATCACACTGGATCCTCATTATCCCCAGGCGTAGAATCCTCTGTCTCACTCATCACTGAGGCTCATGCAGCTTCTGGTGCTGAGTTGCTGCTTAACACATGTGGTGACCAGATGAGGGAGGGGATGGAGGGGAGAGGAACTGGGGATGGCCCTGTGGCCCTGGATAGGTCAGACTGCCCAGGCCTCTGCTTCCCACTCTGTACAACTAGGGCATCGTTCAATCAGCATTTCTCAAACTTTGTTTCACAGCCCACAAGTGTCCTGGGAGACATAATGGGTATTCTTAAAAAAAAAAAAAAAAATTCATGGCAGAATGTGTCCTGGGAAATGCCATATCAAGATTAGATATGTCCCTTTACTGAAGGACGTATTGAAGTTCACATCCGTGTGGGTCCCTAGTGAACCCAGAAGGGGATTTAGTGGGCACTGTGGGGTCACTGAGCCCCCTCCCAGCACTGACACTCTGCAGTCTGGAGTGTCCCCTGCTGGGGAGGTCTACTCCATTGGTCAGAGCAAAGAGTTCTGCTCTGTGTACACTAGGCACAGTGTGAGTGTGTGAGCATGTGCTGGGGTTTCCATTTCTCAGTCTGGAATTGACTGAGCTGATCAATGGCCAGGAGAGCAGAGGTGTGTCTGTCTCCCCGCCATGCCTCTCCCAGGATTCCCAGCCCTGCCCCGGCACAGACCTCAACTTGGCCGTCCCCAACTTTGTGACTCTAAAGCTGTTTTCACTGTGATAGGAACCTCAGGTTGTCATGCTAATAGCTGGCATGCCCCTAAATTCCCAGGGCATCCTAGCATATGGAAACCCTGATAGTAACCCTGAGCAAGCAGTCTCCCCCAAACTGTGGATGAGCTGCTGGAGCTCTCCACAGTGAATCCATCTGTACTGTTTACTTAACATCTTCTTTAAAGTCTGTGTCTCTTTGCCAGCACCCACAACTTTCATAAGAATACCTGCACAGTGACTGCCATCTCACAGATCTGTCTGGGGGGTCGGCATGAGTGGACAGAGGCTGTCACACCTCTTTGTAATGGTCTCACCTAAGGGGAGGTTGAAGAAACACCACCAAGACCACCTGTCAGGCACAGGATGGCTTCAGGGTGAAACTCAAATGCCTCAGCCCTTCTGCCTCTGTTTCCTTCATCCCTGTGTTATCAGAATCATCTCCAGCTCTGTCACATTTTTGCTGCCAAAGAAATATCCACACGCATTGTCAAGTCCTAATTTGACAAGCTCTCCTGGGATCACAGCTCAGATATATTTTTTGAAGGGAAAACGGAGACTGGGCCAAGAAAGATGTCCTCCACTGCTGTGAGGACATATTAACTCCTTATTCACCAGGGATACCAGAAGAGCACCAGCTCTGAGCATCAGTCAGTCTCAACTGTGTTGCTCGGTAATACATTCACCAGTAAGGAGGACATTTTGAGGGATTTTTTAAAAATATAATAAATAGCTTTATTTGTGCTATTTAATTCATTCACTCATTTAGTCCTTCAATCATTCATATGGAGAGCCACTAAGTCTCAAGTTCTGTTTTAAGCACCGTTTGGTGACACAGCAGTTACAGAGCAGATCACAGTTCAGTTAGTTCAGTCACTCAGTCGTGTCCGACTCTTTTGCGACCCCATGGACTGCAGCACACCAGGTCTCCCTGTCCATCACCAACTCCTGGAGTTTACTCAAACTTATGTCCATTGAGTCAGTGATTCCATTCAACCATCTCATCCTCTGTCATCCCCTTCTCCTCTTACCTTCGATCTTTCCCAGCATCAGGGTCTTTTCAAATGGGTCAGCTCTTCACATCAGGTGGCCAAAGTATTGGAGTTTCAGCTTCAACATCAGTCCTTCCAATGAACATTCAGGACTGATTTCCTTTAGGATGGACTGGTTGGATCTCCTTGCAGTCCAGGAGACTCTCAAGAGTCTTCTTCAACACCACAGATCAAAAGCATCAATTCTTCAGCTCTCAGCTTTCTTTATAGTCCAACTCTCACATCCATACATGACTACTGGAAAAATCATAGCCTTGACTAGATGGACCTTTGCTGGCAAAGTAACGTCTCTGCTTTTTAATATGCTGTCTAGGTTGGTCATAACTTTCCTTCCAAGGAGTCTTTTTATTTCATGGCTGCAGTCACCATCTGCCGTGATTTTGGAGCTCAAAAAAATAAAGTCTGCCACTGTTTCCACTGTTTCTCCATCTATCTGCCATGAAGTGATGGGACTGGATGCCATGATCTTTGTTTTCTGAATGTTGGGCTTTAAACCAACTTTTTCACTTTCCTCTTTCACATTCATCAAGAGGCTCTTTAGTTCTTCTTTGCTTTCTTCCATAAGGGTGGTGTCATCTGCATATCTGAGGTTATTGATATTTCTCCCGGCAATCTTGATTCCAGCTTGTGCTTCCTCCAGCCCAGCATTTCTCAGGATATACTCTGCATATAAGTAAGCATGGTGACAATATACAGCCTTGACGTACTCCTTTTCCTATTTGGAACCAGTCCGTTGTTCCATGTCACAACAGATCACAGCAGTGATCAAAAACAGAAAAAAATCTTGTCCTTCATATGGCTTGTATTTTAAAGGGGAGGGGGCAGAAAATGAAAGAAAAAGACAATTATATACTATCTTATGGACAGAGGTGCCTGGTGGGCTACAGTCCATAGGGTCGCAAAGAGTCAGACACGACTGAGCGACTTAGCATGCATACATATACTATCTTAAAAGGTGTTCACTGCTGCAGAGACAAGTAAAACAGAGAAGGGAGAGAGTGTTGACAGAGGAACTGCAGTTTGAAGTCAGGTGGTCAAGGAAGGTCTCTGACCTGGTTAGTGAGGGAGCATTGGGTGTGTGGGACTTCTGGGTGGACAGCAGAGCAGGCTAAGGTGGGAGGTTGCCTGGTGTATTCTAGGAACTTCCAGGAGGCCAGGGTAGCCTCTCGGGGCCGGCGAGGAGAGCCATGGGAGTGGAGGATGGGGCTGAGCCCCTCTGCCACATCCTCTCTTTCCTCCTTCTCAATATGGAGGCCAACTTAGATTCTTTTGAGGCCTCTACTTAGGTGTCTTCTCCATATATTCCTCCCATTATTGTCTCCTGGAAATTGGACAGACCCCCCAGTGAACATTCCAGCCCAGACCTCTAATGTTCTTCAAGCTGTTGATTTAGCTGCATAATGATACCTAATGCTGCATCCTTCACCAGCCTGACCATGCCCTGTGCTCTGCGCAGGGCTCCTGCGTGGACACCAGCGCCGTGGTCCACATTCGCACGTACAAACTTTCTTTCCAACTTTCCTTGAGACACCGAGCCTGGGTCCCTCTGCGTCTTTGCTCTTGTCTTGAGTGTCTTCACTACATGTCTGCCTGTATAAACCTTGGCCCATCTGTAGGGGTTGCTGCATTGCTGCTTCCTCCCTGGAGTCTTGCAATGATCTCTGCTCCTCTAAACCTGCAGAGCCATTACTTTCCTTTTGTCCCACTTGGAACTTGGTATATTCCTTAGTCATTGGATTTTTCTACTCTACATGTTTGCTGAGCACCTACTCTGTGTATCTAGAATTCTGTGATGTGTTTTGCAGTTAAGGGTGAGGACCCTGGACTGGAACCCTTGCTGTACTAGTTTCTAGCTAGGTGATCTTATTTAAGTTACTTACCTCTCTGGGCATCAGTTTCCAGGGCTGTTACCTGGGGATAATAATACCTTCCTCACAGGGTTGAAGGCTTCTCAGGTGGCACTAGTGGTAAGGAGAATTTATCTGCCAATGCAGGAGATGCAAGAGACACTGGTTTGATCCCTGGGTTGGGAAGGTCTCTTGAAGTAGAAAATGGCAACACACTCCAGTATTCTTGCCTAGAAAATTCCATGGGCAGAGGAGCCTGGCATGGGGCCAGCAAAGTGTCATACATGACTGAGCACGTAGGGTTGATGGGAAGATTAGTGAGTTACTATATGTAAATCGTGTATGCATTAACATGGATGTGTTAGCTGTGTCTGTATTGTCTTAACAGTTTTATTTCCAGTTGAACTATAGTGTAGGAATTGTATCTACTGTCCCATTTCATTTCAGATTCTCATTTCAGAGCTCAGCGACTTATGTATGGATGTTTCCCATGAAATGTGTGTTGATGCTGATACTTTATGGCCAGACACCTAAGACCTCAGGGTACACTATGATGTGGTAAAGTGAATACAGGAATCAGCCCACCTGTTCTGCTCTACCAGCTCAAGGACCAGACCTCAGCGAGCTAACATGAACTAGAATGCTACTGTTTACTCTTATGACATATTTTAGGAAATATTTATTAAGGCTTCTAGATGCAAATTTTGCAAAATACAAAAGAAGTGACTGTTTTACAATGAGAAAAAAAAAAAAAAAACTGGTCATTAACTCCTTTCTAGGAATCCAACGATTTTCTTTTCTACAAGCTCTTATTTTGGCCATAGCAGGAGGGTAGTGACAGGAGGTGAGCCAGTACTGTGTCCTCCATCACGCTCTGCCCTCTGCAGCCTGTCATGGAGCCCCAGCTCCATGTTGAGCTCAGAGAGGTAAGGGCTGCCTTCCCCAGAGGCACAGCATCCAGAGTTGTGAAGACTACTTACCAGGCTTCTTAGAGCCAAGGGCAGGTTTCTTTTTTAACTTTTTATTTTGTGCTATGGTATATCTGATTAACAATGTTGTGACAGTTTTAGGTGAACAGTGAAGGCACTCAGCCATGCATATACATGTATCCATTCTCCCCCAAATCCCAGTCCTGTCCAGACTGCATCATAACATTAAGCAGAGTTCCCCATGCTCTATACAGTAGGGCCTTGTTGGTAATCCATTTAAAATACAGCAGTGTGTACTGGCAACATTAAGTTCATTCTCTAAGTCTATATCTTTCTGTTTTGTAAGTTGACTTGTATCATTTCTTTTTAGATTCCATAAATAAGGGGTGTCATCCAATATTGCTCCTTCTCTGCTGCCCTGCTTCACTCAGTTTGAAATCTCTAGGTCCTTCCATGTTGCTGCAGATGGCATTATTTCCTTCTTTTTAATGGTTGAATAATATTCCATTGTATAAGTGAGGTTTCTTCACGTGCAAATTTAGATGTGTTTGCCACTGTAGACAAGCATAGGACTAATATTAATAACAAGAGAAAAAAAGAACAAAAAGACTAAGGTGTTAGGTTCTTCCTGAATGCTAACTCCGTTTGTGACAGTAGCAAAATGGAATCTATTTCTCCAGGTACCCAGCAAGAGAACTGAGTTGATTTGGGCAATTTGATGATATACCTGTATCTTCTAACTACATTCTGTGTTATTGTTGTCACAGTAATTGTTAATCAGTCACCTGTTCCAAATGAATTTTAACAATATTCTCTCCAATGAATAACGTAGAATGAAATAGAAAACCAAATTCTCCCCCCCCTTCCATCAGATTCTAATTCTCATTAACAGCCTGCCTTTCTAATCTGTCACTATATATCCACAGCCAGCTTGTTCCATGGCAGGCCCTGGGTGGCTACCCTGGGCCCCAGGTTTGAAGTGGAGGATCTGTAATGAGATGCTATTTATTATTTCTGCTCTTAGAACACTGTCGATATTCAGTTTCAGAGCTAAGTGGTTTGTTTATGAAGTCGCTTAGTTAATAGAGGGTGGAACTCAGTTTTGAATTAAGATCTTCTAAGCCCATGACCCATGTTCTGGCTTACTGTTCCATCATTACACTGCCTTTTCCGGCTAAGCACATTGTGCCTCCTTTCCGCATCTTCCCGAGCACTGATGGATCATCAAACAGTGAAGGTCAGACCTGCAAGGAGTCTGGTCTGTGTTGTCATCTCACCTTCTTCTTCTTTGGGCAAACAAAGGGTCACCGATCACCACGGAAGAGGACAGGAACCACTTTCTCCAGCCATTCCCTGCCACCTTCGGGTGTTGCTTAGAGTCTGAAGTCACACATACACACACAACTACATCATCCTAGATAAGCTGTAGGATAATATTATGGAAGGAATGAGAATCAGGCAGAATAATAAGATAATAATAGTGAATGTACCTACTTTACATGGTGGTTTAGTTACTAAGTTGTATCTGACTCTTGCGACCCCATGGACTGTAGCCCTCAGGCTCCTCTGTCCATGGAATTTTCCAGGCAAGAATAACTGGAGTGGGCTGCCATTTCCTTCTCCAGGGAATCTTCCTGACCCAGGGATCGAACCCAGGTCTCTTTCACTGCAGGCAGATTCATTACCAACTGAGCTAATTTACTTTGTAATTCATGGGAAAAATGGAAAGGTCAAGAGAGAGAAGAGATGCAAAAAGAGGTGCACTTGAGGGAGGAGGTCCCAGACAGGAGGGTGACTCATGACCAGCTCCCACTCCCAGGTATTTACCTTCAGTGAAAATTTATTTTCATCCAAAAGCTTGTACATCCATGCTCCATTCATGATTATCCCAAACTGAAAGTAACTGAAATGTCCTTGATGGGTGAATGGATAAACAAACCAATGTACCCACACAGTGGAATTCTACTCAGCAATAAATAGGAATGACCTTCAGATACAAGCAGCAGCATGAATGAATCTCAGGGGCATTATGAGAAGTGAAAAGCCCGTCTCAATAGGTTACATGCTATGTGATTTCGTTCGTAGGACAGACATTCTGGAAAAGACAAAACTGTGGGGACAGAGGACAGAGCAGCACTCGCCAGAGGTTAAAGGTGGAGGGAGAACAACTCTAGACAAAGAACATACAGGAGTTCTTGGAGGTGATGGACTTGTTCTGTGTCCTGTCCTGCTGCTGGTTACAAGATTCTGTACATGGTCAGGGCTTCCCTGGTGGCTCAGTAGTAAGGATCCACCTAACAGTAAAGGAGACATGGGTTTGATCCCTGGTCTGGGAAGATTCCACATGCCTCAGAACAACTAAGCCAGTATGCCACAACTCCTGAGCCTATGCTGTAGAGCTTGGGAGCTGCAACCACTGAGCCCTAGTGTCTCAACTACTGAAGCCCGAGCACCCTAGAGCTCATGCGCCTCAACAGGAGAAGCCACCACAACGAGAAGCCCATTGTGCAACTAGAGAGTAGCCTCCACTCACTTCAACTAGAGAAAAGCCCGAGCAGCAACAAAGGCTCAGCACAGCTAAAAATAAATAAATTTTTAAAAAGATTCAATGCGTGATTAAAATTCATTGAATGAATGGGGAGTTATTGTTTAATAGGTACAGCGTCTCAGTTGAGGAAAATGAAAGATTTCTGGAGATGGATGGTGGTGATGGTGCACAACAGTATGAATGTATTTAATGCCACAGACCCGTACATTTAGAAATATTTAAAATGGTAAATTTTATTGTTAGAACAGAGGGACAGCTCTAAGAAGATTAAATGAGTGCCAGATACTTTTTTTCCTATGAATAAATAAAAGTAGCACAAATTCTTGTACTAAAAGCAAAAGATTCTCAGATTGGATCCCAAAGCAAAACCAAACTATCAATGATGGATTAAAAGACAGATCGATAACAAAAAAGAGTCCATTTTATGTACACGTGTGGGCTCAGGCGCTTCAGTCATGTCCGACTCTTTGTGACCCTGTGAGCTGTAGCCCTCCAGGCTCCTCTGTCCGTGGGATCTCCCAGGCAAGAATACTGGAGTGGGTTGCCATTTCCTTCTTCAGGGGATCTTCCCGACCCAAGGATCGAACCCTTGTCTCCTACATTGCAGACGAATTCTTTACCGGCTAAGCCACCTGGGAAGCCCTCATTTTATGTACGGTGATGGTGGTGTTAGTCTCTCGGTTGTGTCTGACTCTTAGCAACTCCACAGACTGTATATTGATAAAATGAACGAATAACTAGAATAACAAAATTCGTAGAACTGTACGTCAAAATAAAGGAAGTCAATGATAAAACAGTCCTGTGAAAACAGAGGGTACTGATTCTAATAACAGTGATGATGGGATGGGACTTGGGTAGGTAACGTGCTCCCCACCAAATTCTGCCATTCTGCCACCTCCTCTTCATTAGCACATCACCAAATGCCACCCTTGCTGCCTAAACCTTCCCACCTTTTCTCCTGGGTGCCTCAGACGGCTGAGCTGAGCTGCATCTGGGCATTGATTCTTTTTGTGATTCAAATGTTAAAGCAGGAGTGCTGGGATGAATATTTATGCATGGGATTGTCAAGCTTTGCAGACAAAAGCCCCCAGATTCTGTGTCTCACGTGGATGGACTCTGCAAACAGGACGTTACAATATCCATCTCTGCAAGGTCACAGTGCTGGTTTGTCCTAATTTGCATATGCTGATGG
>NW_011494962.1:4171425-4173931 GCF_000754665.1 Bison bison bison | reverse complement strand
CCTGAAGGGACTTATTGCCACCTCCTCCTTTGATTTGCCTGCTGTCATTCCCAGGATCTAATGCTAAGGAACCTCATTGGACTGTGTCTAGTGGTCAGCACAAAAGCCTGGATGCCATCAGCATGTAGAAGAGTTTGTGTTTTCTGTTTTCCTGGCATCATGGCCTCAAAACTTCCCTGTGAGGACCTGTTTCCTCTCTCACTGTGGGAACAGAGCTGGACGAGGAGTGTCTTACAGTGGCTGTTCAGTCGCTCAGTCGCATCTAACACTTTGCAACTCCATGAACTGCAGCATGCCAGGCTTCCCTGTCCTTCACTCTCTCTCCAACTTGGCTCAAACTCATGTCCATTGAGTCGGTGATGCCATCCAACCATCTCATCCTCTGTCACCCCTTTCTCCTCCTACCCTCAATCTTTCCCAACATCGGGGTCTTTCCCAATGAGTTGGCTTTTCGCATCAGGTGGCCAGAGTAAGTAATGGAGCTTCAGCTTCACCATCGGCCCTTCCAGTGACTATTCAGGGTTGATTTCCTTTAGGATTGACTGGTTTGATCTCCTTGCTATCCAAGGGACTCTCAAGAGTCTAGCACCACAATTCAAAAGCATCAGTTCTTCAGCACTCAGCCTTCTTTATGGTCCAACTCTCACATCCATAGATAGCTACTGGAAAAACCATAGCTTTAACTATACAGATCTTTGTTGGCAAAGTGGTGTCTCTGCTTTTTACTACACTGTCTAGGTTTGTCATAGCCTTACTTCCAAGGAGCAAGTGTCTTATAGTGGAGGGTTCTTCTAATGGGAAGGGACATTCATGCCCCACCTCCACCCTTCCAAACCCAACCCACTCCTCCAGCTTAAATCCAGCCTCCTTCAAGAGCCATCCAGGAAGCCAGGTTGCGGCACTGGTGTACACCCTGTGGTCCTGATTTTATCTAGCTGTGCACGTGGTATCTTTCACAGTCTTGGGTGGTAGGGAATTATCTACAATGTTCCTGCTCTCCTTGTTTTCCCTGGCACCCAGACCCTCATCCCAGTGCATCTCCTTCTCGGCTCCTGTCACTCTCCTTTATCCCTGCATGCCTCAGGGCTCTTTCCAGCACAAAAACCCAGTGTTGACACTCGGCCAAAATTCTCTGGTTGCTTCTGATAATGATGATGATGACAGTTATAATAGCTAATCTAGTGTGTTTAACTTGTGCCAGGCACTATGCCAACATGTTGCCCAGATTAATCTGTTGAATGGTAAGAAGCCTAATGAGGTAGGTAGCATTATTAGCCCCACTGTACAAATATGGAAACTGGGGCACAGAGAAGTTAAGTAAGTTGCTCCAAGTCACACAGCTATCAAGAGACAGAGCTGGAGTTTGAACACAGGCAGTTTAACTCCAGGGGTTCTACTGTTTCTTTTCCCTTAGAGCATGGACTTTGTGCAGAATTCACTTCCCATTGGGACCCAGGCACCGCCTCCCTCTTCAGCCCCAATGCCTTCTGTTTCCCACGGCCATATCTATTAGCCTCCAGTAATGACAAATGAGAGGTAACTCAGCAGTGGCCACAGGACTGGAAAAGGTCCGTTTTCATTCCAATCCCAAAGAAAGGCAATGCCAAAGAATGCTCAAACTACCACACAATTGCACTCATCTCACACAATAGCAAATTAATGCTCAAAATTCTCCAAGCCAGGCTTCAGCAATACATGAACCGTGAACTTCCAGATGTTCCAGCTGGTTTTAGAAAAGGCAGAGGAACCACACATCAAATTGCCAACATCCACTGGATCATAGAAAAAGCAAGAGAGTTCCAGAAAAACATCTATTTCTGCTTTATTGACTATGCCAAAGCCTTTGACTGTGTGGATCACAATAAACTGTGGAAAATTCTGAAAGAGATGGGAATACCAGACCACCTGACCTACCTCTTGAGAAACCTATATGCAGGTCAGGAAGCAACAGTTAGAACTGGACATGGAACAACAGAGTGGTTCCAAATAGGAAAAGGAGTACATCAAGGCTGATTATTATCACCCTATTTATTTAACTTATATGCAGAGTACATCATGAGAAACACTGGGCTGGAAGAAGCACAAGCTGGAATCAAGATTGCCGGGAGAAATATCAATAAGCTCAGATATGCAGATGACACCACCCTTATGGCAGAAAGTGAAGAGGAACTAAAGAACCTCTTGATGAAAGTGAAAGAGGAGAGTGAAAAGATTGGCTTAAAGCTCAACATTCAGAAAACAAAGACCATGGCATGTGGTCCAATCACTTCATGGGAAGTAGATGGAGAAACAGTGGAAGCAGTGTCAGACTTTATCTTTGGGAGCTCCAAAATCACTGCAGATGGTGATTGCAGCCATGAAATTAAAAGATACTTACTCCTTGGAAGGAAAGTTATGACCAACCTGGATAACATATTACAAAACAGAGACATTACTTTGCCAACAAAGGTCCATCTAGTCAAGGCTATGGTTTTTCCAGTAGTCATGTATGGATGTGAGAGTTGGA
>NW_011494962.1:4169941-4170963 GCF_000754665.1 Bison bison bison | reverse complement strand
CCTTCATCTCTTAGCCCCGGGCCTTCAGCCTTTGTAGGCCTGTTCAGGACAGTGCCCTTTGCTCTGGGCTCCTCTGTCACTGGCACATGATTCCGTGATGCCCCGCACGTGGCTCCTGGCCCACCAGCCACACCAGGCTTGTCTCCTTGTCTGGCCTTGGTGTTTGCTGTTCCCTGGACTTGCTGCGCTTTCCCCTGATCTTCACATGCCGAGTTCCTCCTCTCATCCAGGGCTTTGTTCAGATGCCACCTTCTCAGACAGGCCTTCTCAGGCCAGCTGGGCTAAACTCGTTTTCCTGCCAGTCAGTCACCCTGTGTCTTGTATCCAAGCTGCGTCAATGTCTTCCCAGAACCTGGTTTTCACTACTTGAGATCACCTGTGGGCTCGTGATCTATGGCGGCACAGCAGTCTACCCTAGCACTTGGTGGCTTAAGCAAGAGCCATTTCATTGTATTTCTCCAACTTGTGGGTCAGATATGCGGGCAAGGTTGCCTGGTGCCCCGACTGGAGTGTTTGGAAGATTGTGTTCAGCCAAGCCTGGAGACAGAAGTGCCTACACATCACAGCTCTGGCATGGAGCCCATGGGGCTGTTGACTTCATACAGAGGCCCAGGTGGAAACCACAAGGCTTCTTATGACCAAGCCTCAGAAGTCCCAGAGTGTTCTTTCTGCACATTCTGTTGGTCAAGCAAGTCACAAGCCCAGATCAGAATTAAGTTCATAGCGTGTAGGCCTCATCTCTTATACAAGGACTGGAAAAGAATCTGTGGCTGTGTATTGGTCAACTATGCATTATAGTTTATTTTATTTTTGGCTGTACTGGGTCTACATTGCTTCATGCAGGCTTTCTCAAGTTGCAGTGAGCAGGTGCTACTCACCTTGCGGTGGTGTCTCTTGTTGCAGAGCACTGGCTGTAGGGCATTTGGGCTTCAGTAGTTACAGAGCAAGGGCCTAACTGCCCTGGGGCATGTGAGATCTTCTAAGACAGGAGTCAAACCTGCGTCCCCTGCATTGGCAGGGAG
>NW_011494962.1:4154384-4169794 GCF_000754665.1 Bison bison bison | reverse complement strand
AAAAAAAAAAAAAAAAAGGTTTATTATCTGTCCCCTTTGTTTACAGTATGAACTCCTTGAAGGCAGGTTCTTCCTCTCCTGTCACATTGCATCCCCAGCACCCAGAATATGGTGATAGATACTGTAAATACCTGCTGAATGTCTATAAGAATGAAATAATGAATGAATGAAAAGGTAAAGGGATGAAAAACTGAATGAATGTTTACATCCCCCTCTGGTATGTAAACTTCCTGAAAACAAGAGTCTGATGTTTTCATCTTTGCATCCTCATAAATACAGGCTGTACACTATTAGATGCTCAGAATATATATTTATCAAATAAATGGAGGCATTTAAACTGTTATCATTAAAAGAGTTAAGAGAGTTATTCTCAGCACATATGTAGGTGTTGAGTATTAGTAGCTGCTATGAACAAATTAATAATGCCGTATACATAGTAAAATCAGTTTATGTATTTAATAAACAAGCAAAATGGACCAGATCTCCACTCCCTTGTTATTGTTCAGTCGCTCAGTCATGCCCAACTCTTTGCGACCCCAGGGACTGCAACACACCAGGCTTCCTTCACCTTCACTATCTCCTGGAGTTTGCTCAAACTCATGTCTATCGAGTTGATGATGCCACTTCCTTGACATCTTGCCTTTTCCCTTTCTCTCTGAAGGCTGCAGAAGGGCCTCTCTAATGGAAGGCATTAGCCAGTACCACTCCAGGGCCCCCAAGTCCCCTCATCTCTGGGTTGGGGTGGAGCCTTGTCCTTGCCTCCACACCTTTCCCCTCCCTGATAGCCAAGACTCACTCACTTTGAGGTCATTAATGTGGGGGCTGAGATGGTCATCTGAGCCTCTCAGATGGCTGAATTCTGATTCCCAGCAGCTCTCCAGGAAGATCAAGTGAGATTACAGGTCTCTTAACATTCTGCCCTTGGGTGAGAGCCTGCTTACAGTTATGGCTGGACGCCCTGGGTTGAACCCTGAGAGGGAGTTGGCATCTGATATGCCAGGAAGAGAAGGGTGCCCTCGCCAGGTGGCCCCACATACACATGCATAGAGTTCCTTGCTGGTGAGCAAAGGTAGGACCTGGTGGCTGGTGTTGGAGCCGTGGTGGGAGGACTCAGCTCAAGGGTCAAGCCCTATAAGCTGGTCCTCCTATTTCACTCCGTGGCCTGGAACAACTCCTCGCTTTCTTCAGAGCCTCAGTTTTCTCATCTGTGAAATGAGACTGATCCCCCAAATTTCTTCATTTCTGTGTTTTTGTTCTCCTCTCTATGTTTTTATGGGGCTCCCCTGATGATTCAGCAAATAAAGAATCTACCTGCAATGCAGGAGACACAGGAGACCCGAGTTCGATCCCTGGGTCAAGAAGATCCCCTGGTGGAGGAAATGGCAACCCACTCCAGTATTCTTGCCAGGAGAATTCCATGGACTAAGAGCCAGGCGGGCTACAGTTCATAGGATCACAAAGAGTTGGATACAACTGAGCAACTAAGCACATGTTTTTATAATATAGAGAAACATTCCAAGTTCAAGAAAGCTCTGTAATAGCCAAAGGTGACTAATAAGGAATAACTATATAAAATTCATGCTGGTCTCCTTGGTGTATTGGGGTCTTTAATTTTTTAAAAAAATTTTTTCTCAGAGTCCTCCCTGTTCCATGGATTTTAAGACCCCTGGTTCTGGACAGTACTAAGTTTTACTCCTTCCCCAAACCCCAAGGAGCACTGACTGCCGTTCGGGTAAAACAAGTGCCATAGAACACCTCACAGCTTGGAGTAAGTTTTATTATTGGGCATTTATTGGAAACATCAAGGTGGTATTTGGAAGATCCTTCCTTTTCCTTCTTCCTTGCTAAAAATAAAGTTCTCCATGGCCATTAATTTTAGTGAAATTCAAGTTCCAGTGACAGTGTTTTAAAAATATAGGTTTTATTTAAACTTCACCAATCTGGGACAAGAATTTTTCAGAGGAAAAGGCTGGCTTACTTCTTCTTCTCTGGCTGATTCTGGGGTGATACACTCACCCGTTTGGTCCCCAGACTGGCCAAATTTAAGGAACAAATCAGGAAACAGGAGTTTTCCATCTTAGGGGACATAATCTAACATGGGACAGTTTTAGGTATGAGAACTTCACCCTCGTGGAAGCAGTTAATAGTTTTGAGAATTTGCCATGTGCCAGATACTGTGTTAAGTGATCCTAGATATTATCATAATAGTAATTAAAAACAATACTTCCAGGAAAATGGGGCTCCATGAAGTTAAAGAACTAGCCCATGTTCATACAGTTGGTCAAAGAACTGGAATTGAAATCCAAATTGTCTGCCTTCGAGACCAATGCTTTCCATAGGCCTGTGCCTCCCATGCTTCTTGTGTTGGCTATTTCTGACTGTTTTCTTACAGAAGATGCTGTAACCACAGTCTTGCTGTGTTGTTATATAATCCTTTAGTTCTTTAATAGTTTTAAACTGTTTTCAGAGATTTTTATCTCGCCGGTGTCTTGTCTTTCCATGATCTTAACGGTGCCTTTCAAAGAGTTCTTCATTTTAACAAAGCCCAACTTACTTGCTTTTGATGGTGGATTATACTTTTGGTGTCAGATCTAAGAAATCTTTGTCTAACTCAAGATGACAAAGCCTTTCTCTTATATTTTCTCCTGGACATATTATAGTTTTAGGACTTGTATTTAGGTACATTGATCCACTTAGTCTTAATTTCCATATATCTTGTGAGATGTGGAATGAAGTTCTTTTTTTTACATATAGAGTTCCAATACCACTGGTTAAAGACTGTTGTATCTTTACTGAATCGCCTTTGTACCATATGTGATGATCTGTTGAGGGCACTCTGTTCTCATGATCTCTTTACTCTCTCTGTGTTAATGTCCCACTGTCATGATGGCTACAGCTTTGTAAGTCTCAAAGTCAGGTAGTATGAGTCCTTCAACTTTGTCCCCCTTTTTCAAAATCATCTTGGATATTCCAGTTTCTCCATTGTTTCTTTAGTTTTTAAGTATTCAAAGATATAAAACAGCATCTAGAGGTCTAAAGATAATTTAGAAATCAAAGTTAATAAAGAGTAGCACAGAAAATTTCCATAATCTAGCTTTATCAGGACATGAGGCCTTCTGGATATCACATTCCATTTGATTTGGTTAATCAAAAATTGTCATATCTATAGAGAGCAGATTTGTGGTTCCCAAGGGGAAAGGCTTGGTGGGGAAGGGAAGAATTAAGTGTTTGGGATTAGCAAATGAAAACTGTTATATGTACAATAATAGAAAAATAAGTCCCTACTGTATAGCACAGGGTACTACATTCGATATCCTGTGATAAACCATAGTGAAAATGAGATATATATATATAGATAGATATATAGATATATATATATAGATATATATATATAATGAATGGGCTTCCCAAGTTGTACTGGTGGTAAAGAACCTGCCTGCCAGTGCAGGAGACACGAGACATAGGTTTGATCCCTGAGTTGGTAAGAACCCCTGGATTAGGACATGGCAACCCACTCCAGTATTCTTGCCTGGAGAATCCCATGGACAGAAGATCCTGGTGGGCTATAGTCCATAGGGTTGCAAACAGTCGGACACAACTGAAGTGACTTAGCGTGCATATATAACTGAATCACCTTGTTGCAAAGCAGAAGTTAACACAACACTGTAAATCAACTCTACTTCAATAAAAATACTTTTAATTTGAAAATAATTATTATATCTATCTTACATTGACTACTGATTTTCAAAAAACTAGAATGTAAAAATTTATACCAACATTGTACTGGACACGATTTCAACTTTCATTGATGTTTCAGAAAATACCTTAGACCCTAGAGTATCTCAGTCATTGTAAGCATCAGTTCTCACTGTCCTAACAAAATGGGAAATTACTGATTAAAGAGAGCACATTTGGTTATATTGCTGCCTGCCATGGTATCTATGAATACTCTACTTTTGACTGTGGGACACTGTCTTTCAAATATCTGAAGTGTTACAACTGGCAGTTCTATGCATAGCATTCTGTCTCTTCCAATAAAGCATATTCATATTTACTTTAAACTTGTTATCTGCTGGGAACCATGAGAAGTACTATTAATTAAGTCAGTTGATTTCTGATAATGTTAGCCATCACTGCCGTGATATGACATTGAGCAGATAACTCGTCCTCCTTGGGCCTCTGTCTTCATTTGTAAAATGAAAGGTTTAGACTAGTTAACCTTGAGTGGTTCATACAACTCTAAAATTCTTTGACTCTTTTGTAGTATCTTTATTTTCTTAAAAATCACAACCCCTTAAAAGTAATTAAACAAAAACTCTTAATGGCAAAAAGCATTGTGGTAAGTCAGAAAGTAGTGATCTTTTGATGCATCTCAGATTACCTAACCCCACTGCATGACCTTACTTTTAACTACGGCCAACTCTAAGCAATGAAGATGGCATTTATGGTTACTGGTGCTGTGATATTTAGTGGCCCATGAAATCCCCATATTCTGAGAAGCTGTAAGTGTCTCACATCAAGGGAAGGATAAAGGAGAATGGTTGTAAGCCCAGACAGCTCCAGAACTTCAGAGTACTCCTAAGTTAGACTTTCAAAGGTACCTTCAAAGATTTTTAAGATATCTTCACTTAGAAATGGCAACCCACTCCAGTATTCTTGTCTGGAAAATTTCATGGACAGAGGAGCCTGGCAGGCTACAGTCCATGGGTCGAAAAGAGTTGGACATGACTCAGTGACTTTCACTGCACTTCACTTAATTGAAACCAAGTGGACTTTAAATATCTACATTGGCTTTCCTATACCAGGGCATAGCATATATGACTGTGAACTCCAGTCATACTCTAGCTGATGATTGCTGTCCTAATAGAATGAGAAACTTGGAGAGTATGAAGTTTACTAGAGAATGTAGAATGTAGATATGAATTTAAACTGATATAAGAAGTCTTTATTGAGCACTTACTGTGTACAAGATTCTGTGTCATGTACTTCCAATGCATTGTATCATTTAATACACACAACAATCTTGAAAAGTAGACATTACTGTCTTTTTATTATATATGAGGAAATGATGCACAGAGAGCTCCTGTTATTTGCCTTGGTGGCTCAGATGGTAAAGAATCTGCCTGCAATGCAGGAGACCTGGATTCAATCCCTGGGTCAGGAGGATCCCCTGGAGAAGGAACTAGCAACCCACTCCAGTATTTTTGCCTAGGAAACCCCATGGACAGAGAAGGCTGGCAGGCTACAGTCCATGAGATCGCAAAGAGTTGGACACAACTGAGCAACTAACACACACTCAGAGCCAGTCTTCAATCCATATGTGTCTCAATCTAGAGCTTCCTGACTACCTCAGAGACCAGCTCTCAGAACTTGGCCAGCTTATTTAGAAAGTAAATGAATTTGTAGTATTAATTACAAGGATCTAGACCAAGAACACCAAGTACCGATGACTCACTCTTGGGTAAACTTGATGGAAGAAAGAGCTCATAGAAAGTGTCCTGAAAAATTGCTCTGAGTTACATGAATGAGGTGAAGGACATGAACTGGCCCAGGGAGAAAGGTGAGATCATGCTGAGGAAACAGACTCTCTGAGGCCATGAAGATACAAATGCATGAATTGTGCTTTCAGGAAGCAATATGCAGACTGCTCACTGCAGGGCAATAGCCAGAAACAAAGCTGATGTCATAGGGGTGAAAATTCAAGAGATTTCCCTTTATTATGCTATGCCCTGGCAATCCACTCTCAGTTCTTAAACACAAGAGGGAACATAATTAAAATTGCATTTGCTTTTACAATTTCTCCTACAACTCATGTAGGATACATATGGGCTTTTAAAACATCAAGGAAAGTAAAGACAGAATTTCTTAGCAAAACATATTTGCTACCCAACAAGTGATTTTCAGGAGTGTGATGTAGCTTGCCTTACATCTTAGAGCCTTAATAGTCCAATGATGGGACCTGGAAGCAGATTTCACACAATTTTCAGAAATAAAGGCAACCAGCCCACTGCAGTTAAGCTAATAGCTCATTCCCATCATCCCTGGTTTTGTGCAGTGTACATACACGGGGCAGACGAGAGTGACAGATTCAAATCAGGGGTGGGCAGTTAGAAAGCTCTCAACAATATGGATTAAATTGAGTTGAATTGAAGTTCACTTTCAGATAGCAATTGCTACTCCTGAGCAAGGGCTAATATGTTTGGTGAACTCTCAATGGTCCCTTCCATGATAAATCCACAAATGTTAACTGAATATCTCTCCACATTTTCTGAAGCATTCATCTTCTCTGTCTCTCTTTAACTCTCTTTTTAGTTCCAGAGACCTAATGACTTCTCACCCCCTTTCCGCTTTGGCACTGTGCCCAACGGCAGCACAGAGAGGAATATTCGCAATAACTATGCAGAAATGCATGCCTACATGGGGAAGTTCAACCAGAGAGGTGTCGATGATGCACTGCTCTCCCTGAAAACAGGGTAAGAACTGCTTCCAAGCTCAGAATCTTTGCTGTGTTGCTCACATTTCTTAAACATCCATGTAATAAGATGGACCGTCTTTATTTGCCACACCAAGTTCAAGCAAAGAAGACTGCATTTGCATTTTGTGGGTCCCCAGGTTAAATTGATGGTATAATTCAGACCAGTGTGTGGATATTCCACTGGTATGATTCACTTATATATATTTTCAACAATTTCTATTTTACTTGCATGAATGTAACAGTGAAATAAGAATGTAATAGATATAAAAGTCAAAGAGGAGAGTCAAGGCTAAAGTTCATGTGTTACACACAAAATAAAGACCTGCTGACCTGAAAGTGAAATTGATTTTGGTGTCTTATGGACAAGGGAGAAAGAAACAATGAAAAGGGTGAAAGCTTTTAGATAACAAACAGTAAGAATATGTTAATTGATCTCCAATTCCAACAAAATTGGCACTCTTTGATCCAGCTCTATAATCTAGGGTGGATTGTTCATTCAAAAGAACTCACAAACTGCAAATATGTTGGCTTACATAATCTCAGCCATGGCGGTTCCTTCCCTCAGAAGCCACAGCTGTGGAATAAGACAGACAGTTGAGCGTGAGAGTTGTTGGAGTTAAGGTCTCATAGCTGATTTCCTGTGTTGTAGGATGACTGACAGCCCTTAGACCTTCTGGTGGCTTCTGTTCGGAATGAGCCTCCCAGAGGCATGTTTACTTAAATACTGTTAGACTCTGTCTTATTGTTATAAAGCCACAGCAGATTTCAGAAGGTGGGATTTGAATTTGGGGGACAGATGACTCTGGGTTGTCTGGCCCCTGGTGCAATCACAGTTCTCAAGCCCTTCAGAGCTTTGACTTTCTGATAGACACACTTCTAAAGGATACTCACGGACCATTGGAAAAAATGTTCTGCATTTTGTCATGCCAGAAAGGGCTTCTTTTTTCTTAAGGAGGGGTAAAGCTAACTGAACTGCACTTGAACAGTGCAGGTCATGATGCCTGGCTTTCTTTCTTGCAGACCTCTCTATTACCTATATGAATATATCTGAATTTCTTCTCCATTTATTGTGTTTAAATATTGACCTGTACCTTCCTGAACTTGCCCCTAGCCTTTCCCCACTCCCTGCCTACTTCTCCTTGCAAAGCACTGTACATACAAAGAGATTCTCATATGTTTGGGAACATGAGACATCTGAATTCTCCTGTATGTTGCATTGGCTGTGGTTTCACGCATTCGCTGTTGACCTGAGCCTATAATGTCACCACCCCCAGCAACTCTCTCCTCTCCTTGTGCTGCAAAACAAAATACTAAAACCTTTCTGACCGCCAAAATAGCATTGCCCATCCAGTGCTCCTCGTCCACCTACGCTTATCCCCACTCTGGACTGTAATGAACTGAGAAATGAAAAATGTTATGTAAGTCTAACCCATGCTATTTGTTGCTATCATTGTGATGGTTCCTTTTCATTATTTCTGTTATTATTTTTATTGATTCCTTTTTACTCCTTCTCCTTTTCAGACACAGCTTATGAGTTGGCTCCGGGCCCAACTAGCATTCTCATCATTCCCAACAGGAGGGAAAAAACTCCTCCTTTCAATCTGAAATCACAAAGAACCACCTGGGAGTTAGGCTTTAGCTTCTGGCTGAGTTCCACCTTGAGCTCTGCTTTGAACCAATTCTCCCCATAGTCTGCTGGAGTCCTACTTCCTCCTCTTAATGGCCCCATAGGTAGTTTTGGACTCGAGTTCCTCCACTGGACTTGGTTTGTTTGCTCCTTTCTTGCACAGGAAACTGGATGCCTTCATCTACGATGCAGCCGTGCTGAACTACATGGCCGGTAGAGATGAGGGCTGCAAGCTGGTGACCATTGGCAGTGGGAAGGTCTTTGCCTCCACTGGTTATGGCATTGCCATCCAAAAAGACTCTGGATGGAAGCGCCAGGTGGACCTTGCTATCCTGCAGCTCTTTGGAGATGGTGAGTTAAAGAAAGGGAAAGTGTCTACTTGGCCTCTTCCTACAGCCAGTCCAAAACATCAACTCTTCTTCCTTCCCCATCCCTCTAACCTCTGCATTTCCAGTAAAGCATTTCATAGTATGCTAGGACATTGGGTAGTATATGATAGCTTTCTAAAGCTTCGTAATGAGGTTGTTGTTATTGTTCAGTGGCTTAGTCATGTCCGACTCGTTGCAGTCCCATGGACTGCAGCGCACCAGGCTTCCTTCTCCTTCACTATCTCCCAGAGTTTTGCTCAAACTCATGTCCATTGAGTCGGTGATGGATGCCATCCAACCATCTCATCCTCTGTTGTCCCCTTCTCCTCCTGCCTTCAATCTGTCCCAGCATCAGGGTCTTTTCTAATGAGTCAGTTATTCACATCTGGTGGCCAAAGTATTGAAGCTTCAGCATCAGTCCTTCCAATGATTATTCAGGGTTGATATCCTATAGGATTAACTGGTTTGATCTCCTTGCAGTCCAAGGGACTCTTAAGAGTCTTCTCCAACACCATAATTCAGAAACATCAATTCTTTGGCACTCAGCCTTCTTTAGGGTCCAGCTCTCACATCCATACATGACTACTGGAAAAAACCGTAGCTTTGATTATACAGACCCCTTGCTCTGGTCCCAGAGAAAGGGCAAAGAAATCCATTCATGGCTATTTGCTCAACCTTCCCTCTGCTATTTTGCCTCTCCCAGTGGAAGAGATAGGAAGCAGGGCCAAGTCCTCAGAGACAGACACTGGAAGGTACTCACTCGCCAGAGTGATTCCTTGAAGAGACAACTTGCTTTGAGAAAACCTAATCTCTTTTTTTTATTTTGCTCACACCTTCCACATCCCACTTCACTTTATTGTCTAAAGGACCTCCTTCTCCTGTTAGTCTCACAGAAGCTAATCCTATTACAACGAGCAGCCTGACTGTACTTGGCCCCACAGGCCATCAACCCAGCAGTTCCCCCAGTTCTGTCTGCAGAATCTTTGCTGGTAAGGAGAAGACAACATAGCTGGATTGGCAGACTCCAGGTGAGGTCAGTTGTTCAGTTAGGAAAATCATCCAAGTTTGATCCAAGAAATGAGCAAAAAGTGATTTGATGAACATTGGAAAGAGGATGGGGTTCTAGGTGGAGGGTTCCAAGCCTTTTTAGTGTAAGAGCTTCTGTCACAGTAATGTAGCTGTCACTTCAAGGCAATAACAGGGCCTCTGTCCACAAGAAAGAGCAGCAGTAGAGACAATTTGCAAAAGTTACCGGAGCTTCATGGGCTTTCCGGGGGCTCAGACGGTAAAGAATCTGCCTGAAACGTGGTGGACCCAGGTTCAATCCCTGGGTTGGGAAGATCTCCTGAAGAAGGGAAAGGTAACCCACTCCATTATTCTTGCCTGGAGAATTCCATGAACATAGGAACTTGATGAGCTACAGTCCATGGGGTCGCAAAGAGTTGGACACGACTGAGCGACTAACACACACACACACACACACACACACACACACACCAGAGCTCCAGTCAGACTATGCAAACAGAGTTCACGTTTTAAGCCAAACTGGCAATTTTCTTCATGAGATTTTCAGATTTTTGCTTCTCTAGAGTCAGATGCATTCTCAGGCTCATGGTTTCTTTTATTTTCCTCTTGCCTATGATTTCTACATTTCTAGTTCCTAGTATCCACTGAAGTGGATCAAGGTTGTTGTAACCTGGCATGACTTGAATTAATCAAAACTTCTCTAAGCAGCATTAAAAGGAGGCAGGTCCGAATTTGGTGGTCTCATTTTATTCCAGCTTCCTCCCTTTTCCTGTGAATATTTATGTTTTCAACAAGAGATCAGGAAGTCTGAGGGCCTCTAGGGAATCAATCAATCTCTCCACCGATTTGTCTCTGTCTCTCCTCCCCCAACTCGATCTGCTCTGCACATTTTTTGAGAGCAATTTTCTGAATCGCTTCTTCCATTATGTTGTTCCTCGCTGTCTACAAAAAAAAATAAAACCCATGCAAAGTGCTTAGTCTGATACTCAGGTGCTCAGCAATGTTTCATCAACCTTTTGTATTCAGCTTTTTTTTAACCAACTGTTATTGTTTTTGAATTGTTCTGCCAGCCTTTCCCAAATATGACTTGTGTTTTTCTCCTTCCTCCCCTTGATCATGCTATCTCTGATGCCTGGAGCCCCTTTTTGTACAATATCAATTAAAATTCACTCATTCACCATGCCCACCTCAAAATCCTACCTTCCTCGTGAAAACCCACTGGCCACCGCATCTACAAAATTACCCTGACTAATTCGGGAAGCTTTTGTTACATACAGCTTGTCATACTGATTGTTTATATACCCATTTACACTGGGTAGCTAGGGCTTACCTGGCTCAGACCGTAAAGAATCTTGCTGCTATGTAGGACACCCAGGTTCTGTCTCTGGGTCAGGAAGATCCCCTGAAGGAGGGTATGGCTGCCCACTCCAGTATTCTTACTTGGAGAATTCCATGGACAGAGGAGCTACAGTCCATGGGGTCTCAAAGAGTCTGACACAACTAAGCAACTAAAACTTTCACACATTCATACAGGGCACAGAGGTAATATCTTCTATCTTTGTATCATCTCTGGTACCCACATTGTGTTTTCATTGACCACTTGTTGAATAACGTGATAAGTTTAACAGTATTAATAAAATTACTAACTTTCTCTCTTGGTTTTCTTTATGTCTCTTCCCCTCTCTCTCATGTTTTCCTTTCTTTTCCCAACACCCCTCTCTCTCCCTCTCTTCTCTCCTTCCTGCCCGGCCCCCAGGGGAGATGGAGGAGCTGGAAGCTCTGTGGCTCACAGGCATCTGCCACAATGAGAAGAACGAGGTCATGAGTAGCCAGCTGGACATCGACAACATGGCGGGTGTCTTCTACATGCTGGGGGCAGCCATGGCTCTCAGCCTCATCACCTTCATCTGTGAACACCTTTTCTATTGGCAGTTCCGGCACTGCTTTATGGGTGTCTGTTCTGGCAAGCCTGGCATGGTCTTCTCCATCAGCAGAGTAAGTGGTTTGATTTAGGTGCCTGGAACTTGGGAAAGGAAGTTTAGCCTAGCGCCATGCAAAGCAGAGAGTCCAGAGGGGCACTAACTCCAGCCTGAGGCTGTGAAAGCAAGAAGCCACATCATGTACATTTCCCCAGGGGGTAGGATGACATCATTTCAAGTGGCTCAGAGAACAGGTGAAGCTGTTTTTCCTTTAAGAAATAGCTTTCTGTGTGGGGTTTGGGCATTTGGTTCTTAAAAAGAACTGGCAGATCTATCAAAATGAAACATTTGGCCTTTCCCCAGGTGCCTTTCATCACTATTAGTTAATTCTGCATAGGCTGGATTAATCATTTAATCCTTTTAAAAAATCACATTTCTGTATAAATCATGACATGTATCTCTCTTATTCTGACATGCAAATGTATATTGGTCGTTTCACCATCCCGCTTTATATTTTAACCATGTATGCATTTGGAGCATTCAGGAGGAGCTTAACAGAACTTTCAAAAATAAGTCCTGACCTGTTAAGAAATTTACATTCCAGAAACTTCCTTAATTGGAGCAAGAGTACCACTCAAGTCCTTCTTTATTTAGTTCTCTTCTACATGACTAGTCCAAAGTGAGATTTGGAGCACAGTGTTGAATATGAATAAAGGGTCACAGGGAAGAGTTTTTTTTTTTTTTTTTCTTTACTTAAAAAAGCAGACTTTTTGATTTTGTTAATAAAGTTATGAGATTCATTCACGAGAAGTGAACTCAGATGTCCTCTTAGAATAGAGGTCTAGGCTTCAGATGTAACCAACTTTGTCTCTAATGGGGTTATGTAAGAAAATGGAGTACTCATTAAATTGTCCCATCTTTTGATCATTTTCCTATAGTATTTTAGTTCTAGAGAAAAATGTCCTCTCTGGCTGTGAGCTGCTTCAGGCCATTCAGTTACCTGGAAACAGGAGGCTGGGACTTGTGGTCCCTAAGCCACCTTTTTGTACCTCGTGGCGCTTCCCAAGACCCCAGACAGGGGGCTGGCCACAGCACAGGAAGCCTGTAGTAGAAATCCTATTTGTCGCCCCTCGACATAATCAATGGCTCTGAAGAGGACAAGTGCATTTTCTCCTGGCCGTAATCAAGAAGGGTCAGAAAGGAGAAGAAAGCAGGGGAACTCTCTGTTTTTTTTAATGGGAGTATAATTGCTTTACAGTGTTGTGTTAGTTTCTGCTGTACAATGAAGTGAATCAGCTGTATGTACACATATATCCCCTCCCTCTTGAACCTCCCTCCCATCCCCACCCCTATCTCACTCCTCTCGGTCATCACAGAGCACTGAGCTGAGCTCCCTATGCTATACAGAAGCTTCCTACTAGCTACTTTACACATGGTAGTGTACATATCTTCTCTTCTGCGCTCAGTTATGTCTGACTCTTAGCAGCCCTATGGACTATAGCTCGCCAGGCTCCTCGTCCATGGGATTTTTCAGGCAAGCATACTGGAGTGGGTTGCTATTTCCTACTCGAGGAATCTTTCCGACCTAGGGATTGAAGCCGCATCTCTTGCATCTCCTGTATTGGCAGGCAGATTCTTTACCAGTGTGCCACCTGGGAAGCCCCTATTGTGTGTGTTTGTACATATATATTAATCTCCCAATTTTCTTGTAGATCTCTTATCTTGTGGCTGCCTCCAGGGCAGGGATGCTCATCTCATGCAAACCATCCTTCTTTCCCATCTAGCTGCCACTCTACCTTTGAATCTTCTCTCCTCTCATCCTCCTCCCTCAATAGGGACAGCCCCTTTCCAAATGAATTCCCCTTGTTTTAAAGACACTATTCAAACAACCTCTTCTGCAAAGACCTTCCCTTGCCAGGTGGAAAAGTTCCAAACATGTCCACCTTTCAAGGCAGGGAACTAGAGATTGGCAGGAGGTTGGCCTGACTTTAGACTTGAGCCCAAGCCTCTCCTTCTCCCAGACGGTGCTTTTTAGGGCTCTACACAAGAAGCTGCACACAGGGAATTCTCAATCAATACTAATGTTAAGATACTAGTTATTTATGATCACAGTGAGTGAGAAACTTGAAGAAAAAAAACAGGACCTAAAGAGAATAAAGGAGAGCATTCGACAAGGGGATTCTTTTTAAATTCATTTTATTGAAGTATAGTTGATTTCCAATATAAAATTTCACTGTACAGCAAAGTGATTCAATTATACATGTATATACATTCTTTTTCATATCTGTTTTACATTATGGCTATTTACAAGATATTTCATTTACAGGATATTGAATATGGTTCTGTGCTATACAGTAGGACTTTGTTGTTTATCCATGTTATATACACTAGTTTGCCTCTACCAACCCCAAACTCCCACCCCACCCCTCCTCGACTACTCCTCTCCAACAAGGGGATTCTTGATTGCTATTTAGTCCTTAATATCTGTCCCAGGTCCTCCCTCCCACGGTGTAAGGCACAGCAGCAGAAATATCCTTCTTTGACCTCAAAGCTGCCTAATTGTCCTGTTGAATTTGGTTCATGCTTGGCTCAGGGAGAGAATTGCTCAGCTGTGATCTGATGATCAAAATCCTAAAAGCTGCTCAAAATTTGTCAGAGCTGGTAAAGAGTGGCAATTGTGAGCGCCTGGGCTCCCCAGTCTTTACTGCCAGCCAGGGGTGACCAGCCAGGGCAGAACAGCCCCAACATCTGTAAAGCATTGCTGTTGATTTCCAGAAGGCTGACAGTGTTGTTTGCTATCAGTTGATATCATGGCCTCATTTCTGTGAGGCAAAAACCTAGTGTAGAAAGAAAAATCAGTACAAATCAGTTGCGGAATGAGGCATGAATCTCCTGAATGTCTTGTGATTCCAGACCATTTGCTTAGATCACTTGGTGTATGCAGTGAGGCCCCTTTTGGAGAGCCAAGCCTATCTAATCAGACCCCCAGCTCATGTTGCATTCTAAGTTGCTTCAGTCATGTCCGACTCTTTGTGACTCTATGAATAGTAGCCTGCCAGGCTCCTCTGTCCATGGGATTCTCCAGGCAGGAATAATGGAGAAGGTTGCCATTTCCTTCTCCAGGGGATCTTCCTGACCCAGGGATGGAACCCTTGTCTCTTGCATCTCCTGCAGTGGGAGGTAGGGTCTTTACCACTAGCCCCACGGGGAAAGCCCTAGGGTTCATGATGAGACTTGCTAAATGCTGGTGAATAAGGCAAGCAAATGGCAACCCACTACAGTGGGTTCTTGCCTGGAAAATCCCATGAACAGAGGATCCTGGCAGGCTACAGTCCATGGGGTCCCAAAGAGTCAAACACGACTGAAGGACTGAGCACAGCACAGCACAAGGCAGGCAAGCTTCTAGACACAGGTTTCTATGAGTCTATAAGACCATCTGTTTCATGTTTTCCTGGACTTATCTCAACCATTTACGCAGTTAGCAGGGGTAGGGATCCACTTGAGGGTCCCTTCCAGCCTCACGAGAGACCTAACCCGTCTCATCCTCTCTGCAGGGTATCTACAGCTGCATCCATGGCGTGGCCATTGAGGAGCGCCAATCCGTGATGAACTCCCCCACCGCCACCATGAACAACACGCACTCCAATATCCTGCGTCTGCTGCGCACGGCCAAGAACATGGCCAACCTGTCGGGTGTGAATGGCTCACCGCAGAGCGCCCTGGACTTCATCCGCCGCGAGTCGTCTGTCTATGACATCTCCGAGCACCGCCGCAGCTTCACGCACTCCGACTGCAAGTCCTACAACAACCCGCCCTGCGAGGAGAACCTGTTCAGTGACTACATCAGTGAGGTGGAAAGGACTTTCGGGAACCTGCAGCTCAAGGACAGCAACGTGTACCAGGACCACTACCACCACCACCATCGGCCCCACAGCATCGGCAGCGCCAGCTCCATAGATGGGCTCTACGACTGTGACCACCCCCCCTTCCCCCCG
>NW_011494962.1:4113571-4154284 GCF_000754665.1 Bison bison bison | reverse complement strand
GGGACCACCCGCCCTTCACCACGCAGCCCCGGGCCCTGGGCAAGAAGCCCCTGGACATTGGCCTCCCCTCGTCCAAGCACAGCCAGCTCGGCGACCTGTACGGCAAGTTCTCTTTCAAGAGTGACCGCTATGGCGGCCATGACGACCTGATCCGCTCCGACGTGTCGGACATCTCCACCCACACGGTCACCTACGGCAACATCGAGGGCAATGCGGCCAAGAGACGGAAGCAGCAGTACAAGGACAGCCTGAAGAAGCGTCCAGCCTCGGCCAAGTCCCGCCGCGAGTTCGACGAGATAGAGCTGGCCTACCGCCGCCGGCCGCCCCGCTCCCCAGACCACAAGCGCTACTTTCGGGACAAGGACGGGCTACGGGACTTCTACCTGGACCAGTTCCGTGCCAAGGAGACCTCGCCGCACTGGGAGCACGTGGACCTGACTGACCTCTATAAGGAGCGCGGCGAGGATTTCAAGCGTGACTCGGTGGGTGGCGGAGGGCCCTGTACCAACCGAGCTCATCACCTTAAGCACGGCACGGGCGACAAGCACGGCGGGGGGGTCGTCGGTGGGGTCCCGGCCCCCTGGGAGAAGAACCTGACCAACGTGGACTGGGAGGAGCGCCCTGGGGGCAACTTCTGCCGCAGCTGCCCATCCAAGCTGCACAACTACTCGACGACGACGGCAGCAACGGCAGTGGTGGCTGGCCAGAACTCAGGCAGGCCGGCCTGCATCCGCTGCGAGGCGTGCAAGAAGGCCGGCAACCTGTATGACATCAGCGAGGACAACTCGCTGCAGGAGTTGGATCAGCCGGCCGCCCCGGTGGCGGCCGTGACGTCCGCCGCGTCTAAGTACCCGCAGAGCCCCACCAACTCCAAGGCGCAGAAGAAGCCCCGGAACAAGCTGCGGCGCCAACACTCCTACGACACGTTCGTGGACCTGCAGAAAGAAGAGGCCGCCCTGGCCCCGCGCAGCGTGAGCCTCAAGGACAAGGGCCGCTTCCTGGACGGCAGCCCCTACGCGCACATGTTCGAGATGCCGGCGGGCGAGAGCGCTTTCAGTGGCAGCAACGACGGCAAGGCGGCGGCGCCAGCCGCAGGACATCACCACCATGGCAATCCCGGCGGCGGCGGTGGCTACATGCTCAGCAAGTCACTCTACCCCGACCGGGTCACGCAGAACCCTTTCATCCCCACTTTCGGGGACGACCAGTGCTTGCTCCACGGCAGCAAATCCTACTTCTTCAGGCAGCCCACGGTGGCTGGTGCGCCGAAGGCCAGGCCGGACTTCCGGGCCCTTGTGAGCAACAAGCCGGTGGTCTCGGCCCTGCACGGGGCTGTGCCGGGCCGCTTCCAGAAAGACATCTGTATAGGGAACCAGTCCAACCCCTGTGTGCCTAACAACAAAAACCCCAGGGCTTTCAATGGCTCCAGCAATGGGCATGTGTATGAGAAACTGTCTAGTATTGAGTCTGATGTCTGAGTGAGGGAAGAGAGAGGCCAAAGGTGCGTCCGGGAGGGTCTGGCTGTGGGCGTGTGGCACGCATGTCACAGAGGGCGAACGGGGGGTAAGGGGGTGAACTTGGTTCCCATTTGCTCCTTTCTTGTCGTTTTCATTTATTTTTGGGATCCTGGAGTTCTGATTCCTTCTGAGGGTGAGCCTGGTGACCAGCACCATCTCTGCTCCCTTTCCAGCACCCTCTTCCTACTTCCTCCTCCTTCCTGTCTGTCCATCCTGTCCCCTTTCCCAGTTCCCGCAAGAGGATACGGTAGGCTGCCGTTCCCAGTTCCGGAGAGTGGATACGTGGGCTGGCTAGTTCCGCTGGAGCTGAGAAGGCAGTGGCCGCAGGGCATCTTGCTCCTGGTGTGGAAGGACTCTTTGCCACCCGGTTGGAGTGAAGCCAAGGAGAAGCAGGAGGAGGCCACGGAGAAAGCAGGATACCTCTTGCTGAACTGATCTGTATGTGTAGGTGAGGAAGCAAAAGCATTCCCATAAGATCTATTAGCATACTGCCTGTGAATGAAAAAAGGCTTTTGCTAAATTCTTGTTGCTTAGATGGCATGTGTTTGGGGATCAGGCACCAAGCAGAGGGTGGGAAGCCTTGTGTGTTTATATATAAGCCAAAAAATAGTTTTCTCCAATTCCGTGGGACTTACTGATGGTGAACTGGAGTGAAGTCATTGACAGATGATGAAAGAATATTAGAGCAGTGTTTTGTGGTACATTAGAGGCAAAGAAGGAGGGACTGCCTGTGCATGTGTGTCTATATACACTTGCACACCTATTGTCTATACACACCTGTTGTCAGGGGCCTATTTGTGTAGAAGGCAACCTTGACCCCATAAAGCTGTTTCTTCAGTATCCCTAAGCAACAGGCTTTTTTTGGCTTGTGTACAAACAAAGATGGTCCTATGTTATCTGAATTATGGCTCTCTCTCCCCCTACACCCTTCCTGAATAAGGAGAATGGAAGTTCTTGATGAGAAGTTTCTGTGGCCTAGACAAAACATGTGGGTGAACATTTCTACAAGAGCAACATATACAAAAATAATTCCTTCATGGTTGCCAGTACTTTCAATCAGTCTTGGCCAAGAACTTTCCAGGAAGGCTAAAAGGACATAGAAGCAGCCAGGATTCTTTTGCATATAACCGAGGGCAGAAGAGTGGACAAAGCTCATTTGAGCTTTTGAGACCCTCAGCTGGCCAGTTTGTGGGAAGGAGCTAAAGGAACGCTTTGAAGGGCAAGGGGCATCGTTTATGATAGGGTAAGTGAGAGAGGGGGATGTTTTCAATGCTTTGATCCCTTCTTACTTAACCTGGAGCTAGGAGAGCAGGCTTGTTACCCCCTGAATTGGCCACAAGTGATATGGAACAGACAGTGCAGAGCTTTGAGCTTGCCCCTCAAGTACAGCTCAGGAGACAGGAGAAGGAAGAGAAGAGATTTGAAAGAGGGGACGGGAGGCGGAGAGGGACTCCCCTGCTACCTCGTTGGGTCTGGCTCCCAGAGAATGTGACATTGAGCCCAGTGTGGACACTCTGTAGAAGCCCCTCCTCCTTCCTGCAGCACCTCCTTCATCTCCCAGATTGTACTATTCAAGAATAAAAAAATTATGTGTGTGTGTATATATACACACATATAAAACTCCAGGGATGAGGGTACTGGCAGACAGGAAGCCCCCTTCACTCAAAGTTGGAAACTTAAGAAAGAAAACGAATACTTGTCACTGCCAGCCCCAAAACTTGGGGTAGACGTGTTCCGGGGGTCAGGTCCACTCTTCTGCCATCCTCCCCGCTCCCCAGGTGGCAGCCAAAGAGCCGAGTCATTTTGGAAGCTTGGCCACAGGATCTCCATGTTACACACAGGACACATAAACCAGAAAGGTGCTCATCCTCCTCTGAAGGAAGCTGCCATGTCTCTTCGAGAAATCCCACCCACCCCGACTCACGCCCCTTCCTCACCTCCCCACCAGCTCCTTACTGCGACCCCACCCTCCTTGATTTTTACCTCAGTGTCTTTCATTTTCAAGCCAACCGAAGGCCTTGTAAAGCTTTGTTTTCTTTCTAAAATGAACCTGGGGGCAAGGGGCTGAACCTCTCACAGATTTGGAGAGAGGAGCGCGGAGTGCTTTACCTTAGATTCAAGGAAAGACTTGAGCGAGAGGACAGAGGGCATGAGGTGTCTCCAGGAGGAAGAAGGCGAAGGGCCATCAAACATTCTTCACCCTGACTGGATCCCAGGTCAGGGGCTCCTCCCTCACTCTTCCTCTTACCTCACCCCTTTCAAATAAAAACCAAACCAACAATAGCGAACAGCAATCTAGAACAAAGGGGGCTCTGTCGTCTCCGCTGGTGATAGAAATCAAGATGGTGTTTATTTCATATGTAAATATTTTGTTTTCTAATTCATTTTGTATAGATAAAGTGTTCTCTTGTGAGTATTCAGGGTGTTGGCTGGAGGGAGCGGGGTGGGGATGGGAATGAAGGGGGAAGTGTTTTGTTAATGGATTTCATTTTCTGTTTGGGGCGGGGGGAGTTTTGTACGGCTTTGGCTGCAGGGTGTCTGGAGAACAGTGAGCGGAAATGGAGGCCACAGTGGTGACGAAGCTGGGGAAGGGCTGTGGGTCTTGGCCGCCCACCTCACCAGTCTTCTCACTGGCCTGTGAGAGGTAGTCATAGACCGCGGGTATGACTGGGCTTGGCTTGGGTCCAGTTTGGCTTCAGGCAAACCCCAGGCCCAGCTTCTGTCTTCCAGGTGGACCACAGATCACCAGCATCCATGCCAGATCAAGCTGGTGGCGCCATATATCTCCTGTGGGCACCTAGGGTAGGAAAGATTCCCCAAAGGGCTTAAACCAGAATTGAGGTCAAATCAATCTCTCCTTCTTGATGTGGCTAAGAGATTTCAGGAAGCTCCGTCTTGAGAAATCTCCCCGCAGCTCAGTCTTTTCTCCCTAGTACCTGGGCTCCAGCCTTCTTCCTGCCCACTTCCTTCCTCCTGAGAAATCACCACCACAGGCACACCTGGAAAATTCCCATGAAGTCTCCTTCCTGGAAACATGTGATATCTGGTTATAGGAGGGTAACTCTGGATCTGTGTCTTACAAATTTGCATACTTTTCTGGAAAAGATTACCAGATCTGCTCCAAACTCAGTAGCCAGGAGATTCTCTTAGAAAGGTTACAAAGTTGGTTTTAGAGGTGGAAGGGTGAGTCCAGGAAGGACGGTGCCTGTAGTGACTTTATATCTGCCTTGTCCTCACTTCCGCCATCAAGAAAGTGCTGTTTGTCTCAAGCCAGGTGTTCAGAACCTGGGACCTGGGGTTAACCAGACGAGTAGAATTTCTTTCACTGGACTGTTGTCTCTGTGAAGGGTGGCAGCCTTCTCTCTCTTTGTACTGAAGGATGAAATTTCCAAATCCATTTCACTGGGATATTACATTCCATTTCTGTCCAATTGTCCCATCATCAAAAACTGTTGGCTGGTTAATTTCATTTCTCTAAAACCCTCTTTGGCCCCAATTGGTCACTTCTCTTCAACTGGATGTTTAAATTGAGCCCAAATAAGATATTGACAGCCTGCCCAAGAAATCTTACAGAAAGGAAGGCTGAGCAATGCCAAGTTCTAGATGTTACTTCCTTCCAAATCCATGAGGATGAATTCCGCTATCAGCCCCATCTCTTCCACACATGGGTCTGGACAAAGACTCAATCTATTCAAACTGTGAGAGTCCACAGACACCCTCAAGAGGGCTAATGGTTCCAAGTTTCTTCAGAATCCGTGCTTTCTCTCGTGTCCTCCATCATTCCCTTCCACTGTGGAAGTGAGTTGGTAGGTGTTGTCCTGTATCCCTCCTCTCGGTGGCCATGCTGAAATTTCAGCGTTTCTACCGACTTCAGATAATCTGACCCTTGAATTTGCCTGAAGTGTGCACACCCTTCAGAGTGACGCATGTACAGTGGATCTTGTAATTTCAAAATATGTCACTGTGTATCTTCAGCCAGAATGCGGGAAACATCCTTGATGTGGGTTTCCCCTGTACTGGCCACAGCCATGTTGTATTGAGGGAGAGAAAAATTCCCAAATGATTCCATTAAATGTTGGTGGTGTCAGTAGTGCCAAAACGCATGTGTAATGTGATACAAATAGGAGTCGTCTAGAAAATTAAGGGAATATCACCCACCCAGTCTTCCGTGGCCATCAGAGAGTCTCCCATGGGTGAATTCTCTGCATGGGAGGTGAAGACACTGTGTTGCCAAAACGCAGCGTGCTGGTCACCTGCACATCTCATTTAAGAGCTAGGGTTTCTTTATTTTTGTTTTTAATTTAATTTGTTTGTTCTTTGCTTAGTTCAGGATTTAGGCACAGAATAACCAGATTGTTTGGGCAATAGCCTTTGGAAAAAAGCTATTCCGGAACTCACTTTATTCTTTTAATTTCCATCTCTTAAAAAAAAAAATCCCCGTCTGTTTGACACTCTGTGTGTGTCTGGTGTGTTAAGAATGATTCAGATGTGTGCATAAATGATGCAGCTGCAGTGCTATTGATGAATGCATTAGGGATTTCTAGGTATGTGGCCATACCTTCTATGCTGTCTGAACCCAAAGCCATATAAGAAATGTGTGCTCAGTAGATTGCCAAATACTGGTTGAGCGTTTAATTCTTCACTTGAGTGTAAAGAGACTCTCCTCCTTGTCTAAGGAACTCTGTGGATGAGAAGCAGCTCAGGGTAGGCAGTTACACTGGAATGGGTCTGGCCTTACAAATGGCATATGGCCCATGGTGTGACTTCAGGGGTCCTGAGAAGACCTTTCCTTTTTATTCCTCAGCCTCACTCCAACTACTGTCTTCCCACACAGAGTTATCCCTTTAGCCCTGAGCTGCTCATCTGGCATTTAAGTGAAAGTCATCCCAGGAAGGGTGCCATATTAAGCCATATTAGACATTTAGATATTGAAACACCTAGCTTACATTAGGGTTCTCATTTCCTTTCCTGGGAATAAAGTGATGGTAGAGGAGAAGAGGGAGAGGGTAAAGAACGCTGAGAGTTACAGAGTAGGGAGGAAAGAGATTCCAGAGTGTAAAGACACATAAACCATCTCATCTTTCTCTCGCTTTTAAGGCTCATGTGACACAAAAATAAGACTCCCAGTTGGGAATCATTTCCAATAAGCTGTCACATGGGTGTGTAGTTCATAAATTTCTAACATTGATACCGGGTAGGACAGGCCAAGGGCTTTGACTCCTTTTGTAAGCAGTGGAAGACTGATGTTTCTCCTTTATTACAGGTTACTGAGTAGACAGCTGGAAAGATCAAATTATGATAGCAAAAAGTTACTGTAGTGACAGTAACTTCCATCTTCTGTCCCAGTTCAATTAATTTTCCCATGTAACCAGGTTGTTTTGGATTCTCCACTTTCTACCTCCATAGAGGGGTGATCCCAACACACACTAACTGATAAGGAGTTCAAGGACAAGATACAGTTTAACCAGTGGGCAGTTCTTTCTTTAGACCTACCAGGTGTTTCAGACATCACTAAAACGTAGATTCATCAGTCTGAGAACTTCTAATAATATTCTAGGTCTAGGGTTTCATTCTAGTTTGGAGGTTCCAGTATTATGTAAAATCCCAGGATGTCTGCATATATCCCCTCTTCAGCCCATTCCAACCACACTGAGTTAATCACACAGGGGCCCAATGGGTACTATGACCTGGGTGCTCTCGTGACAAAGAATACCCCCAAGAACCTTAAATGAAAAGCAGTGCTCTTTCCATGCTTTGGAGAGATTAGTTTGGGGCCTCTAATTTACAATGCTGAAGCCAGGAAAGAGAATTTTGCCCAAAAGGTGATGGATTAGGCTAGCAGTCCTGAGCCTAAGTGGGCAGAATTAGGAGTCATCCATGTTTCTCTGCCAGTCTGTGCATTTGCATCTATCTTTGAGCTCATCACAGTGAGTTTCTGGTTCTGTTCTGTGCTTTACAATAGAATTGCTGGTGTGGTTATGAGGGTGAGGACTCCTGATGAGAACTGAAGGTAGAAAGCCGAGCAAACGAGTAGAATTCCCCAGAGCCTTGGGACTCATGTGTAGAATTTGTGCTTTGGCAAAAGTGAAAGAAATGGAGCTCACTGCGAGGATTAAGGGTACAATTAAAAAGCACAACACCAAGTCCATTACAAATCTGTTACTTGAAAGATTTGGTCTCTGCAGTTTAAACCTGAACTCTCTTTTTTGTAATTATTTTAGCATTGTGATTTACAGGGTGGAGTAGATTCCAATACTACACAGGAGAAAAAAAAAATAAAAGTTCTGGTTAAATGTGTTAGTGCAATTAAACCAGTGTCTACTGAATGCCTATTATGCCCCTGGGCTGGTACTGTGAAGAATAGAAAAGAGTTTAAAATGGAGTATATTATACTCATATATAATATGTGAACAGAAAAGCATACAGTATTTGAATGTATGCACTATGTATGTATAAATAGGTGTGCATAAATGGGTAGATTTATACATGCAAGTTTAATTTTTTCTGGCTTCAAGGTATGAGTCAAATATATTATGCATTATATTGTCTTAAAAACACTGCAGAGATCCAGCTCTCCCCATAGTGGCCACGCCCAAATCCTTCTTTCAGAATTATTCTGCCTCCCAGTGCTTAAACTCTGAAAATTTCCTCTCTGCCCACTACCTGGCCTTTTCTATAATCCTGTCTGCCTTTCTTCGAGGTCCCTCTGTTGTTCTGGTCCATAAACCCCTCTGATTTCATTTACTTCTCTCCTTGATCTCACCCTGCATTCACCCATATCAACAACACCTGCCCCAGCAATGTCTCTTCCTCTCACCTTCTCACCACACCTACTTTGTTTTTAACTCTGTATCCCATTCTCCCAACATCCATTCCATCTCCAAGAACAGAAGGTCAAAATCTGTGCCAGAGTACACAGCTCAGATCCATTTAATTGCACCTAACCCCTACCCAGCTCAGACGTCTTTTTTTATTTTCCAATCTTGACTCCCCATCACATCTCCCAAGTATTTGTTAAATTTGTTTTTATTTTCTTTTTCACCTCATCTCTTCCTACTGTATTACTAACAAAAGGTACCAGATTTTACACATTTCTTACATGATCTCGCCTGTCTACCTTTAAATTTCTCCTGTGCTTCATTCGTCTTTACCACCCTCCCTCCCAACTCAGTGCCCCTCTTCCCAGTACTGCTACTCACCCTTTGATCTCTTCTGTGGCACCCCAGCCAATAGCAGTTCTTTCTGTTGCATCTTTAATCTTTTCCACACACAGGCCTACAACCGTCTCTAAAAACAATCAATCCTACCATCATCTCCAAAAGCAAATCCTGCAACAGTCTCTAAAACCAAAACTTCTGTCAATAGTTAGATCCTTGAATTCCTATCCTATCTCCAATTTTCTCACTTAAAAGCTTCTCAGCAGGGTCATCTTTCTTTCTTCATTTCCTCCCTTAATGCTTGTGATTTAACTTTAAAACCGGGCTTCATTCTGTCACTCCACTTAAATTACTGTGGCAACCTTCCAATGAATGTCTTAGACTTCTTGTTACAAAATCTAATAATTTTGTGTTTGTTTGTTTTATTTCTGCTCCTCAGTCTCATGAATACTACCCTAAATTTACTGCTTGGTAGCAGCACATTCTGTAGTCTTTTTTTTTTTTTTTTTTTTTTTTTTTTTAATTGAAGGATAATTGCTTTACAGAATTTTGTTGTTTTCTGTCAAACCCCCACATGAATCAGCCATAGGTATACATACATCCCCTCCATCTTGAACCTCCTTTCCATATCGCTCCCCATCCCACCCCTCTAGGTTGATACAAAGACCCTGTTTGAGTTTCCTGAGACATACAGCAAATTCCCATTGGCTATCTGTTTTACATATGGTAATGTAAGTTTCTATGTTACTCTCTCCGTACATCTCACCTTCTCCTCCCCTCTCCCCATATCCATAAATCTGTTCTCTATGTCTGTTTCTCCATTGCTTCCCTGTAAATAAATTCTTCAGTACTATCTTTCTAGATCCCGTATATATGCATTAGTATGTGATATTTATCTTTGTCTTTCTGACTTTCACACTCTGTATAATAGGCTCTAGTTTCATCCACCTCATTAGAACTGACTCAAATGTGTTCCTTTTTATGGCTAATATTCTATTGTGTATATGTACCACAACTTGTTTATCCATTCATCTGTTGATGGACATCTAGGTTGCTTCCATGTTCTAGCTATTATAAATCGTAGCAGTACATTCTGATTTTCATCCTAGCCCTCTGGCCCTCTCTGTGTGTTCCCTCACTGATTCCTGTTCTTAGTCCTGTCCCATCAGCATCGACTTGCTGAGATGTTCTGAGCTTGACCCTCTTCTCCTTTCCTCTATGCTTCTACGGCAACCTTTCTGTTTTCCACAACTTCAACAACTCTCTGGATGAGGATGAAGTCTAAATATTCCCTTCTAGACCTGACTTTTTGCTTCAGCTTAATGCACAAATTTCACTCTAAATGTGAAGGGATTCATAGTATTGGAAGGTCACCTCTGACCTTATGGCCCTCCTGTTCGTTTAGTTTCTGAGCCCCATTCATCCTTCCCACCACCTCATTGGTGGTCTAGTGAGCAGTCTATCCTATTCTTTCCCGTCAGCGTCAGTTGTTGTTTGACCCCCTGAGCAAACTCTTAGAGCTGGTTTTGTCTTTTCACTCAAGCTGCTCTGGTGACCAATAATGTTCCCTTCTCCTGACCAGCCTTCTCTATAACTTTCATTTTGCCACTGAGCATGAGTTATTTTTCTGTGGGAGGCATCTTCTGCCACTGTGTGCTAATTTAAAGCATCCTTTAGAGAACCAAACTCAAATACATTACAGGCAGTGACAAGTCTGTTCTTCAAAAAAATGAACAGATTCCATTCTTCACTGAGACAGGAGGGGCTGGAGGAATTATTATGGGCAAGATAGGGCAGAATGAGACAACTTGGGAGGCACCCTAATGAAAATTAAAATGTAAGTCTGGGGGAGAAGTGTTCATCCCAAAGGCCCCGTTAAGTCTAGATGGTCCTATTTCAGGGAATGGGCATAGTTTAATGTTTTAGAGCAAAATCCAGCTCATTCTGTTATGACACTTTTTTTAAAACCAGTAAAAGAAATAGTCTGATAATAGCTGGTGGAAGGGTCGAGAGGTGCCATCCTCATGAAAAAGGACATTAATGAATCTCCTGTGGTCAAGTGGAATGAAGAGACTTCCAGGGAACTCAGAATATATCCAGGACATCCACAAGGTGTTCATGTCAATTTTTTTTTTGCTTACAAATTTACAGAAGTGGAGGAAAGTTAGCGTAAGAGGGAGGGCAAGCACGGGAGGCTGCCAGTGGAGCCTGGTTTTGTGTCAGGTGCCCGGAACTGCACCTGAGTCTCCTAGGCCCCCTCCCCTTGGTGGCTGGTGTTGCTGGTAGCTTTGGAAAAGGACTCAAAGCTGATGCCCTTCTAGGTGTCTGTTCCTTTGATCCTTCCCGGGACACGAGAATTCATACCTGGAGCTTGTTTCCTGGGTATAATTGGAGTAAGGATGGAATCATACTTCTCATTTTCCCTCTCCACTTGTAATCTGAGATGCAGCAGGTTCAGAAGCACTTTCTGAAGCAGCTTCCTGCCCATGTGTAGCCTGGAAGTTGTTTGATCCAAAGCCAGAAATACCAGGGAAGGTAACAGCTGTACAGGGCAGTGCCAGGGAAGTGAGAACCCCATCACAGCAGCCTTCAGCTGTAACTGTGCCCCTCCTGAGGAGGAAGAAACCTGGGCGCTACCAAACGTGTGCCGTCCGGGATGTCCGCAGGGAGTCAAGGCACGCAGGCCAGCCCTAAGCCCAACCCCAGGCAGAGACGGGGTAACAGGGAACCTAAGTCCCACACTGTGGCTCCATCGCCTTCTTTGTGTTGAGATGCACAGTCTCCGAGATCTACCCGGAGCAGAGCATCATGGGATGCAGCCCCAGGACTCTGAGTGCGCTGGGCTGCCCGCTGATCTCAGATAAGAATATTTCCTGTTTCCAGAGGGGACATTTTTTTAATTTTTTGAAAGACTAAAACATGCCTGCCTGAAACCTCAGTCTTCTACAGAATCATCTTTGTAGTTAACTCCCAATGTCATCATCACGTTTTCATCGTCTTTGATCATTTTCTTTCGAAATCAAGGGCTATTAGAATGTTCCCTTTGGCTGTGAGGTAGAACCATCCGAAAATCAGAGGCTCGGCCTTGCCCCCTCTGTCTGAGCTGTGCTCTTTGTTGCTTATAAATTGCTTCCACAGACTCCCCCCAACAGCATAACAACACCTAATTTTGTCTCTCTGTCATGCTTGTGCACATCCCCAACACACATCACAAACACACATGCACAGACTCACTCTCCTAACAAATAGACCTCACACTGCCAATGTCACTCACGTTATCGGGGAGCAGGGGTGCATCTTTGGTAGATGAAAGTGTTCATTTGGAACTCAGTGGATATATTACAGCCTGTGATTTCTCTGGGCTCTTCCTAGTCTGTGGATGGTTATTACCTCAAGATTTGATAGCGTATCTAGGCTTTATGTGAAGGGAGCATTTCTTCCTAATAGAACAATGTTTTTGCCCTGCTGCCGGTCCCTGTTGAACCCTGTGGAATCCGTGTGGTTCTCTGATATCTCATTAGTGCTCAATGCTAAGAGGATGGAGATGCAGAAGCCATTCTCTGCAAGGACAGACAGGCTTGCTGCTTAGATAAATACATCTCTACATGTACCCACATCTCCTCTTTGACAACAACATGAGCGGGGGTGGTGAGGTCTGCCTTCAGTGGGGACAGAAATGGCAAACACACCTTGGGAGATTCAATAATCTTTCTTCTCCCAGGGTTGAGAGCAGGGAAAATATCAAGACTTCATGTCAGCAGGAAGCAAAGAGGCTAGAGAGGCATCCAGACAGAACTCTTATTGTGAAAAACATAAAATGGCAAAAATACCCTTTCTTTCATGTGGATGCAATTGGAAGACAGCCAGGGCACTTACAGCCATGTTTTCCCTTGCTCACATGTCCTCTTACGTTCTTGTTCTCAGTTCAAGGACCTCAAGGTGCTCTATATTCTAACTTAACCCTCAGAACAGCCACAGCCCATGCACACATACAGTGTTAGAATGAGACTCTGAGTGAGCACAGGGCTGTCACGTGTGCTTGGGATCATGTTTTCAAACCAGAGCCCAACAAACCTAGTACAACCAGCCCCACTGCATCTGAATGATGAAGGACCATGCTTGCTGCACATCACGTGTACTTAGGATCCCAGAAAAGAGAACAGCTTTATTACTAGACTCCTCCCGGGCACTGGCAGTGACCAGGGCAAGTGCATTGGTTGTTTCTTGGTAGCAGGTGCAAGAAATGGGGCACATAGAAATTTGAGGATTCATCGCTTGAACATTCTTAGCTTAATTCCCATGTGAAATGGCCCTGAGCTATGGCAGTTTCTAGCCTGACTGTGCTCCCCCTCCCTTGAGAAGGATGCGGTTCCCAGGGTCACCAGCAGCTCAATTACACCTTCACCATAATCTTCCCTCTGAATGGCTTCCTTTGGCATGGAAATATGATTGTCTTTTAATTTTATAGATGAGAAAGCTGAAGCACAGCAAAATCTGATGCTTAGTTAAAACTAAGATTATATAGGGAGTTCTTGGAGGAACCAAAACTTGTCTGAATTTCTAACTCTCAGCCTCGGTCACAGAGTAATGTTGCCTGAATTGTCCACCACACCCTGTGTTCAGCATCTAATGGAAGAAAAAAAATCTTCACACCATACACACACACACACACACACACACACACACACACTTGAGTCTACAGAGATCAGAAAAGCTTCAAAAGGAGGAATGAGAAGAAAAGTTTCTGTAATGAAGATGAGTTGAAGGCTAAATCACAAAAATGTTTTTGAATTTTGTGGGGTGACACATTGTGAATAATTTTTCATCCTTAAAAAAATTTTTATGTAGCATGAAACCCACTCAAATTAAAAAGTCAAGAAAAACTGAGACAGAGGATTTCTTCCAGAGTGTTCCATGGGGACAGGAGACTTCTAGAATCTGTGTGAGGAAGCCTTGACACTCTGAAGGTGTCAGCAGTTTTAATCAGCTGACAGTGAAGAGGGCAACCCCAAGACAGAGCCTTTTAGCCTCCTCTGGGTAACTCAGTCAAGTTCAAACACAGCAAACTTGAGGCTAATTTTAAGGCAGGAGTTAGTGCTGGAAGCCTAAGTAGAAACATAAGGAAGTTCACATATACAATGAATTTCAGAAGGAAAGAGTTACCCCCATAATAAGTATTGCTGCCTAAAGCCGAGAAGGGTGGCATGGATGTTGCAAAGACTAATGAAGGTCTCCTGAGAATTCTTGTGAAGCCTTCATTTTGCCCCAGGATTATAATGGTAATATCCTTAAGCAAACAAGGGCCAGGGAATCCTGCAAGCCATCCTCTTTTGCAATCCACCGGCCCACTGATGAATGGTTCAAGCTCAGGAAGTAATCATCAGTCTTTCCAAAGAGAACAGTCTTCAGTCTGTGCCACAGAACAGATGTTGGTTCACGTACAGAGCATTCGGCTTATACCAAGAGCCATGAAAGAGCTCTTAAATGTCCTAGTTCAATGTATAAAGTTGGGTTTTTTTTTGTTTTTTGTTTTGTTTTGTTTTTTCATTTCATCAGTCCAGCCTGCCCCAAAGGAAAGACAGAAGAAGTAGAACGTTGGAAAAGTAATAGCTGATTGGGGCAGTGGGGAGTGGGTGGGGGAGGGGTTCTGTACATCAATTGCACAGTGTGGTCATTCCTCAAAGCCTGGTTCAGGACCCTGGCTCTGAGAGAGAATATGGGCAGAGAGAAGAGGTGAGTTTAATTTCTATGTACAAGGATGATTAGAGGAAGACACTAGAGCCCTCCTTAAGCTCAAAGTTTAGAATCAAGCCAATTACAAATATCCTTTCTCTCCTGTCTGCCTCCCGAGAGGCTGCCTGAAATCATGATGGTATCACAGGAAGCTAAGAGAGAGAGACAGGGGTTCCATCTTGAGTCCCTGGGAGAGTCATCCTTCACAGGAGTGATGCTACAGATACTGGGTCCTAATGCTCCTTCATGAGGGGTAGCAGGGCCAACGGCTGATCATTCAGAGCATCTTTCATGCCTGGGATGACTATTCCCTGCTAGACTCAGCTCTGTTCATTGGAGGCAGAGAGGGGAATAAAAGGATTCCTGGGGACCCTCAGGTCAAGAAATAACAGAAAATTATTCAATCAAAACTACAGAGATGTTGTGCTTAGTATTAAAGATTATGGTAGAAATGATAAAGCCAACCCTTCAGCAAAGCTGCCAAAAAGATAGCTCATAGAAAAAGATAGGAAACATTCTAATGGCAAAAATTTACAAAGAAAATCCACATCTGCATGAGACTGGAGTTGCTGAGCCAAGAGCACATGTACCTTCTCATTTGAAGAGGTTTTAGTGGGCCTGGGTGGTAGGTGTCCCATGGAGAAGCAGCAGAGAGGAGAGTCCATTTTAGAGCCCAGGTATTTCCTGGGGCACCAGACTCCTTGTGAGTTTAAACACCTTCTCACTGAGACTTCGGGTAGGATGTAAGTTCCTCTGGTAGCATGGTTTCGATTTCTTCTCAAGACAGGGTTGCCCATTTGGTCAGCTCACATGTCTCCTTGGCCTCTTGCTTTCTGCAGCTGACTTGAAAGAATTATCTGCATGATAATTCAGGTAATTGGGTAAAGCCTGGTGAGTGAAAAGATGAATGAGATCAAGCACAGAACTGTGATCTTCTGGGGCTGTGTTCATCTTTTTCTGGTTTCCTTTTTTTCATTTTTCATTTTCTTTGGCACATTGCAGGGAAATCTACTTGATCATTACTGATCAAATATCCTTCTGGCAGAGTTTGGTGGGGAAATTCACAGAGAATGAATAGTATCAGCTTATTTCCTTTAATCCCGACTGGGATCTTCTTCTCTTCTCCAGAGCCATCTCTTCTTTGGGGCATTTGCTCTCTTCCTTTTCTGGCACTATGATGCCAAAATCAATTTCAGTGTTTGGCGTGGAACAAGAATGGTGACTGTAATAGGAAATAGACCAAAATACCCATGTTTTTAGCCATTGAGAGCTGGTTTTTCTCATTAAACCCTTCAAATTTCTTACATGGAAATTCTTCCAACTCTTCCTCACCTCTCAGCCTTCTTAGTGGGTCTCCTGGTCCTCTTCACAGATCTGGATCCCCCTCCTTAAGGAGGGATCTAGTCCTTAAGCTGCATCATTATCTAAACTCTTAGATTGTTCAAAGAAACCCTTAGTAATTTCTCATGGTTTTTTTCTCTTTTTTTTTAAACTTGGGAGATGGAGAAGCTTTAAAAGGAGAATGATAAACAAAGAAGAAGTGTCTTATTGCTAGATGTTTCAACTCAAGGTCAAGTGCTGGGAAAGTGTGTGCCTGTCTCAGTGATAACCTCAGGTTCACCTAGTGGAGAAGGGCTTCCCTGGTCACTCACAAGGTAAAGACTCTGCCTGCAGTGAGGGAGACCCAGGTTTGATCCCTGGTTTGAGAAGATCCCCTGAAGAAGGGAATGGCAACCCACTCCAGTATTCTTGCCTGGAAAATCCCATGGACAGAGGAGCCTGGTGGGCTACAGTCCATGGGGTAGCAGAGTCTGAAACGACTGAGCAGCTTTCACTTTCACTTTTTTTTTCACCTAATGGAGGGGAGATGTGCTGTAGAATATCAGGCATCCTCTGTGAGAATGTGCGCCAAGGCTTTGATCAAGGGCACAGAGGCATTTCATGGTTGTCATGGGTATCATCTCTCTTTTTTATTGTCTCAGAGCACAAGCCTGTGTGACGGGGCATGCTTGCATTCTAATCTGAATCTTCCAGCGATATGACCCTCTCCACAGCTATCCTTGGCCCAAAGGCCACAAACTCTAAATATCACATCCAGTGAGCTGTTGTACATTATATTTTTTAATCATTAACATTATCTCTCTATTGGAATGAAAGACAGAAGGTGAACTAGGAACCAGACACAGTAACAAGTAGATTAAAAAAAAATCTTTCTTCCAGAAAATGCTCTTTACTGAGCATTTCAAAAAATCCAAAAGCAGTGAGGTGAAATCAGGGTAGAATAGTTTTGGGGGAAGAGATGGTGACACAGATGCTCTGGTTTATTCTATAAAAGATTTGTTTGCTGTTCCCTATGAGCTGAGGCAGCAGGAGAAGCTGTGCAGATATTGATTGTTCAGAAAAAATGGGGACATTGACTTTAGAAAGAGACATAGGTTTCCTTCCAGGTAGACATGGGTAAACACTACATCTTAACTCTTCCAAATGGGTCTACAAACCCTTAGGGTGGCTCCTCTTGAATGATTTCCTTTCTCCAGTCAAAACTGTTCTGGGTAGAACAGCGCAACCCCATCATGGTTACGTTGACTTAAATTGGGAAGGCAAAGGGTGCTGGGGAGAATGAAATAAATCAGGGGAATAGAGTTAGCTGAAGCTTTTCAATTTAGGAATGATTGTGGATCACAAACTTAGGTTACCTCTGAGAAAGAAAATCTTTTAAATAAAATTATATCTTCCCATCCCCAGTGAAAACTCCAGGTTTCTAACCAGATTATTATTTTCTTCAGGAAGGAAATTGGTAGATTCGATTACAAGTAGGCTTTTTTTTTTTTTTTTAACAGATCGATTTAATCCTGAGTCTTACACATATTAACATGGAATTTACTGACTCAGACGTGATCTTCTAAGCAATAAAATAGTATTGAAAGGCAGTAGATCTGTGTGTTCTGAGCAAACCAGAAATGCTGAAAAATGTTAAATAATCCTCCCAAATATTGAGTCTCTATAAATTCTACCAGACCCCCAAGGAATTTAAGAGTTAGGCAACCAAAAGAGAGATTTTTAAGAATCAATGTGATTTTTTTTTCCCTAAACTATTGAAAAACACAGTAAGCCCAAGGACAATTCTTAAATCAGAAAAGCTCATGGAAAGTGAGCTCTACCCTTGTCATTTAGAAATCTGTTAAAGTTTAGAGTTGATAACCAGATTTTTGTTTTTGACTGAAACCCTTGTTTTGAGAAGACTTAGCCTGCAGTGTAGAAGCATGTTTTGGAGAGACGGTTTATTCTTGCATTGATATTTATTAATACTTAAGAATCCGAGGTCTTTGGCCTCCTGAAGCTTACCTATTGATGAGAGGAAACAGACAAGAAATCAATAAATGTATTTCATGTCAGATACTTCAATGCACCATGGAGAAAAAATGAGGCAGATTGAGTAGGGGGTTGGGGATGATAGGGTGGGTGTGGTCTTGCTACTTCGTATAGGATGGAAAGGAAAAGTTTCTATAAAAAGGTGACAGTTGAGCAAAGGCTTAAAAGGAAACAAGGCAGCGAGCCTTGGAGTTTTCAAGATGACAGATTTTTCAGGCAAAGAGAAAGCAAAGCCCCTGAAGTTGAACATACTTGAGGAACTTGAACATACTTGAGGAACATACTTGAAGAACATCCTTCCTCAAGTATGCTGGACATACTTGAGGAAGAGCCAAGAGACCCATGGGTGAGGAGGAGAGTATGGCAGACGAGGTCAGAGAGTTGGCATTGACCTACGGGTAGGGAACTTACAGGGCATTATCATAAGGGTTTTTACCAAGAGCAAGATGAGAAGTCACCGGAAGGTTCTGAGTAGAGAGTGATACGAGTCAGCTTCCGTTTCAAATGCAGCTTTGTGACCGCTGTGTTGGGAGTACCCTGTGAGAGAGAGTGGGCGTTGGGAGAAGCAGCAGGACCACTTGGAAGGCTGTTGCCTCCATCTAGGTAAGACATGCAGTGGCTTGGGCCGTGGTGTTAGTGAGGGAGGTGAGAAGTGATTGGATTCCAGAAATATTCTGAGGGGTTTGTCGAGGCACTAGATATTGAGTAAGACAAAGAAAAAGATCAAGAATGAGCCTAGAATTTTTGGCCTCGGCTACTGGAAGTTTGGAGTCACCATTAATGAGATGGGAATCTTGAGGGTTAAGTAGGCTGGGAAAGAGATCCTTCTTCTAAGTGAGGTTCAGATATCTATCAGATAACCAAATGGAAATGTTGATTAGGCTGTTGGATAATTGAACCTGGAATTTGAGGAAGAGGTGGTGCCTGGCATCCAGATGGTGTCTGAACCCATGATACTAGATCTAGGCATGAGGACAGATCTAGGAATACAGATCTAGTGAATGCAGATTTAAGAGCGAGTAGTTCTCTGGTGGCTCAGACAGTAAAGAACCTGCCTGCAGTGCGAGAGACCCACGTTGGATCCCTGGGTTGGGAAGATCCCCTGGAGAAGGAAATGGCTACGTATTCCAGTGTTCTTGCCTGGAGAATCCCATGGACAGAGGAGCCTGGAGGGCTAGTCCCTGGGGTCGCAAAGAGTCGGATATAACTGAAGCGACATAGCACGCAAATTCAGTGAGGGCAGCACAAAACACAGGGTTGAGGGCAACTGCGAAATGGTGATGATGCTTTGCCCTGAAATCAAAGCCAGGTGAGAGAAAAGTGAGGCTTTGTAAGGAACTGGAAATAATGAAGTGTAGTAGGGGGAGAGGACTGAGATGCAGGCTGGGGTCACCAAATGATTAAGCCAGCTTCCAGAAAGAGTAATCTGGAAGGTGGAAGCTGGTCAGAATGTGTGATGCTTGAGACTGCAATTTTACAGAGGTTGGAGTTACTGGTCAGGGGTCTGGTATGGGATGGGGGCTGCTGTTATGTAGAGGAAAAGATTATTGAAGGAGTAGAGGCCAGGGAACCGAGTGGCATTCTGGTGCCTCTTCTTCAATCCTGAAGGATTTGTGTGTGTGTGTGTGTGTTGTTTTTTATTGTTGTTTTTAATGTTCACTAAAAACCCCATTGCCATCTGTGGTAGGCCACATCTATTTTTATAGATGTCAGCACATGTGATCGTGGCTTGAGGCCGCACTTTGACTGTTTGCCCTAGAATGAACACATTTTCCCAGTAAAACTTGTCCTTTCTATTTTCAAGGTTCCCAACAAAGTCAGTTTCCTTGGGGGAAATCATAATTCTTTGTTCACCTTTCTCTTCATTTATCTTTAGAAAAACTCAAAGTGAAAAGGATTAGAAAGCAGCTTTGCTTCTGTCCAGTTCTGCTCAATGAAAGTTTTCTCTCACGGATCGTTTTTATTTAGTATTTTCTTTTGTGACAGAGAGGAACATAAGGAAATGATGCAAAGTCTAAAAACCCTGGGTGAGAGGTTTGAAAGATCAGGAGTGGGTTAGGAAGAAAAGGACTTTTGAGTGGGGCTGCATGAAAAAGGGACAAGTGAGGGGTTTTAAGAAGGGCCGAAAAAAAACAGAAATTTGACCAAGGGAGGCAGGAGGAAAAAGTCCACTTGCATCGACATTTAGAGATTTAGCAAGAGCAACCTGGAGTCTGTCCCCAGGAACATGCTTCCGACACAGATGGTGTGCTCTTTCTATTGTATATCCTGTGCCCTTAAAAAAAAAAAAAAAAAAACTTTCATAATCTGAAAAACAGATAGAAGCTGTTCAACCATTTCTGGTGCACTAGTTCTCCAAACCGCCACAGAACCTTGAGCAAGGCATGAATTTCATCACATTGCAGCTACCACTGATTCACCCTGTCCCCCAGTGAAGGGACCCCTGAGCTTAGTCACGCCCTGCCTGGCATTTTCCCCCAAAGATTCAACTGTGTTCACCCTGGCTTGTCTGATGCCACGTCTTAAGTTCTTGTACTGGGGGGATGTTGTGACCAACTCAAGGGGGTACATTGTGCTTTATGCACTGAAGACTAAGAGGACCTCATATAGGAAGGAAGCAAGGGAAGGAAGCCAGGGACGGGGTTGTCACACCCTCTGTTTGCTTTCTGACACCTGGGAATGGAACCTTCCAAAGGTGAGCAGGGAACAATGTGGTTTCCAGTGCCTGGGTCTCAGATTTCTCCCTAGTTCAGGTTGCCTCCCACACCTGATTCAGTGGGTGCACCTGTTTGTTCAGGGCATTTGCAGGAGTGCCAGCAAGGGGCAAATCTTAGTAGGAGCTTGGTTACCCAATGACCATCCCAGCATTAATATTTCCAAGTAGCTGGAAGCCTTTGAGGGAGCTAGATGGCGTGTTACAATGGAGATCAGAAAGGGACGAGATGGGGCAGTGAGCCCTTGTCCTTAAGGGCACCTCTTCCTCTACTTGACAGAAGCCGATGCTCCAGCACCGTCTTCATTACACTGAGCCACAGTGACGCGCATGCGTGTGAGTGCCTGTGAGTCCGTACGTGCATACGTGTGTGAGCATGGGGGTGAGGGGGGATGATGGAAACCACAAACCACAAATTCACAGCAGGGTTGGGTTGCAAACTCAGAGCCGCAGCCCTCCAGAGGCTCCATGGCAGAAGGGACACGTTTCTAGCTTTCCTGGTGTGGTACCCTCCCCAGGGAAAAAACAGAGGATTCAGGCTTACCTTGACTCTGTGAGGCCCAGCCTCCCTCCCTGGGGTGGGCTCTCCTTCCTCTTGACTCTCAGATCCCCAGCCCATCCACCTCCGAGTTCTCTTTTTTGTTTGTTTTGTTTTTGTTTTCTGTAAATATATATTTCTTATTTTGGACGTGCAGGGGTCAATTGAGATTCTGGAGTGGGGGGAGGGGGCGGATGACTGGGTCTTTTTATTTTTTTCCTTTCTCTCTTGGATTTTGGTGTTTGAACTTGAAAAAAAATAATTACAAGTATATATATAAGCAAATGACTTACCTTAAAAAAAAGAAATAAGTTGATTTCATTCTTTTAATTTATCTTGTTTCTCATTGGGGGGGTGGGGGTGGGGGGTCTTTTGGGTGGAGGGCTTTTTTGTGAGCTGTATAGATTTCCAGTTTGGACTTGTTCAAAATGATGCAGGAACAAAAATTAAAATGAATTTAAAAAAGACACAACATAAAAACAAGAAAAACTTTGTGATGTATAAAAGCTGTAAATAGTCAAAGATTCTTTCTCTTTTCTAATGGCAAATTATTTCTGTCACTTTATATTCAAAAAATAAAGAAACCTACCACAAATTATCAGGGTAAAAAAATCAGAATCAGTGTGTGTGTGTGTGTGTTGTTTTTTTTTTTCCTTTTGGTCTCTGTGCTTTCTTTACTGTGGCTTGGAAACACTTGTTATAATAAGATCCTGTTCAGAAAAAATTCCTTTCCTAAACAGTTTTTCATGGTCAGTGGTAGTCTGGACTGGTGAATCCAGTTAAGTTAGGAGTCTGTTTCTGCTAGCTGATGCTGAAATTGTTGGTAATACTGAAAATTATGTTGGTAAGGGGTTGGTAAGAGGCTAGATAATTATGATCTTAAAGCAACTTTTTAGTTTCCATAACATTCTTTCCTTACTACACAATAACTGTCTTCTACTTTTTTCTTTTCGGCATGGAAAATTTTAAACATATTCAAAAGTAAAAAGAATGGTATAATAAACCTCCATATAGCCATCATCCAACTTCAATAATTATCAAGTTATGCCAGTCTGATTTCAACCATATCCATATTTCCCCCTTCTATATTATTTCAAAGCAAATTCCATAATTTAATCTGTAAACATTTTACTACATATCTCTAAAAACAAAGCCTCTGTTTTAGAGTAATCACAATACCATTGTGACATAAAAATAAGCAATAATTCCTTGATAACATATCTAGTTACTGTTCAAATTTATTGTCTCAAATATAATACTGTTTTACAGTTCAGGTTTTTTCTTATCATAAGCCAAATAAAGTCCACACAATTGGTTGCTATTTCTCAAATTTCTTTTGAATCTGTAGTTTCACCTCTCAGCTTATTTTTTGAAATCTATTTGTTAGAAACATGGAGTCTTTTATCCTGAAGACATTCCCACAGTTGGATTTCGCTGGTAGCATCCCCAAGGGCATGACGAACACATTCCTCTGTCGTCTGTATTGTTAACTGTCTTTCTTACCCTTTTTTCTTTTTTAAGATTTATTTATTCATTCGTGGCTGTGCTGGGTCTTCGCTGCTGCCCACAGAGCCTTCTTCGGTGGTGGCAAGCAGGGGCTGCTCTTCACTGCGGTGCGAGGGTCTCTCATTGCAATGGTTTCTCTTGCTATGGATGGAGCACAGGCTCTAGGCCTCTGGGCTTCAGTAGTTATGGTTCACAGTCTCAGTAGCTGTGACACACAGGCTTACTTGTCCCTCGGCCTGTGGGTTCTTCCTGGACCAGGGATTGAACCCTTGCCTTCTGCACTGGCAGGTGGGATTCTTTACCACTGAGCCACCAGGAAGCCCTTGGTCTTACTCTTTAGTGCATTTCTCTTCCATTGCACAGAAATATCAGGAAAGCAAACTAACCTGCATTTTAACCAGTGTGCAGTGCATTTCGAAGAATTAGCTACTCAGATACATCTTCCAGGTGATTGGGAGTTAGGTGGATCTAGTCACAGTGTGACCAAGCTCCTCTCACAGTCAAGACAAGAAACAGTGCTCCGTCTGGCTCTCCAACCAGTCCTTTTGAGCTATTACATTTGCCTGCATGGTCTTTTTCTTCCTCCTCTAGTCCCAGTTCTGTCTTCGATTGTATATGTAAGGATACTGAATGATTTCCTTTACTATACCTTGATTTCTAAATTATTCAAATTAAATGGTTTTTCTGATGATAAGAGAAATATATTTAGCTTTTCAAATGAAAATCATAAGCACATTCCAGCATCACTTTATGAAGAGCCATGTGCTCCTCCTATAATCCTAGTGCTGAAAAGTACTATAGTGAGAACAGTTACTAAAACCCTATCTTATGACATGGGGGCCTCAGCAAGTTAACACATGTAGCAAAGTCTTGACTAGAAGTCAGCATTTCTGGTCCTTGGTTCTGAGCATCTTCCAGCCCAGATAACAGCACCCCCCGACCCCCACTCCTCTAACACAGGTTACCTGGAGCAGTGGTCCTCAATTCTGGTTGCATAGTGGAGTCATCTAGGGTGCTTTTAAAACACTGATGCTTGGACTCCCCTGGTGGTCCAATGGTTTAGACTCCATGCTTCCATCACATGGGGCTCAGGTTTGATCCCTGGTCAGGGAAATAAGATGCCTCATGGTGTGGCCAAAAAAAAAAAAAAAAGAGTTTGGGAATAAAACACTGATGCCTGAGTCTCATCCCCCAAAGATTCTTGTTCAATTATTCTGGGGTGCTGCTTGGACATCAGGCATTTAGAACCTCCCTGGGTGATTTTAATATGCAGCAGAGTATGGGGAGGAGAGGAGGTCTCATATTTACTCCTAATTCAACTCTGTGCTGTAGCTGCTGCCTGTTCCCATTCTCAAGCTCACTATAGACCACCTCACCACTCATGTCACATGTCACAGATGACCACCTTCTGGAACTCCTAGACCTGTTTTCTCCTCTCTCGGAGCTACAGAATGAACCTAGGGAAGGCTCAGCTTACTCTTACCATCCAGTTCTTTGATTTTGCCTACCAACACAATCCACGGCCAGATAGACTGAAAAGTTTGTCTACCTACAGGAAATTCAACACAGCCATTTTAAACCTATGCACACACATTAAATACAACTATTCCCAAAACAAACACTATGACATCTAGGAAAATGGTAATTAATGAGCCTATTTGCAGGGCAGGAATAGAGATCCAGACATAGAGAATGTACTTGTGGACACAGTGGGAGAAGGAGAGGGTAGAAGGAATTCAGAGAGTAGCATTAAAACAGATACGTTACTATATGTAAAATAGATAGCTAGTGAGAAGCTGCTGTATTGCAGAGGGAGCTCAGCCCAGTGCTCTGTGATGATTTAGAGGGGTGGGATGGTGGTGGGGTGGGAGGGAAGCACAAGTGTGAAGGGATATATGCATACCTAGATAGCATATTGAAAAGCAGAGACATTACTTTGCCAACAAAGGTCCGTCTAGTCAAGGTTATGGTTTTTCCAGTGGTCATGTATAGATGTGAGAGTTGGACGTGAAGAAAGCTGAGCACAGAAGAATTGATGCTTTTGAACTGTGGTGTTGGAGAAGACTCTTGAGAGTCCCTTGGACAGCAAGGAGATCCAACCAGTCCATTCTAAAGATGATCGGTCCTGGGAGTTCATTGGAAGGACTGATGCTAAAGCTGAAACTCCAATACTTTGGCCACCTCATGCAAAGAGTTGACTCATTGGAAAAGACCCTGATGCTGGGAGGGACTGAGGGCAGGAGGAGAAGGGGATGACAGAGGATGAGATGGCTGGATGGCATCACTGACTTGATGGACATGAGTTTGAGTGAACTCCAGGAGTTGGTGATGGACAGGGAGGCCTGGCTTGCTGCGATTCATGGGGTCGCAAAGAGTCGGACACGACTGAGTGACTGAACTGAACTGAACAGCTGGTTCACATCGATGTATGGTAGTAAAACTATTATCTCCAATTAAAAATAAATTTTAAAAAATTAAAATGACTATTCCCATGATCACAAGAAGAAAACCAAAAAGTGACACCTATTCTAGGAAGTTGTTTTACTGGATGTCTCATTATTGCTGGATTTATTCCAAAGTTTGGAATGATCGATGGTCTTCTAAGGACCAAATGCCTCTAAATAGTATCTGCTCTTGGGTTTTGTACAATCCCTGTCAGTTACCACTACTTGTCTCACCTTAATAGGTAATTAAGTCTACCACACTCTCCTTCTTCCATGCCATCTGCCCTCAACACACACACGTCCACAAGTCTGATCTACTAACTGAAGTCCAATCTACTAACTGCTGCAACATACTCAACAAGTTGTACTGGCTCTATGAAAATAGCATTTCTTGTTTCAAGTCAAAGCAGTGACAGTGTTTGGTTTTTCCTCCTGTTCTCTGTGCACCAAGGTTCCACCAATGACTAATAAAATGGTACACTAGATGACCTTCCACAATGTTTAAGTATACATACCCACAATAACTTTAAATATCAAGTTTTTTTTCCTTTCTCTGTTGCTTCTTTTTGAGATTAAATTTAATATTTGGACAGATCCTTCTTTATTCCCAGTGCATATGGCAGTGTGAGTTTTATCCTATCCAGAAAACCTCCTGGACATCAGAAGAGAAGGTATTTTTTCCTCTAGTTCGACCTAAAAAAATCCCAGCATTTATGTGCACCTGTTCTGTTCCAGGCCCTTTATTTACCAACTTATGTAATCCTCTTGGAACTTCGCTGGTGGTCCAGTGGCTTAAGACTCTGTGCTCCCAATGCAGCGGGCCCAGGTTTGGTCCCTGGTCAGGGAATTAGATCGCATGTGCCGAAATTAAGAGTTCACATATCACACAACTAAGACCTGGTGCAGTCATATAAATAAATAAAAATAAATATATTTTAAATGTATTAAAAAGAACTTATGTAATCCTCTTAATAAGTCCAGTTTCACAAATGTTACTATTGAGGTTCAGAGAGATTTATCAGCTTGCCCAAAGGCACACAGCTATCATGGATAAAGAAAACAATTTATGTGATACAAACTTTTTTAAAACCTCATAAGCAGTTTCCGTTCCCAAGGGTCCAGAGAACTGTAAAGTGAGGCAGAAGGCAGGGGAATGTTTATGGGATGAAGAATAAAAAACAGGACGTAAGTATAGAGCCCAGAACTGCCTTGGTGTTTGGAGATTGGCTGACCAGATATGCTGTCAAGCAGAGCATTCACAGGGACACAAACATTATCTAAGGTTTGGTTTACTGACATGCCCCCTCCCAGAGCAGAAACAACTCCATACTGAGCTTAGAAATGTGTGTCAATGCTACAGAGTCAAAGATCAGCTGTTCAAAGCCAGCAAAGCTGCTCCCAAACATCCCACTCTCACCATTAAGTCAAATAGTCTTACAGATCTGTTCAAAGGAGAACACAATACATGTGAAGCCATTCTGAAAACAGAAGCATACTCCAGATAAACGGAAGGTCATGCTATCATATCTATTAATGGCTTGGTATTCACTTGCTTGTTTCTGATACCCAACTTAGTTACTGCTACTCACTTAGGCAATGCTCCTGACAAATCTTGCCCCTTTGGATGCTGTAACACTCTGCTTTTCCAAAGTGTCATATTTGGGAGACATTCTGAGAATGTTATGCAGAAGTGGGCTTTGCCTGTGAAAATAGCCACTGCTTCTGTCATTATAAATCCAATCTATTGAGGATTTAATTTACCAGCACTGTGCTAAATATTTCACATGTGTCATCTTATTTGCTCTTTCGAATAATGTGGGGACAAATCATATTTTTCTTTTCATCTCTCATCTTACAGGGAAGGAAACTGAAGCTCAGTGGGGTTACTTAATGTGTCTGGAATTTCACAGGTGGACATCTCCACATAACCCCCAAATCCTCCCACTACTTTAAAGGTTTCCAGTGCCCCTAAAAACATTGCTTCTGTCGCAACCTTACTTCTTTTTTTTACCATGAGGCATGTGATATCTTAGCTCTCTGACCAGGGATTGAACCTGCACCCCCTGCATTGAAAGGTGAAGTCTTAAATGTTGGACCACCAGGGAAGTCTGAAGCCTGCCTTCTTGACACTGCTTAATCCAGAAATTTTCAACTCTGTCTGCTTATTAGAGTTACCTGACCAGATATCGAAAATGCAGGTGCTGAGTACTCAGTAATTTGTAAAAGCTCATTGGATGATGCTAACTTGGAGCCAGGGTTGGAACAAGTGGTTTCATTTAATACCAGCAAATAAATCAGGGCCACAAGATGGGGAAGAGGCTGGAACACGTTTCCGCAGCCCAGTGAAAACAGAGAAGTTTTCATGGCTAGAATACATAAAACCCAGAAATACTTTTTACCCTATGAGCCCCTGGGTATGTGAGAGCTATTGAGTCTTGGCTCCAAGCTCCACGTGCACCCGTCTTTTCTGCTTTGTGACTCCGCAGCGGGTTCATTTCCCCTTGACCAACCAGCCGATGTTAAGCTCTGCCAGTAGAGGGCGCTGGAGAAGGAAGAAGCCTTCTTTTGCTCAGTCAGCAAGCCAGCCTCTCCGTGTGCAGGTGACCCCCAAGTCTACACCACACTGCTGGGCAGTTCCCAGGGTTCTAGAATCGCCCTGATCATGCGGCCAGGGCGTGCAGCCACAGTGGTTAAGTCTCAGCTTTGCAGGCTCTCCTTAAAGTCTTTCCCTGTTCACCCTCCCCTCAGTCCCAGGGGTGGAAGCTCTTCTCTGCAGGGTTCTCTTCCACTCCCCAGTAAACAATTATAGTCAGTCCCCTGCATACGAATGAGTTCTGTTCCAAGAGCATGTTTGCAAGCCCAACAAGATTAGCCTACGTAGCCAACTAAGACAATGGGTTATAGAGTACTGTACTGTAATAGGTTTATAATATTTTTTCACACAAATAATACATAGAAAACACACACACACACATTTTTAATCTTTCAGCGCAGTATCTTGAAAAGTACAGTAGTATAGTACAAGAGCTAGCACATGGGCTGGCATCAAGTGGACAGGCAAGAAGAGTTACTGACTGGAGGAGGTGGGAGATGGTGCAGCTGAAGGATCGTCAGCAATAGGAGATGGAGGGCAAGCTGAAATTTCACTCACACCTGATGTTGATGGCATGGGTTCTGGTTCCTTGCTGGATTCAGTGCTGTCTAGCCGCTTGAAAAAAATGATCCAGTGATGTCTGGATAGTAGCTCTTTCTCTCTCATCATAGATGGGATGGTAGCACTGAACTGCGTTCTGAACGGCTGCTGCGTCCTTCTTTGTGCTGTTCTGTATTTGAGACCTATGCCTCAAAAACTAACAGAGCCTCCTCAAGTAGAAGTGACTCACATGACTGGACGTAGGAATGCACGTTCACACCTTTGAAAGTTCACAACCTAAAGGTTTGTATGTAAGGGACTTACTCAGCTACTCAGGAAACATTCTTCAAGTTCAGTTTTCTCCATTTAGATAACTGGCTGTGGTTTCTCTTTCCTTACTGAACACCAGTGGCTACATTAGTGAAAGTCTCTCAGTTGTGTCCTGCTCTCTGCGACACCATCTGTAGCCTGCCAGGCTCCTCTGTCCAAGGAATTCTCCAGGCAAGAATACTGGAGTGGGTAGCAGTTCCCTTCTCCAGGGGATCTTCCCAACCCAGGGATAGAACCCAGGCAGGTCTCCCACATTGCTGGTGGATTCTTTACCAGCTGAGCCACAAAGGAAGCCCAAGAATACTGGAGTGGATAGCCTATACCTTCTCCAGGGGATCTTCCTGATCCAAGAATTGAACTGGAGTCTCCTGCATTGCAGGTAGATTCTTTACCAGCTGAGCTATCAGGGAAGCCCGATGTGTACACTGGGTTACATCAAAAACTTGTTTTCTGCATCCATCACTCTCTTGATAACCTGGCTGCCAGAGCACAAAGTGGAGATGGAGGAAAAGCTTCGCACAGGATCCCCCATGAAGCCTGAATAAGCATGTCCCTTTTAGACAAATAACAGATGTTGTATTTCTGGAAAAAAAAATCTCCTGGGTTTTGTAGGAATATGGGGATCTAACTCAATTGATGATTTTAGTTAAGAAAAGACTCCATAGACTTCTTTGTGACAGTTAACACTAGAATTTTGCTTTGCTTCCATTGCTTTATCACATCAGTAGGAGAATTCAAGTTAATTAACTTGCAAGCTGAATATTATTAGGAGACATTATTTCCTGACAACTTTATATAAATTATATTTACATAAGATGAGTTACATAATATATAATTTATAATTAATTTTCTACATGACTTAATAATAATTTATATAAGTAAATGCTTATGCTTTCATGTTTTATATTGATTCTGGTGATTGTGGTGGCAGTGGGGGAGAAAAGGAAGGCTTAATCATTTTGCCTGTGTCTCTTTTTATTAGAGTAAACTTATTGGAAATTTTTGATAAAACTGGTGGTGGTGGTGGTGGTGGTTTAGACTCTTGCAACCCCATTGACTGTGGTCTGCCAGGCTTCTCTGTCCTTGGGATTTTCCAGGCAAGAATACTGAAGTGGGTTGCTATTTCCTCCTCCAGAGAATCTTCCCGACCCAGGGATCAAAGTCTCCTGTGTCTCCTGTATTGGCAAGCAGATTCTTTATCACTGAGCTACCTGGGAAGCCTAAAAGCAGAGGTTTAAAGCAGATGGAGGCTGACTCAACGAGGCTGTCTTCTCTTCTCCGTCATTCTGTGCTCAGTTATGTCTGACTCTTTGTGATCCCATTCACTGTAGCCCACCAGACTCTTCTGTCCATGGAATTTTCTAGGCAAGAATACTGGAGTGGGTTGCTGTTTCCTCCTCCACGGGATCTTCCCTATCTGGAGATCAAACCCACATCTCTGGCATTGGCAGGCAGATTCTTTACTGCTGAGCCACCTAGAAACCCCTTGTTAAAGCTGCTAAGTGGCTTTGGTCGTGTCCGACTCTGTGCAACCCCATAGACGGAAGCCCACCAGGCTCCCCCGTTCCTGGGATTCTCCAGGCAGGAACACTGGAGTGGGTTGCCATTTCCTTCTCCAGTGCATGAAAGTGAAAAGTGAAAGTGAAGTCGCTCAGTTGTGTCCGACTCTTAGTGACCCCATGGACTGCAGCCTTCCAGGCTCCTCTGTCCATGGGATTTTCCAGGCAAGAGTACTGGAGTGGGGTGCCATTGCCTTCTCCTTATTAAAGCTAGTCTGCTCCAAATCAACAATGATCACAAAACTTGGGTGAGGACTCTGGGAAGGATTCATGGGTGAGGCTTACATGAAGGTTCTAGGGGGAAAAGCTGGGTTTCCACTGCTTCTACTTATTTTTATTAATTCATCCATTTACTGTCTGCTGTACACCAGACATTGTTCTAGAGGTTAAAGAAGAAACAACTTGCAAAAAAAGAAAAATAGTCCTTCCATCAAGAAACTCCCATGCTAATTCTTATTTGGGCAGAGCCTTGGAAAATCATATGTGGTCCCAGCAAACACTGGGATTGACTTCCAGGCAGGACACTGTATCTGGCCCCACATTTCCTGGTCACAAGAAGTGTTCACTGTGCCTGGGGTGCCAGCTCCAATGGAGTACCAGCTCCTGGGATATCAGCCTTTGCATCCGGAATGATGCATTAATTCCTCTTCAGGGAAGGGGTTCTCTTCCAGACAGATTCATTTTCAGGACCGCCTCCACAACAAAGGATGAAAACCATACCTGGATGGAAGTGAAAAAATAGATACATTGATATATAAGAGTATGAAGAACTCTGGAATTGGGGGGGTGGAGACAGAAAGAGGTAAGTGACATAGGAAGAGAAATTGCTTCCACACAGTTGTCTTTCTGAGTCTCACAACATCCCTGACAGATAGGCAGGGAGATAGTATTATTATCATATTATGGATGAGAAAACCGGGATAAGGGAGTCTTCCAAGGTGAAGCTGTGAGTAAAAAGTGAGTCCCAGATTTTCCAACCCAGTGTTCTCTCCATGGCACCAGGCTCCTTGCATGATGATTGACTGACATGGACAATTGCAGGAGTTTTTTTTTTTTTTAATGTAACATAAGATGATGAAGGATGATGAGACAGAAGTGAAGGTAAAATGGAACCAAGTATAGCGACACTTACTCCTTGGAAGGAAAGTTATGACCAACTTACACAGCATATTAAAAAGCAGAGACATTACTTTGCCAACACAGGTCCGTCTAGTCAAAGCTATGGCTTTTCCAGTAGTCACAAAGGGATGTGAGAGTTGGACTATAAAGAAAGCTGAGCGCCGAAGAATTGATGCTTTTGATCTGTGGTACTGAAGACTCTTGAGAGTCCCTTGGGCTGCAAAGAGACCCAACGAGTCCATCCTAAAGGAGATCAGTCCCGGGTGTTCATTGGAAGGACTGATGTTGAAGCTGAAATTCCAATACTTTGGCCACCTGATGCGAAGAGCTGACTTATTTGAAAAGATCCTGATGCTGGGAAAGATTGAGGGCAGGAGGAGAAGGAGACAACAGAGGATGAGATGGCCGGATGGCATCACCAACTCAATGGACATGAGTTTGAGTAAATTCCGGGAGTTGATGATGGACAGGGAGGCCTGGCATGCTGCAATTCATGGGGTTGCAAAGAGTCGGACACGACTGAGCGACTGAACTGAACTGAACTGATGGAGACAGATGCACATTTTCCTTATGACTTCGACTGAGTCACTACTACAAGGCCTTCAGATGAAGAAAACCACCTGGCAGATCCTTTCAAAACATTTGCCTGCAAGAGCTGAATCGTATGAAACCACAGAACTCATGCTGGCTCTTCTGAGTTGTGGTGCTGACATGTAATGGCACAGAAGTTCCTGGAGAAACAGTGAAGTGAAGGCTGCATTTTAGCCACATTTCTGCTCATCTTGTAACCCGAGCTCCCCCATATCTGAGCTTGTCCTCAGGCCCCTCGTTACCCTGTGTCGCTCCCCCGCCATCCTGCTAAGTCAGCAAATACAGATGTTGTCCTAGGGGCTAAAAATGTGCCAGATTCTAGCTGGGGCATTGACTTGCTAGAACCTCCTGATATTTCCGGTTCTAAAGTACCTCTTCCCCACCCTTTAGCATCTGTAGGTTGGCGGTCACCTCTGTCCCATGTCACTCTGCGACTCACTGCCATTCCTGTCTAAGTGGGAAAGATGGGTGAATGAGGGGCCCCTAGGCTGCCCACAGCCACTGGAGGATTCATTTCATCCTCCCTAAACCCAGCCTCGGCCATCGAGATACTCTCAAGGCACACTGATAACCAAGGGGACCGAGAATATAGGCGACCCTAAGTATCAGAAGATGAAGCTCCTGGCTTGCTCCAGCACCATTGTTCTCACACCCTGTCCTCGCCCCGTGGGTTCTGAGCCATGATGGCTTTGACCTACCTGGGGTAAACCCTAGAGAAGCAGAATTCAAAGGAACATTTGCAAAAATGATTGACAGGAGGGGAACAGCAAAGACCACAACTCATTTGGAAGAGGGATCTTCTCAAGAGAGTTGGGGGAAAGGATTGAATGCTTCACTACACAATTATGTGAGGCTTGAAGAAGGGAGGGGAGAAGAAAAGCCAATGTAGACACAAGCATACACCCTCCCCTGTGCTTAAGGTGCCCTTCCCAGTAACAGAACAAAACTAAACCATGGAAAGTCAAATCTTCCTTTTGCATACAAAGGTGAATGTCAGACATGGGTCGGGCTTCTGTTTTCTATTTAAACCTTTCTCTTCCTTCTGAGCTTTTGTCTCTAACATGCCTTAGGCTGAACTCGTTGAGAGTTAAGAGAGAGAATCCTAGTGTCAGAATCCCCAGGAAGGAAGCCGATGGGCGTTCTCCACAGTTACAGAGTCAGACAGACCCAAGACTTCAAGGGAATGCTTTCCTTGTTAGTGCAGGCTGGCACCCTGCCTGGCTGCGGAAAGGCCAGATCAGCTCTCCCCTCTCACTGACTTCTTGCCCTTGGAGTCTTGGCTTCTAAAAAAGAGGGAGCCGCAGTGCAAGCATGGAGGCGCGTTAACTCCGGTGATGCTTCAGGAAGGGCCATGGAGCCTCCTACTTGGGCTTCTCCCTTTGCAACCTGGTCCCCGGCTCCCTTGAATTTGCACTACCTTCTTAGTAACTCTGCCAGTTGAAGGAGAGCCCTGGTTTTCAGGCTGTAGTTAATACAGTGTTTCCCATCTTCTGCCATTGCTCAGGGCCGAAGCTTATTCCTTGGCATCAATTGGGAAAGTAACAGGCTTCCTGAACCCCCATCACAGCAGCCGCTGCATCACATGGGGGCCGGGACTCGGCAGGCGGTATTCAACCCATAATAACTCCCTGTTCTTTTCCCAATTATCCCAAACCAATAGGTCTAACGCCGGCTCCATGTTTTGCCTTTGCAATTTAGATGCCACAGGTAGCTTCCTGTTTGGATGGTTGAGAAAGGAAAATAATAAGCTTGCTTTGCTCGGGCCGCTGCGGTGGGTGTTCCAGCGTCCTGGGGCTTCACAGCCTGGGTCTATCAGACCCATTTAATGCCCTTTCTTTCCAATCACAAATGCAAACCCTTCCTGGGTGGAGTTTGGCGGGGGTGGACCATCTGCAGCAGAACAGAGCAGAGCCACTGCCGGAGGCCAACAGCAAGAAGGAAGCGGAGCACAAAGGAAACCGCGATGGAGGCTGGGGCCCGGGAAGCTGGAATCGGGCCTGATCCTGAGATCCTCCCGCCCCCGCAATAAATAGCCCCTCCAATAGGAAAAGCCCTTTGTGTGCACAGACCAACTGCGTTTCCACCACATCCCTGTGAGGCCGGGGGTTCAATGCACACAGCAAAAACGTTGTCTTTAGATGTTCATGCTGCCCTGTGGGTTGGTGAAGGGTAGCATCATCCGCTTCCAGCGGAAGGAGAAACTGAGGCATCCCGGGTTCGGGGACATGCCAGAGGTGGCTCAGTTCAGCAGTGAGGCAGTCCTGCCTCATTGACACAGATGTTCGGTTCGGAACACGTGGTCGGGCGTTCTGTGTAACTGCATCTCATGTACCCCAGGATGGCTGAGGGGTTGGATGGGTGAACCGACTGGGTGGCTGACTCGGTATCCCAGTCCTAAGGCTTCCTACTCAGCATGAGGGTGAACCAGAGGGAAGCATGTGAGTCCCGTCAGCTCACCCGGCAAGGCTGCTCCTTGGTTCCCCCGAAGGAGCTTTCAGCTTAATGGACTAGAACTGAGCTCCGTCCCCACCTCGACCTTGAGGTGAATGAATTCCCAGCAGAGATGGGGCCTCTCCCCTCTTTAGGAGAACTGGAACTTAGGTGCAGAGGGGGCTATGCTCCTCTGAGACCTTGCTGCAGGGCAACGGTTCTTGAGGTGGGGGCTCAGGAGAGCCACAAGGCGGAGCCCTGGTGTCTTGAATGGGGGTGTTTTTAAAGTGATAATGTCCGCATATCTTGGTATAGTGGGGATGGATGTGTGGTTATTAGTGGTGTTTGATTAAAATTTAACTTCAGAGCAAAAGGAAAAAAAATTAGAGTGAGTCACCTGGAACTTTGGGGATAGATAAGTTCGCACACCCTCTGCCTCTTCCTCCCTGTGTTCAGTTTCCATTCCTCTGCGCATTCAGGCTCAAAGTCGGGGTCGTCTTTGACTCTCCTTGTGCCCCTGGGTCAGTCAGTTATCATGTTCTGTCACATCTGCTTCTGGAACGTGCCTAAATGCCTTCCCTGGCCTCCCTTGTCCGGGTCGGGCCCTCCAAATTTACTGGGGACAATGGCAGTGGTGTCCTGAGGGCTCTTCCCCTGCCAGAGCCCCTCAGGCCAACCTTCCCTTCAAATTTGCTAGGCATGGGACTTCCCTGGCAGCCCAGTGGCTAAGACTTCCCATTTCAATTTAGGCGGTGCAGGTTCGATCCCTGGTCGAGGAGCTAGGATCCCACATACCTCATGGCAAAAAAACCAAAACATGAAACAGAAACAATATTGTAAAAAAATCAACAAAGTCTTTAAAAATGGTCCACGGTATAAAGAAAAAAAAAAAAAAAAACCTACTAGGCTTGCCTTCCAGCACCAAGTGACCCCGGCCGTTTTCCAACAGAAACCACCTAGCTCCGAACTGCCTCCCAGTGAAGTTGGACCTCTCCCCTGACATCATAACCTGGCCTCCCTCTCTGGCCTCCTGTCTAGCATCCACAGTCTTCAGTCACACCCCTTCTGCCTGCTTTCATGCACTTATTCCTGTGTACACCCCAACCCCCACTGTGTAGGGAAAAGCCCTCCTGTATGTCAGTTCTCCTCTACTCTGTCATTGACACTACCGTGACCAGACGGGTGGGATCTCCCTCATCAAGCTGTGTTCTACAATTCGACTCGGTTCAGATGCTATGACCTGGGGACAGCATCAGGTCCTACAGGCTAAGGACTCAGCCCCACAAGACTGTCCTCTCTCTCCACTGCAGATGCCCGTTGTAAGTCCAGGCTGCCACTTACGCTTCTAACTGACCAGCTATCAATCAGAGGTTACTAGGAACTCCACTGCAGTTTCGATTAATTGGCTAGAGTGGCTCACAGAACTCAGTAGCAGTTTACTTACCAAATCATTGTTGTTTAGTCACTAAGTCATATCCGACTCCTCTGTCCATGGGATTTCCCAGGCAATAATAATAATAATAATAATGGAGTGGGTCACCATTTCCTTCTCCAGGGGATTTTCGCAACCAAGGAATCAAACCCACATTTCCTGCATTGGCAGGTGGATTCTTTACCACTGAGCCACGAGGGAAGAATTTACCTGATTACCAGTTTATTATAAAAAGATACAACTCAGGAACAGCTGGATGGAAGAGATGCTCAGGGAAGAGGGTCACTCTCCTAGCACTGCTGCCTGTTCACTAAACCAGAAGCCCTCCAAAAACCATTGTTCAGGATTTTCACAGTGGCTGCTTTATGTCAGCATGACTGATAAACACATGGACCACAGCTGATTAAGTCAGACTCCAGCCCTCTCTCTTCCCGGAGATGGAGGTGAGGATGAAGTCACTCGGAAAGTTTCAACTCTCTGGTCACAGAGCTGGTTCCCATCCTGCAGTTTTTTAGGGCCTTTGTAAATATCATCTCATGAACATAAACTTCCCTCATAGCTCAGTTGGTAAGTAATCCGCTTGCAATGCAGGAAACCTCGGTTTGATTCCTGAGTTAGGAAAATCCCCTGGAGGAGAGCATGACAACCCACTCTAGTATTTTTGCCTGGAGAATCCCATGGACAGAGGAGCCTGGTGGACTACAGCCCATGGGATCCCAAGAGTTGGACATGACTTAGCAACTAAACCACCACCAACATAAACTCAGATGTGTATTATGGATAACAAAAGACACCTTTATCTCTCTGATCACTTATGAAATTCTAAGGTTTTAGAAGCTCTGTGCCAGGTAAGGGGATGAACACCAAGTATACATCTCTTATTATAAATCACAATAGCCTACTTCCTCTATCCCATAAAATGCCACCTAAAATATCTTCCGTAAGACATTGACAGGCAGATTCTTTACCACTGAGCCAGTCACTGGCCTCTCCTTCCTGTGATCCCACATCTCTCTCACACCACTTGCTTCCCACCTGTTCTCAAAAAGATCGCAACCAGATCTGGAGGTCCTGAGTGAGAGAGACCACTAACTCACTACTCCAGGATGTGACCAGGGGCTTAGCAGAGAGTACCGATGGAAACAAAGTCTGTTAAGTTAAATGGAAAGTCTGGGGGCAAAAATGTCAACTTTGCCTTTTTTTCATACCTTTATCATCCCTTTCATCTCCTCCTTTCCTTCCTTGTGTCAACTAAAAAAAGATGCAAAATGCAAGAGTTTCGAGTTAAATTTTATTTGGGGCAAAATGAAGACTGCAGTATGGGAGACAGCACCCAGATAGTTCTGAGAAAGTGCTCCAATGAGGTAGTGGGGGAGGTCAGTATAATTTTGGTGAAGGGGGAGTTCAGTGCAATCAAGCACGTATTTTACAAAAGGTTTTCTGCTCGTGCCAAGGAGCTGATGTCAACATGAGGGGATTTAGTGCTTTTATAAATATGAAGAGATGCAAGGATTGGGATCATAAAACCATGAAAATATCTAACTATCTAAAGACCTGTTCCAGCAATTTCCCTGGAGCAGAGTGCCTTACTTGCCACCCTGAACTCTCTTCAGGGCATGTTGAAGGTCAACAGTTGCAGCAGCAGAGGGCTCAGTCTTTGCAGAGGCAGATGGCAAATGCTCTTGGCAAGTGCCAATTTGTAGTTTGCACTTGGAACAAATAACTGAGCATCTACTATATGCCAGGTAAATGCTTGTTGCTAAAGATACAGCAGTGATTAGACTTGACAAAAATTTTTTCTCCAGCAGAGCTTAAGGTCTGATGAGAGGAGGCAAAAGATAAACCAAACATGTGACAGATTTAGTTCACTGAATGATAATTAATGTTGTGTTGAAAAGTAGAACAGGAAAAGGGGGAGTGAGTCCAGAGGAAGTGGCCAGAAAGGCTTCCCAGAGATGGTTCCTTAAGAGCAGAGTAAAAATGAACTATGCATCAGCTTAGAGAATAGCATTCTGTGAACCTAAAACAAGAAAACAGCCACTTATTTTACCAGCAAAATGGATTTATTCAGTAGCAACAAAGAATTGCAGTTCAGGACATGCAGCTTTGAGGACCATAGGCAAGATGAGTGAAGCAAAGGAGAGGAAACTGTTTTATAGAGGAGAAGGGGAAGTTGGGAGGGGCTGTTGTAAACAAAAAGTCTATTGGAGGAAACTGGGAAGTTGAAGTATAGTGACTTTTCATTGGCTGAGCTGTTGCCAAGGAAGGAGAAAATCTTTCTTCCTCCTGCTGGCAGTTGTACAGTCACTTCCTGCTGGAGACTATATCCTAGTCACTTCTACTGTATCCCCTGGGAAGTATCCCAGTCACTTCCACTTCAAACGGCATGTGCTTGGGAGCGCCCCCTTCTGTCCTGCTGACTCCATTTTAGTGAGTTTTCCTTTGATTAGTTATCACCTTTCCGAGCGGAAAGAATGGCCAGTGCAAGGCTCAGTGGATGGGATATGCATGGTGTGTGGGAAGTGCTGGGTGAGAAGGAAAGACAGGAGGGAGAGTTTGTTTGAATTCTCTCTTTTTCCCTTCTACCTTCACTGTCTTCTAAGAGAGGCTCACCTTCACGGCAGGAAATCAGTATCATCAGTGCCAGTGGCTTAGACTGGTCAAAGCCTGGCTCCCATTCCCTGCATCCCAGTCAGTGGAAGGCACACCAATCCTGGGTATGTGATATAACAGAGGGCCTAGATTCTTTGAAAAGTCCCCATTTACCAGTTAATTGTGGTGCTAACATAGCATTTGGATTAATGTCCAGCTTTCTATAGCTATGGCATTTCAGCATATGGCGTGTGACTGATTCCCAGGTGCAGAGTATCTAGATGCAGAGGGAAATCAGATGGGAATGGAGAAACCAAAGGGAATGGCAGAAAGCCCTGCAGCTAGTGAAGGGCAGGGAACACATTCTAAACTTCAGGGACAATGCAGTAGCTGTGTCCAACAGAGCTGGGTTGACCATGCCAGCAACACCAGGGTGTTTGGACACGGGTCATTGATGGATTCAGAGAAGGCAATGGCACCCCACTCCAGTACTCTTGCCCGGAAAATCCCATGGATGGAGGAGCCTGGTAGGCTGCAGTCCATGAGATCGCTAAGAGTCGGACACGACTGAGTGACTTCACTTTCACTTTTCACTTTCATGCATTGGAGAAGGAAATGGCAACCCACTCCAGTGTTCTTGCCTGGAGAATCCCAGGGACAGAGGAGCCTGGTAGGAGGCCGTCTCTGGGGTCGCACAGAGTTGGACACAACTGAAGCGACTTAGCTGCAGCAGCATTGCTGGATTCCTATGTTGACATTGGGCAGGCATCTGATCTTGGGTTCCCTCTTTATACAACAAGGGAAGATCTTACCGGTGGCCTGTTTTGCCCATGCTTCTCCTGCCCTTTGACATGTCTGGATGTATCTTTACTTCCAACCTCTTTCACGCCAGTGTTTGTGTGTCTGCTCAGTCATGTACAACTCTTTGCGACCTCATGGACAGTAGCCCACCACACTCCTTGGTCCATGGGATTTCCCAGGCAAGAATGCTGGAGTAGTTTTCCATTTCCTTCTGTAAGGATCTTCCCGACCCAGGGATCAAACTGAAGTCTCCCATGGCTCCTGCATTGCAGGCGAGTTCTTTATCACTTGAGCCAAGCCACCGGGGAATCCGTTCACACCAATGATTCTGGTGCAAAGCCATCATTGCTGAGGAGGGTCTGATCACCCAGAGCTCCATGTCACAGGGTCAGTCTGTGCAGGGTCTCTATGTCCAAATCCTGGCGATGCTGGCTGGACTGCAGGCAGCCCTGCTTGAAGTTTTATATGCACATTGTCTCTTAGTTTTAAGGATTTCTATCTGGCCCTCAATGGAGACCCACACTCGAATGTTCCAGCTCACTGCAGCACCTGGCACCAAGATTTCTCACCTGATGGAAAGTAGCCTTCAACATTTTCATATTTGCCTTCATAATGTGCGGTGCTGTGCTCTGCTAAGTCGCTTCAGTTCTATCTGACTCTGTGTGACCCCATGGACTGTAGCCCACCAGGCTCCTCTGTCCATGGGATTCTCCAAGCAAGAATACTGGAGTGGGTTGCCGTCCCTCCTCCAGGGATCTTCCTGACTCAGGGATCAAACCTACGTCTCTTATGTCTCCTGTATTGGTAGTTGGGTTCTTTACTGCTAGTGCCACCTGGGAAGCCCTTTGCCTTCATAATAGTCACAGTCAAACTGTCTACAAAGATATAACACCAGATCCTTGTGTCACATAATCCCCACCATGCTGCGGGTGAGGCTTTGCTGTTGTTGTTCCCATTTTATAGATGAGAAAGTGTTATGTAAACAGCTATGTAATACTCTATGGATCTTTGTGTTTATCATTTCCATATCATTAAATGATTATATGCTTTGGGGTTCTTTGAGATGAGAAAAAAATAATTATTCCATATTTAACTGAATACCAGACAGCAGGCTAGGTACTTTGCATTTTCAAGTTTAATCACACAGTAAGGCTATGAGATTACCGCTCAGGCCTGCCCAGTGGCTCAGTGGTAAAGAACCCACCTGTCAGTGCAGGAGATGCAGGTTCAATCCCTAGTCTGGGAAGATCCCCTGGAGAAGGAAATGGCAACCCACTCCAGTATTTTTGCCCACAAAATCCCATGGACAGAGGAGCCCAGTGGGCTATAGTCCATAGGGCCACAAAGAGTTGAACGTGACTTAACGACTAAACAGCAACAACAATGCTATAAGGCAGGTATTCTCATCGTCATGTTCACCATGGAGGAAACAAAAGCTCAGAGATGTTAAAGAGCTTTTTTGCAGCTGCACAGCTCGTGGGTAACAGAACTGGGATTCAGGTCTGTCTGCCTTCTCAGCCCGTGTGTTCCTGTAACACCTCCCCTCCAGAATCTGGAGAAGGAGGACCCCTCCCAGTGGAGGAAGCATGGAAATTCTAAGATGATATGAAAAAACATCGTGCTGGGACTTCAGGGTGAACGGTCACTCTAGCAATGGGGCTGCTCTCTGTGAAGTGTGCCCACAGCACACCTGGGGGTTACTCTAGGGGTGACAAGGAAGCCCTGGATCCAGAAACAGATTATAAG
>NW_011494962.1:4111167-4113471 GCF_000754665.1 Bison bison bison | reverse complement strand
AGAGAGTGAAAGATAAAGGAGCACAGGAGTTCAGGTGCAAGGTCATTCACTCAAAAGTGGGTCATTTTTTTCCATCTTGTTGAAGCCTCAGGGAGCTCTGATGCGCAGCTGCTCACCCAGAGGCAACCACGGGCCCTCCCCTGGTCTCCGACTCTCCTCCTGACAGTTCTGGTTCTCCTCGGCCTGCCTCCCTCTTCCTGGTACACAGTCTGTCCTGTATGGAGAAACGCCTGTCCTCCAGGCCTAGGTCCACACTCAGCTATACTCAGATCTCTTAATTTCCATCACTGACAAGTCTCAGGAAAAGTGGCCACATGAATTTAGCTAATGCGTATTGAGCAGTGATGAGGCTCTGTTCATTGGGCCAAGTGATTTGCACTTTTTTTTTCAGTTTCTCACAATGACCCAGTGAGACAGGAACTGCACAGTGAAAGGGAAGTGGAAGTTGCTCAGTCATGTCCAACTCTCTGCAACCCCATGGACTGTAACCCACCGGACTCTTCTATCCGTAGGATTTCCCAGGCAAGAATACTGTAGTGGGTGGCCATTTCTTTCTCCAGGGGATCTTCCCAACCCAGGGATCGAACCTGGGTCTCCTGCATTGCAGGCAGATCTTTACCGTCTGAGCCACCAGGGAGAAAGGAACCTTTAGGTCAGTTCAGTTCAGTCACTCAGTCGTGTCCGACTCTTTGCGACCCCATGAATCGCAGCACGCCAGGCCTCCCTGTCCATCACCAACTCCCAGAGTTCACTCAGACTCACATCCATTGAGTCAGTGATACCATCCAGCCATCTCATCCTCTGTCCTCCCCTTCTCCTCCTGCCCCCAATCCCTCCCAGCATCAGAGTCTTTTCCAATGAGTCAACTCTTCGCATGAGGTGGCCAAAGTACTGGAGTTTCAGCTTTAGCATCATTCCTTCCAAAGAAATCCCAGGGCTGATCTCCTTCAGAGTGGACTGGTTGGATCTCCTTGCATTGGCCACATCAAAATATCTCTTTAACATGCCTGTTATTTCAAGCTGAAAGCAATCAAGGCTCAAAAGATTCAGGAAGACCCTTTGACCTTCCCCCTAACTACCTGAAAGAATTTAAATTGAGGGCCTGTTCCTAGAATTTCCAGGGGATAATTACCAGAGAGATCTGCAAAGAACATGGGCTGGGTGTGATGGGGGACACTGGGCAGGGCGTGGAGCCCAGGGTCCTCTCTGTGTCCTGTGGTCTCTGCGGGGCCCAGCAAACATTTATTTACCAAACATCTGCTTTTCCATCTTTATGTCAATTGCCTTCCTCCCCTTTGAAGTTCCAAACCACCACCCCCAACATCCGCTTTTGTCCTTATCTGGTGCTGCTATTTAAGGGGAGGGCTTCAGACATTTTGGCCACACAGTTTTCCTGGGTCTCTCCTGTGTGTACATGTTATTAAACTTTTGTCTGATTTCCTCATGTCAGTTTAATTCGTAGACCTCTCAGAAAGAGTCGCACATGACTGAAGCAACTTAGCACATAGCACACAGCAGAAGAACCTAGAAGGGACAGTTTTTTACTCTCTGACAGCACTATTATCACACCCACTTTAGGGACTGGCAGACTAAGAGTAGGGGGCTTCCCTGGTGGCTTGGCCGTAAAGAAACTCCTACAAGGCAGGAGACTAAGTTTCGATCCCTGGGTCAGAAAGGTCCCCTGGAGGAGGAAATAGCAATCTACTCCATTATTCTTGCCTGGAGAATCCCACTGACAGAGGGGCCTGGCGGACTATGGTCTGTGGGCTTGCAAAGAGTCAGACACAACTGAAGCGACTGAGCATGCACGCAAACCAAGAGTAACTTTAGTTACATCAGGGACTCCCGCAATCCAGGATCTAATGCCTGATGATCTGACGTGGAACTGATGTAATAACAGAAATAAAGTGCACAATAAATGAAATTGGTTTAATCATCCTGAAACCATCCCCCACCCCCCCACCTCCAATCAATGGAAAAATTGTTTTCTATAAAACTGGTTCCTGTCTTTTGGTTGGGGCATTCAACCCATTTACGTTTAAGGTAATTACTAATAAGTATGATCCCGTTGCCATTTACTTTATTGTTTTGGGTTCGAGTTTATACACCGTTTTTGTGTTTCCTGTCTAGAGAATATCCTTTAGTATTTGTTGGAGAGCTGGTTTGGTGGTGCAGAATTCTCTCAGCTTTTGCTTGTCTGAAAAGCTTTTGATTTCTCCTTCAAACTTGAATGAGATCCTTGCTGGGTACAATAATCTGGGCTGTAGGTTATTTTCTTTCATCATTTTAAGTATGTCTTGCCAT
>NW_011494962.1:4105143-4109497 GCF_000754665.1 Bison bison bison | reverse complement strand
TCTGCAGTGATTTTGGAGCCCAGAAAAATAAAGTCAGCCACTGTTTCCCCATCTATATGCCATGAAGTGATGGGACCAGATGCCATGATCTTAGTTTTCTGAATGTTGAGCTTTAAGCCAACTTTTTCACTGTCCTCTTTCACTTTCATCAAGAGGCTCTTAGTTCTTCTTTGCTTTTTTGCAATAAGGGTGGTGTTACTGCATATCTGAGGTTATTGATATTTCTCCTGGCAATCTTGATTCCAGCCTGTGCTTCCTCCAGCCCAGCATTTTTCATGATGTACTCTTCATATAAGTTAAATGAGCAGGGTGACAATATACAGACTTGATGTACTCCTTTCCCAGTTTGGAACCAATCTGTTGTTCAATGTCCAGTTCTAACTGTTGCTTCCTGACCTGCATACAGGTTCTCAAGAGGCAGGTCAGGTGGTCTGGTATTCCCATCTCTTGATGGGAAGAATTTTCCACAGTTTATTGTGATCCACACAGTCAAAGGCTTTGACATAGTCGTAAAGCAGAAATAGATATTCTTCTGGAACTCTCTTGCTTTTTTGATGATACAGCAGATGTTGGCAATTTAATCTCTGGTTCCTCTGCCTTTTCTAAAACCAGCTTGAACATCTGGAAGGTCACGGTTCACGTACTGCTGAAGCCTGGCTTGGACAATTTTGAGCATTACTTTACTAGCATGTGAGATGAGTGCAATTGTGCGGTAGTTTGAGCATTCTTTGGCACTGCCTTTCTTAGGGACTGGAATGAAAACTGACCTTTTCCAATCCTGTGGCCACTGCTGAGTTTTCCAAATTTGCTGGCATATTGAGTGCAGCGCTTTCACAGCATCATCTTTCAGGATTTGAAATAGCTCAACTGGAATTTCATCACCTCCACTAACTTTGTTTGTAGTGGTGCTTCCTAAGGCCCACATGACTTCACATTCCAGGATTTCTGGCTCTAGGTGAGTGATCACACCATCGTGATTATCTGGGTCATGAAGATCTTTTTTGTACAGTTCTTCTGTGTATTCTTGCCACCTCTTCTTAATATCTTCTGCTTCTGTTAGGTCCATACCATTTCTGTCCTTTATTGAGCCCATCTTTGCTGGGACTTTAGCCTTCTTGTTTTTAGTGTGCCAGTGCAAGCTCGCACACACACACACTCATTTACATCTAATGCTTTAGCTGCCAATCAGAACCTATTGTTTCCAAATATATACCTGTAAGCAGACCTATGTCTAAGCTCCAGAATAACATTTCTGCCTGCCTGTTACATGCATACCTGGGGGTCTCTTGGTAGGCTCAAATGCTTCCTCTCTAAATAAAACTTCTTGGGACTTCACTCGTGTGTGCAGTGGTTGACTCCCTGCTCCCAATGTACAGGCTAGGGTTCAACCCCTGGTCAGGGATTAGATCCCATATGCTGAAAGTAAGAGCCTACTTGCTGCAACTAAGAGCTGGTATAGCCAAAGAAATTTTTAAAAAAAATTTTTTTACTAAAATAAATAGAATTTGTTAGTTTGTTCCCTTCCCCGCTCCTCCTGCACCAATAGCTTAGCAAATGGCACAGTCATCTGCTGGGCCACCCAAAGCAGAAGCTAGGAGCCACTGTTCACACCTTCCACACTGTCACTCACTCTGTCCACTCAGCTGCTAAATGGCTCTCAAACCTGCCGCTCACCTTCACTTCCAGTTTCTGTTTCACCCACACTCCACACACTATCAGATGCTTTCCTGAAATATTACATTCTCTATGTCATTCAACAGCCAAACGTTCTGTCACAGCCCCATGTCACCTGCAAAATACAAAATAAACTCCTTTAAGTCACAAATCTCCTAATCAAGACCTGTCCACTCTGTTGCTCTATGTTCCATCCTCTTCCCAACCCCAGACGCTCCACTGATGGTCTTGCCTTCACACAGTTTCTTCTACGTGGAACATTCACCACTTTCTCCCCATTACCACCCCTCCCCCATCTTCTCCAGCTCCTCACTGTAGAAAATTCCTATTGCTCAGCAACATGTGGCCCCATCATCATTCCTTTATTTACTGATATGGCAGGTATTCTCTTCTTCCTGAGTTCCCCCAGGGCTTACTGGCTCACCAAAGGCTTTGGCTGCAATCTCTGACATTCTTTGTTTACGGATATGGCAGGGAATATTCCATTTATCACTTCAGTTTAAAATTTAGTATTACTGTGCCCCAAAGGAAAAATGTCCCACCCACTGAGGGAGGGCAAAGTGAAGACTTCCTTAATTGTGCCTGAGGCAAAAGGTGACAGGAATCATTTCTCAGAGAAGAAGTGATAGTGGGGCCAAGTCATAGTCTTAGTGAACGGGTAAGCCCTGGGGGAAACTCAGGAAGGGAAAGAATACCTGTCATCTAGCAGTCATCAGAGAGCTTCCCAGGTAGCTCAGCTGGTAAAAAATCTGCCTGCAATGCAGGAGACTCCGGTTTGATTCCTGGGTCAAGAAGTTCCCCTGGAGGATGGCATGGCAACTCACTCCAGTATTCTAGCCTGGAGAATCACCATGAAGAGAGGAGCCTGGCAGGCTACCGTCCACGGGTTGCAAAGAGTTGGACACGACTGAGGTACTAAGCACAGCACAGCACAGCAGTCATCAGATTGCAGCCACTTCCTACAGTGAGCCCTGAGGACACTCAAAATGTGAAAACACAGGAGACTGGCCCCAGATACCTGAGGTGCATACCAGAGGAATGATCTCAGTGAGCCCAGACTCTTGCATCTTCCTATACATAGAAAAGTACTAAATTCTTTAATTTGACAAATCTGGTTTTCTCTAATTAACGATAATCTTTTGATGCATCCGGTCCCATCACTTCATGGCAAATAGATGGGTAAACAATGGAAACAGTGACAGACTTTATTTTCTTGAGTTCCAAAATCACTGCAGATGGTGACTGCAGCCATGAAATTAAAAGATGCTTGCTCCTTGGAAGGAAAGTTATGGCAAAACTAGACAGCGTATTAAAAAGCAGAGACATTACTTTGCCAACAAAGGTCCATCTAGTCAAAGCTATTGTTTTTCCAGTAGTTGGACCATAAAGAAAGCTGAGTGCCAAAGGATTGATGCTTTTGAACTGTGGTGTTGGAGAAGACTCTTGAGAGTCCCTGAGACTGCAAGGAGATCAAACCAGTCAAACCTAAAGGAAACCACTCCTGAATAGTCATTGGAAGGATGCTGAAGCTGAAGCTCCAATACTTTGGCCACCTGATGCAAAGAGCTGACTCATTAGAAAAGACCCTAATGCTGAGAAAGATTGAGGGCAAAGGGAGAAGGGGGTAACAGAAGATGAGATGGTTGGATGGCATCACGGACTCAATGGACATGAGTTTGAGTAAGGTCCAGGAGATTGTGAAGAACAGGGAAGGCTGGCTTGCTGCAGTCCATGGGGTGGCAAAGAGTCAGACATGACTGAGCGACTGAAGGACAACACCATAAATCTTTTGATGTTCCTGACTACCTGCTCTTTGTTGCAAAACTTCTATATATCCTAACCCTGTCCCCTCCCCACTGCCTCCTTGGAGCAGTTCTGTCATCTCAGGGTTATTTGTGATACTGCCTTCCAAGTTTGAAGTCTTAAAAATTCCCGCCGAATAAAACTTAACTCTCAACTTTTCTTAGTTGACAGAGGACAGGGACCAAACATCTCCATATTACCAGGAGCCATCATGAAAGCTGATCACAGTGCTTAGCTTTGAAGCACTTTAAATAACTCTTTTCCAAATAAAAGAGTTAGCAAGCTAGTAACTAAACGAAGGACAAAACAAGAAAAAAGTTAATTCAGGGATCTATCTACTTACTGAAGGGTTACTTAGTGTAGTGTGGAAGAGAAAAGATCCCAAGATGGGAAACCAGTTTGGCTCACAGACGGTTGACCTCTCTGTAACTATATTTCTTGTTCAATTAGAATTGTCTTAACTAATGCTGCAGCAGTCCTGTAGCTGGCTTACTTGTAGTTCATGAGGGAATATGTCATTTAACTTACGCTTGACATTGTGTAATTAAACAGCAACTTCGAGTGTCTCGTTTCCCACACATACCAATTAGGACACTTCTTTTTTTTTTTTTTTTTAAACTTTACAATATTGTATTAGTTTTGCCAAATATCGAAATGAATCCACCACAGGTATACCCGCGTTCCCCATCCTGAACCCTCCTCCCTCCTCCCTCCCCTACCCTCCCTCTGGGTCGTCCCAGTGCACCAGCCCCAAGCATCCAGTACCGTGCATCGAACCTGGACTGGCGACTCGTTTCATACATGATATTATACATGTTTCAATGCTATTCTCTCAAATCTCCCCACCCTCTCCCTCTCCCACAGAGTCCATAAGACT
>NW_011494962.1:4090958-4105043 GCF_000754665.1 Bison bison bison | reverse complement strand
CATTGTGTATATGTACCACAGCTTTCTTATCCATTCATCTGCTGATGGACATCTAGGTTGCTTCCATGTCCTGGCTATTATAAACAGTGCTGCGATGAACATTGGGGTACACGTGTCTCTTTCCCTTCTGGTTTCCTCAGTGTGTATGCCCAGCAGTGGGATTGCTGGATCATAAGGCAGTTCTATTTCCAGTTTTTTAAGGAATCTCCACACTGTTCTCCATAGTGGCTGTACTAGTTTGCATTCCCACCAACAGTGTAAGAGAGTTCCCTTTTCTCCACACCCTCTCCAGCACTTATTACTTGTAGACTTTTGGATCGCAGCCATTCTGACTGGCGTGAAATGGTATCTCATAGTGGTTTTGATTTGCATTTCTCTGATAATGAGTGATGTTGAGCTTTTTTTAAAGAAATGAAACTTGGTCCAGTGACTTGGGAGAAGTGGGGAAAGATTGAAGTCATTCATCTATTACAGCCGAGGGAGGTAGTTAAACACATTGGTTAGAGCCGTGTTTTTCAGCTTGCGAGTCTCAACTTATGAGGAAGTTGTGAAATCAATTTAGGGAGTTCTATCTAACATTTTTAATGAACTAAAATAGGATATAACATTTAAAAAAAAGAGCATTGCACACAGCGAAGAGAATTATTAGCTTGTGATACTTTCATTTCAGATGTATATATTTGTCCTAGGTGGTCGTGTTATATTTCTTACAATGGATCACTGTCCAAAAGTTAGAAAACACTGGCTAAAAGCATGGACTTTATTAAATTTTGTTGCTATTAGCTCTACTGCCAACTATGATACCTGGGTGATCTTGGACAATTAACTTCTCTAAATCATAGTTTTCTCTTCTATGACATAAGAATAATAAAAACACGCAGTTCATGATGTTATTATGTGGATTAAATCTTTTAAACATGTAAAGAAATTAGTTACAATAGTGCTTGTCACCAACTAAGAATTATATGAGTTTCAACATTATTATTATTATGGTCTCTAATGAACAACTAGACTGGACATGAGCTATTAACGTCATGAAGAAGAAAGAAAAGGGACTTCCCTTGTGGTACAATGGATAAGAGTCCACCTGTCAATGCAGGGGATGTGGGTCCAGGAAGATTCCACATACAAAGGAGCAACTTAGCCCGGGTACCACAACTACTGAGCCCATGTGCCTAAGAGCCTGTCCTCTGCAGAAGAGAAGCCACTGCAGTGAGAAGTCCCCGTACAGAAACTGGAGAGTAGTGCCAGCTCTCAGCAACTAGAAAAAGCCCACACACAGCAGTGAAGACCCAGCCATAACCTAAAAAGGAAGTAAGTAAATAAAAAAGAAAAAGAGAACATGCAGGAATGCTGGTTCATGTGAGAAATAGAAAATGATGCTCCTGATATACTGAGACAGTAATTCAACTCGATAGACATTTATTGAACATCTACTACCCAGTCTCTGTGCTTAGGAGATTGGATGCTTTATTTGTACTGCTCCAACCGGCAGGAAAGCACTAAGCCAAGCCTGAACCAGAATACCAAGTTGTGGAATGACGGTCCTTGCCCTTGAGCCCTTAAAACCTAGTCGAGTAGCTGAGATCCAAGAATAAGCATTTCATTTACTAAAAGGCAATATGTAATAAAGTGAAAGTGAAGTCGCTCAGTCATGTCCGACTCTTTGCGATCCCAAGGACTGTAGTCTATCAGGCTTCTCTGTCCATGGGATTTTCCAGGCAAGAGTACTGGAGTGGGTTGCCATTTCCTTCTCCAGGGGATTTTCCTGACCCAGAGATCGAACCCAGGTCTCCTGCATTGCAGGCAGACGCTTTACCCTCTGAGCCACAAGGAGTACTACATAAATGTTATACATTGTGCCATCAGAGAGCAATGAAGATAACTTCTGGCTAACGACATTCACGTGTGGGGAGAGGACAGGGGCAAAGGAGGATCCCTTTGAGAAGGACTAGAAGAACAAGCACTACTTAAATAAGAGAAGCCTGAAGAAAAAGGAGCCAGCAAAAGACAGTCAGAGGCATGGAGATGGGAGACTGTGGTTTAAAGGAGCATGGTGTCTGTCATGAGGGCTGTAAGAGGTAAGAATGGAAGCAGAAGGGACTTCCCTGGCAGTCCAGTAGGTAAGACTCTGTGTTTCCAATGCAGGGAGCAAGAGTTCGATCCCTGGTCAAGGAACTAAGAGCCCACCTGCTGTGTTGTAGGCCCCAAAAAAGGATGGAAGCAGAAGGAGAATTGGGTTGATGCCTTTGACTTTGTTGTCATTGATAATTGCATTTTCTCCAGGTTCCAGCAACCAAGCACTTCTTCCCATTCTCACAGCTCAACTTCTTTGCATGGCATTCAGCTTTTTTATTTATTTATTTACTCATTTACTAAAGTTTTGTTGAGGTATAACTGACAAAACTGTAAGATATTAAAAGTGTACACCGTGACGACTTGATAGACATACACACTGTGAAAGGATTCCTGCCGTCTAGTTAATTAAAACACTCATCACCTCACATGCTTACCTCTAGAGGTGGAAGGTAAGAATGTTTAAGTTCTACTCTTTTTACAGATTTATAGTCTACTATACAATATTATTGACTATTTTTACCATGTTTCACATTAGATCCTCAGCTCCTAAACATTTTAGAGCTGAAAGTTTATTCCCTTTTATCAACCTCTCCCCACTTCTCACACCTGGAAAGCTTCTCACACTTCTTTACTCTCTGTTTCTATGGGTTTGATTTTCTTTTTAATGTCATATATAAGTGATATCCGTGTTTGCCTTTCTCTGTCTGGCTTATTTCCCTCAGCATAATGCCCACTAATGTATTTATTTTGCAATGTCTACCCTTTCCTCCCCTCCTCACCTGACGTCAGTACAGCTTGTATAGAGCCTGATGCCCAGTGGGAGGGGAGGAAAGGGTAGACAATACAAAATAAATACATTACTTGGCATCATGCTATGGGAAGGGGCTCCCCAGGTGGCGCTAGTGATAAAGAATCCACCTACCAATTCAGAAGACGTAAGAGACACAGGTTTGATCTCTGGGTCGGGAAGGTGCCCTGGAAGAGGGCATGGCAACTCACTCCAGTATTCTTGCCTGGAGAAGCCCATGGACAGAGGAGCCTGGTGGGCTACAATCCATAGGGCTGCAAAGAGTCTGGACATGATTGAAGTGACTTTAGCACAGCATGGCACAGCATGCTAAGGGAAATATTCTAGAGACTACGTATGTTTCTTCCTGCACAAGAGATGAGACAATGACTTTGGGGATTCATAATTTGGTGGGGCAGTGATGTGGAAAAGTCTCCTCCTTCTCCTTCAAAACCCCAGACTGACCTCTAACAGACCGTGCTCACAGAACCCCATCATACAGCCTTTCTTCTTTCCCAACACTCCTCACCTGAATGATTTCAGCTGCCTTCTGACAGTCTCTGATACAATTCATTCTACATGCCGCCATCCATCCTCTTAAAATGCTACTGTCACCATATTGCTTTCCTGCCCCAAATATTCATAGGTTACCCACAGTTTAAAGAATAAAGTCCAAAATCCTTCTCCTGAGGCAAAGAAGCTTTGGCAATGGCTGTGAAAGCTGCCTCTGGATGTAGAAAGAAACACTAAGTGTTTCTGGTCCAGAAGCTGGAACACTCTGAAATGAGTTACTTCTCCCTTTGTAGCCCAAGTGATTTCTCCAACAGTGTAACTGAAAATTTAATACCAATGTCCCCAGAGTAGCATCTCCTGCCCACCAACCCAGAACCTCTGAGCAGGGCTCCATAGTAAGTCTCACCACAGGTAGCTAAGCCAAAGGCAAGGGTGCTTCAAGATAATATAAGTGTTCCAAAAACACAAAGTTCTTCCAAAGTCAACCTGGAGTGTTTACCAAGACTCCATGATCACTTCCTATAGAGGAGGCATTGGTAGATTTGTTGAGTGGTCCAGTATGTTTCTTCTCCTCCTTCCATTCTTCTGATTCCCATCAGTCTGGACCAGGGGGTTTATGCTAACCACACATTTGAATAAGATGGAGAGTTTTAAAAAAATTACAATGCCTGAGCCCCACTGCAGTTGACTCAAATCAGAGTCCCCATGGTGGTACCCAAACATCAAGATTGTAAAAATCTATGACCCTCTGATCAAGAAATGAAACAGAATGGACTTGTGAGAAGGAAGACTTTAGGGAGTCCTGACTCTTTCTAGAACATCAAGTACCAAAGTTTTAAGAAACTACATGAGTATGGGCTGAGGGTGGTAGAGAAAAGTAATGGAGAGAGAAAGAAAGCTAAGACAATTAAACTAAAAGCTAAGATATTTAAGAGCTAGTATATATCAAGGAGGCAATGCTCAAAGTGCACTGACTTCCTTGAAGCCCTATGAGAAAAATTTCCATTTTACAGATGAAGAATCAGAGACACGGAGAGAAGGTGAAGTATCTCCCAAGGTCAGCAAGGTGAAGCTGGGAGAAATGAGTAACTGGGCTGCACGCACTTTACTGCAAAAGATTCCAGGCCCTTGGGAGGCCCCTCTTGTTGTTTCTAGGTCCATTCCCTTCCTGGGTAGAGTAAGCTGTTCATAATACACCTCAAATCTCCTCATCCCAGCAGTACACCATGCTCTAGTCTAGACCTTCCTCCTTCCTACTCCTCCATCAATATATCCCATCTGAAATTTCTATAATAAAAATTGCCTAAATGTGTGAAGGAAGCTTCATTGAAAAGTGGCCATCCCAGGTCTATGAGGAGCCTGCTTTCTTTCCATCTGTTAAATTTACCCATTGTTGAATTTCCCATCTGGTGCTAATGAGTGAATGTGTTCTCCTTCCCGTGTCATCATACTTCCATTATTATTGATACAACCACGGCTTTTGAGGCATGGCAGCCATTAATGATGGGAATCTCCGTACCTTGGCCAAGTTGAAAAGTTTGAATTCAATTGTGTAGACAAGAGGAAGCTTTAGGAGGCTTTTGAGCAGAAGAACAATGTGGGACCTACTTTCGAAAATCAATCGGGCAGTGCTATGTAGAAGGAATTGGAGCAGGGAAGGGAACAGTTGGTTGGAACATGATGTTGCAAAGCCAAGGGCTTGGAAATGTTGGCATGGAACACGTGGATTCATCAGCACTAACCATTCTCGGCAATGAAACAGTGGTCAAAGAGCATGGCTGGCAGATGATGCATTTGTATTAGCAGGACAGCACTTAAAATATGTGTCTCTCTTGAGCTGCTTTTATCTTCAGATACCATATTAGGAGAAAGCTTCCATGCATCTGTCATGACTGAGTTAGTGGCCTCCTTGGTGCACTAAAGCTTCTATTTTCAGACTTGAATGTCCCCAGCAAGTCACTCCATTTCAAAGGAATGAGGATGCTATTTCATCTCTTTCTCTCTATTATGCAGGGTTGGATCCAAGCAGAACTTTCTTCTTTGACCACCTCCCCATGCATCGGCTCTTGCCTTTCCTTAGCCACTTTATTCATCTCTGACCCCAGCCTAGGCCGCTGTGTGTAGCAGGGGAACCACCCTTTCTCTCTCTGTGCCTTGTCTTCCACTCTGCCCACCCTCTTCCCCAGTTCAATGGAGGCATGTACTGTGTACTTGAACTCTGACCCTGGTGTACTGACAGACAACTTCAGGAGCTAATTGCTTGAGATCTTGTCCCCTTGAGAAGGGCTTTTCTGACCTGATGGCCAAGTCTTGCCATGGTCTACACTGCTGTCTGAACATAGTGTTCACCATGCTCATGACACAAGAAAGACCTGGGCAAAGGACTTGTGAACCTATGTCTTGTGTTTCTGCAATTTCTTTCCATCTCTTCAACCTAACAGGAGGAAGACCTCATCAGATCCTCCCATATTGTAGCTACTGTGCCTTGGTATAAAATGCAGGATATGTAACCATCAATAGTGTGAAAAACTCAGATTTCTTTGTGTTCAGTCACTCAGTCGTGTCTGAGTCTTTGTGACCTCATGGACTGTAACTGGCCAGGCTCCTCTGTCCATGGAATTTCCCAGGCAAGAATACTGGAGTAGGTTTTCATTTCCTACTTCCTATTTCTTTAATGATTCAGAAAAAAAATTTCTAACTCACCATTCAGGCTAAATTCTCTGTTCCATCACTACTCCAGGAACAGCAATTTAACTTCCAAAATTTTCCCTCTGCCAGCCGCTCACCTCAAGCAGGATCTGAAAGTCACCTCTTCCTTCCTTTCTGCTTTTTCTGTCCTTCTCTCTAATTCTTCTTCTGTCTATCCTATTTCTCTTCCTTTCTTTAACTTCCAGTCTTCTTCTCATCCTCAAACAAAACAAATCACTCTGCTCCTAAAGTGAAAGTGTTAGTTACTCAGTCATGTCTGACTCTTTGGGACCCCATGGACCGTAGCCTGCCAGGCTCCTCTGTCCATGGGATTTTTCAGGCAAGAATACTGGAGTGGGTTGCCATTTCCTTCTCCAGGGGATCTTCCCGACCCAGGGATCGAATCCATGTCTTCTGCATTGCAGAAATATTATTGTCTGAGTCAGAAGGCAACTTCATTTACCCGAGAACCCAAGGCAAAATCCTAGGGTTTATTCTACCGAGTTTGGTGATCATACTTGAACTTGTATCTGAATCCCCTACAGAGTTTCTTAACATGCAGATTTCTAGGGCTTCAGCATCAGTGTTAGTAATGAGGTAACTGATTTGAGATCTGGGACAGGCCATGAAATTTGCATTTTCTTATGAGTTCCTAGGTGATGCTGATGTTGCTGGTCCAGCTGTCACACTTTGAAAACAACAGTCCCAGAAGCCTCCTCATTCTCCTTTTCCCTTTTTCCCCATCTGGCAAGTAACCAATCAGGTTCCATTGATTTTTGTCTCCAAATTAGTCTGTCTTCTCCCTGCCACCGCTGTCCTAGTTCTGGCTTTTGCCATTCTTTCTTGAACGATTCCAATCACCTGCAAGCCAACCCCTCCACCTCCAGTGTTGCCCTTTCAATATATACCGCTAGTGAAATGATCCATCTAAAACCGATCAGATCCCATTTGTCCCCAGATAAAACCCAGAAGAATAAGGTTAGCTTCTTTAGCATGGTGTGCAGTGTCCCAAGGGAACTGGCTCTGTCTACCTTTCCATCACTCCCTGTGGCACAAAGGGGCTAGGACTTCATAGCCCTTGCATTTCCATGTTCTGCATTTTCTGCATGTTCTGCATTTCCATGTTTTCTTGGATCCTGGTGCGTTTTCTAGACCACTCTAGAAATGCGTTCTGTCTGTGCAGCTGGCTCTCAGCTCAGCTTTTCAATTGTTTAGGAACACTTCTTTTAAAAACCGCCAAGGTGGGACTTCCCAGGTGGTCCAGTGGTTCAGACGCCCAGGCTTTCAATGCAAGGGGTGCAGGTTCAGTCCCTGGTTGGGGAAATAAGATCCCACATGCCGCTTGGTGCAGCCAAAAAAAAAAAAACCCAGCTTGAGCTCAGTGACCCCATGCTCTTCTCCCAGGATTCCCTAGCACATCTTTACAGTATTTCGTAGCACCTGGTACTGAAATGTTCTGTTTGCACGTCCTCTTGTGGCAGGAATTGAGGGAGTTTTGTCTCGGTGAATGCTCACTGAACTGATTTCCTCCTACAACTCTTCTCCTTCTTCTCCTTTTCCCATCCACCCACTTCCCCTCGATCCTCACGGAAGAGATCAAAGATACTGAAAGGGCCAGTAAGGGCTAAGCTTCCACCCACCATGGGCCCTCCTTGTCAGTCTCTGAAACCTAGTGATATTTTCTCATGTACCCTTGATAAGACAACAGGTCCCCTGCGCATAAAACTGGCCTTTCTCTTCACAGAGCTTGGGGAGCTCTATAGCTCGGCTCTGCCATCCTATGCAGAACCCAACCAGGAGAAGAGTGGCCAAAAGCAGATTATTTGAGAGGCTGGTGTGCATGCTAATTCACTTCATTGTGTCCGACTCTTTGCGACCCTATGAACCACAGCCCACCAGGCTTCTCTGTCCATGGGATTCTCCAGGCAAGAATACTGGAGTGGGTTACCAAAATTGCCTCCAGGGAATCTTCCCAATGCAGGGATTGAACCCTCATCTCTTATGTCTCCTGCATTGGCAGGCTGGTTCTTTCCCACGAGTACCACCTGAGAGGCCAAAACCCTAATGGAATACAATTCTTTTGCTGTGTTCATGAGTTGCTGTGGCTGCGGGAATCTCCAACTCTGCAGAATTTGGTATCTTTCATGTTTTGTGTCTAAGCTTGGATAAAATCAGGCTGGAGCATGCTGGTTCATATGAGCTGTTGCCCTCAGAGCATGGGGACAGATCACAGAAATCAAGCATAATCTCCTATGTCAAAATGTCTTGTCCACTGCTGTCTCTCAAGTTCTTTCTGCTTCAGCTTTTCTGAGCAGGAAATGACATTCTCACAGGAAGATGCCCCCAATTTCTTAGCCATCTATAGGGTATTGTGCTCAGTTGCTTCAGTTGTGGCCTACTCTTTGCAACCCCATGGACTGTAGCCCAACTGGCTCCTCCATCCATGGGATTCTCCAGGCAAGAATACTGGAATGCTGTATTCCAGTATTGCTGTGCGCACCTCCAGGGGATCTTCCCAACCCATGGATCAAACCCCCGTCTCTTATGTCTCCTGTATTGGCAGGCAGGTTCTTTACCACTAGCGCCACCTGGGAAGCCCCTATAGGGTATTAAAAGATAATAACTTTGACACTAAAAATGTAAATGGCCCAAATTGATGAGATTGGGAGGAGGCTAATGTAATATTTGGGATTAAAATTTTAAACTGGACAAGATGAATAAATGTTGGAAATTAATCAAAGAAAGGACAATGTTTCATCAAACCATTTTATGGACTCAGTACACTGTGCACGTCGTCTTCTGGGCATCTGCAAATGCACAAACCTCACATATTAAATAGGAGACTAGACGAGGAGAAGTGCTTTAGGTGTATAAAATATGATCATTTTCATTATTACAATTATTGCAAACCTGAACACTCTTTATTGGAATTGTTCTTTGCTTGGAGAAATTTGCAGGCTTTGGCAATTTTCCACCATTATGAATTTCTGTGTCAGGAAGCAGGGCCTTTGGAGGGGAGAAGGGCAAAGGATGCAGAGAACCAGTTGGAAAAGAATCCTGTTTATTATCAGAACTTCTCTGGCCTGACTGCTGAATCTGTGGGCCATTAACAGTCTGGAGGCCTCTATCCCATACCTTGTATTTCTGAGAAATACCCACTGTATTCTGCACTATGTTGTCAGATGTTGGGAGACTAACAAGAAACATAAGGATTCTTGCCAGTAGGAACTGCCTTGATCTATAAGGATCAGACCTAAGGGAAGCCCTGAGTTCTTTGTTGCCGGGGTCCAGCCCCGGCTGATCCAGGGTATTCGAAGGGGAGACGGCTTCGGCGACTATTTAAACATTCATCAAAGATATAAGGAGTAATAGAATGAGGATAGCTCAGTAGGAAAATTCAGTAGAGAAAAGAGGCTGAGTAGCTTGGTTTACGCAGGAGACCAATAAAACTTCAAGACAAGAAGTTTGCACCACTTACGTAGGCCGCAGGCGTCCTTCCGTTCTCCCGAAGGAAAGGAGACACTGAGGCCTCCCCGGTTGGATCTTAGATGCCCAGGCATAATTAGTAAGCATGGCGGGTTCCGCGCTCCAGATGGAGACTCAGCCAGAGTGTGAGAGAGAGAGACATGGGGAGACCAGTATTTCGAGAAACTGATCCCAATTCTTTATTTTCCAGAGTCTGTTTTTATACACTGAGATGTTATACAAAAGTCACGTGGGGACAGCAGTCCTGACTTTTATTAAAGTCAGGTGCTTCACACAAATGTATACAGAGGTCTTAGGGGTGTTACATCATCTTCTGGCCAGGGGGGCCTGCTGACAATTTACGACTCTTTCCTTGTGACAGTGGTCAGTCAACCAAAACACTTTTTTCTCCAAGGGTGATTATTCTTAAAACAGACGCCACCCAAATAAAATTACATTCCTATAGGGTGAGGGTGTAGTGGGTTTTAGTTAAGGAAAGAATTTACTTAGCCTAAGGTCTAATGTGATTTATATCAAAGGTTAATACTTATTTCTTCTATATATTCATTAATGTGTGTAAGGGTAGGGGATGTGGAGATTTAGCAACAAACATTGGCTCAACAAATGAAAAACCCTTCACCAATACAATTTCTAATCAGCCCACTATACTTATACTGATGGTTTTCTAACTTTTCTAAGGAACCTGTTTTTAGAAGGTTTAAAGCATTTCGTGCCTCTCACAGTTGGGAGGCTGTGAGCAATCACATGTGGCCGGACAAGCCTGTCAGGCAGGCTAGAGAACCATCAGAGGAGTTTGTAGGTTGAAACACTCCTGTCACGCCCAGGAATTATTATTAACTGGAGCTCTAAGTTAACTCCTTCTCTGAAAGAGGTAGTGGGGGACAGTCCCCTGTAAAGTCAGAGGTGTAGGTGAGAGCACAAAGTAGTAAAGTAGGCAGGCTCTGATTATGGGGGTAGATGCTCGAGGATTTCCAGGGGGACTCCTGAGGCTTGATCCCGCCTTTGTGTATGTCGAGCCTCCTTCCTCATGACCTTTGCCATGGGCGAAGTACCTCACGCTGGCCCCCAACACTTTGTTCTAAAGCATAAGGAGGAATGACTGTGGTTGCCAGTTTTGAAAGAGTTGGGCATAACTGAAGTGACTTAGCACAGCACACAGCTGGCTTTGAAATGTTGGTGGAAATTCAACTCAAGGTGCAACAAGGCACCCATGATGCCACTGGTTGGGACTTCTTAGTTGGCCAGTAAAATGTATGGGAATTGATGGCAATGTGTTTGTAAGAAGAAGGGGAAGGGAAGGATGAGAACCTTTACTCTGAGTAACAGTGACCTCAGAAAGTCCAGGCTACATCAAATGCAGCAGAATATTCAAGGAGAATTCCTTGATGTTTTACTATCCCCTATAATCCCTTTTCCTTCGTTTAGTTCCGTTCAGTTCAGTGGCTCAGTTGTGTCTGACTCTTTGTGACCTCATGAATCACAGCACACCAGGCCTCCCTGTCCATCACCAACTCCCGGAGTTCACTCAAACTCACATCCATCGAATCAGTGATGCCATCCAGCCATCTCATCCTCTGTCGTCCCCTTCTCCTCCTGCCCCCAATCCCTCCCAGCATCAGAATCTTTTCTAATGAGTCAACTCTTCGCATGAGGTGGCCAAAGTACTGGAGTTTCAGCTTCAGCATCAGTCCTTCCAAAGAACACCCAGGGCTGATCTCCTTTAGAATGGACTGGTTGGATCTCCTTGCAGTCCAAGGGACTCTCAAGAGTCTTCTCCAACACCACAGTTCAAAAGCATCAATTCTTCGGCGCTCAGATTTCTTCACAGTCCAACTCTCACATCCATACATGACCACTGGAAAAACCATAGCCTTGACTAGATGGACCTTTGTTGTCTCCTTCCTTTCTGGTTCCTAAAACAGAATATTTTCAAACAATGATCATTATAGCTATGAAATGGCAACCCACTCCAGTATTCTTGCCTGGAAAATCCCATGGACAAATGAGCCTGGCTGACTACAGTCCATGGGGTCACAAAGAATCAGACCTGACTGAGAGACCTGAGCACACAAGGCACACTTAGGACCATGGTACTCATTTTCCATGTATTACAGCATTAAAGCCATGCAGTAGTCTTGTGGAGTATATACTGTTTTAGCCCCATTTTACATACAAAGAAACTGAGGCACAGAGAAGTTGAGTAACTTGTCCATGATCACACAGCTAATAAGCAGAGGAGGTAAGACATGAATCCAGGTAGTCTGACCAAAGAGAAATTAACAAAGTAACACAGTTTCCCTATCCCAGTGGAAAGATCAAGACTGATTGAAAAATAGAGACATTTGGATCCTCTAGAAAGGACTACATGGTGGAGTTGGTCATGTTCTGAGACTCTGGGAGCCAAAAGTAATCTGTGTCCTGCTCCAGGCTCAGAAAACACAAGAAACATTTCAATGCGGGGGTCATCAGCCCCCAAGATGGTGCCCAGAGATCCTGTTTAGTCGCTGCCATCACATGCCATGGTTGGTCTATGCGACCAACAGAAATGGCAGAAGTCATGGTTTGGCACTTCCAACTTCGATCGGGGAGGCCTCTGTGGTGTCTGGAAAGAGGCTTTCATAGTCCCTCAGTTAGTGCTGAATCTCCAGGACATGAGGAGTAGATGCTGGGTTCCTGAGCCATAAACAGAGAAATCAGTCAAGATCACCCAGAGCTCAGTCTATCCAGAGGAAGAGGTTAGTAGGAACTGGCACCTCTGCCACCTTGCAGAGAGCCCTGATGGGTGCTGAAATGCAGCCCCAATTCAGGTGTAGTCTCTTCCTAGGGCTGCAGTAACACTGCACCACACACTAGGTATCTTCAAACAACAGATAAGTGGAGTCTAGAAAAATAGTACAGATGAACCTATCTGCAAAGCAGAAATATACACAGATGTAGAGAACAAACCTATGGACACCAGGCAGGGGGAAAGAGAGGTGGAATGAATTGGGAGGTTGGGAATGACATATACACGACTGTGTATGAAATAGTTAACTAATGAGAAGGGCTTCCTTAGTGGCTCAGTGGTAAAAAATTGGCCTGCCAATGCAGGAGACGTGGGTTCAGTCCCTGGATCAGGAAGATCCCCTGGAGGAAAAATGTCAATCCACTCCAGTATTTTTGCCTGGAAAATCCCATGGACAGAGGAGCCCGGTGGGCTATATAGTCCATGGGGTCTCAAAGAGTCAGACTCAAATTAGTGACTAAACAATGAGAACCTACTGTATAGCTCAGGGAACTCTACTTAATACTCTGTGGTGACCTAAATGGGAAGGAAATCCAAAAAAAAGGGGGATATATGTATATATCTAGCTGACTCACTTTGCTATATAAGTAGCAGAGAGTAACAACATTGTAAGGCAACTATACTCCAATAAAAATTAAAAAAAAATATGTCCTCACAGTTCTGGAGGCCAGAAGTCCAAAATCAAGGCATTGGCAGGGCTGTGCTCCCTGCAAAGGCTCTAGGGAAGAACCCCTGCTGGACTCTTCTAGCTTCTGGTTCAGTTCATTTCAGTTCAGTTCAGTCGCTCAATCATGCCTGACTGTTTGCAGCACTATGGACCTCAGCATGGTGATGGCTTCCCTGTCCATCACCAATCCTGGAACTTGCTCAGACTCATGTCCATCGAGTCGGTGATGCCATCCAACCATCTCATCCTCTGTCATCCCCTTCTCCTCCTGCCTTCAATCTTTCTCAGTGTCAGGGTCTTTTCCAATGAGCTTCTGGTGGTTGCCAGCAATCCTCGGCATTCCTTGGCTTGTGAACACATCCCTACATCCTATCTCTGCTGCTGTCTTCACATGGCATTCTCCTCTGCATTGGTGTCTCTGTGTCCATCTGTTGAAATACCCCTTTTATTATGAGGACACCTGTAGTATAATCTGTAGGGTTCACCCTGTCTTAACTAAGTAACATCTGCAAAGACCCCCAAATAAGTCATATTCATGGGTTTTATGTAGATGTGAATGTGGGGAACATTATTCAACTCAGTTCATCAAGTGTGAGCCTGTTGTGAAGAGTCTTCTTGCCATCCATTTCAGGCAACCCTGGTCAAGTGTGGCAGCCATGCTGGATCCCCTGCATGGACTCAGCTTCTATTTCTCTGACCTCTGCTTATGCTCTCCCAAACTCCCTCTTCCCCATCTCTCTTACCATCTTTTCCAACTGCAGAGTGGCCAGCTGACCTAGCTCTGGTCAGGAATTGGGGAGATTAAGAATCTTGTTCCAGCTCTGTTGTTACGGTGAGTTTTTCCATCTGGCCATGTATCAGTCTTCTGCATCCACTATGGGTTAATGGTGTACTGAGTACACATAGTCCCTTGGCTCTAATGTCACAGGATTATTGAAGAAATTGACAAAGAAATCATTCAGTATTTGCCTTTTTTTACCTTTCAACATTAGTATTATCAACACTGATATTATAACCTTCTAGACGCCTCTATCTTAAATCTGCCCATGTCTCCTCTTTTTTTTTTTTTTTTTTTTTTTT